>NC_091206.1:23442694-23447694 GCF_040958095.1 Procambarus clarkii
AAAGTGCGAGAACGGGTTGCACTTTGTACAGGCAATATTTCTAATGTTTGCTAGCAGAATATTTAACCGCTATAGACATCTGATGTTCAGACTATGTTCTGTGATTGTGGTCATAGCACTGCTTTTCACTGGCGCTCCTGTGCAATTTATCATGTCTTTGGCTCCAGTATGTTGTTATTCTACTGTGCAAATTTGGGACCTGGCCCTCCAGTAACTTCCATGTATATATTATTTAATACAGCTCTCGTCTCCTTTCCAAGAGTACATTTTGAGACGGTCTTCATAATTCAAATGTTTTATCGTTTCTATGCGTGCCATATGTTCTCTGTAGTCCTGTAGTGGAGCCGGTCGGCCGAGCGGACAGCACGCTGGACTTGTGATCCTGTGTTCCCGGGTTCGATCCCAGGCGCCGGCGAGAAACAAGGGCAGAGTTTCTTTCACCCTCTGCCCCTGTTACCTAGCAGTAAAATAGGTACCTGGGTGTTAGTCAGCTGTCACGGGCTGCTTCCTGGGGGTGGAGGCCTGGTCGAGGACCGGGCCGGGGGACACTAAAGCCCCGAAATCATCTCAAGATAATCAAGATAACCTCTAATTCAGAGATCTCTCCTGGTCTGAAAGGGGACGCGAGTACCGAGCAATACTCAAACGGGACAGCACCAGTGATGTAAACAGTAGTATCATTGTTGAGAGTCAGGATTTGAAGGTTCTTATAATCCATTCTCTCATTTTCCTGGTCGCTTCTATATTTGCTTGGTAATGCTGACCAGATTCGCTAGTCACAAGATATTCCAAGATTCTTTACTTGCTTTTTTCCTACTATGAGATTTGATTGTGTATTGTATCCTGTATTTCGTTTAAGATTTTAAATTGTTGCTAATTCCTGGTACCTAAGTACCAGGAATTTATAGCTTGTTAAAATGATAGTTTTCTGTTTCCCAGTTTAATTTTTTATTTATATTGGCTTTTAATTTTCAGCGTCTTCTAGAGAAGTAATTCTCATGCTGATTTTTGTATCGTCTGAAGTTAATGAGACGAAGCTGTGACTTGTATATTTATGAGTAGATGGTGTGAGAATGAGTAAGAGCTGTGGTGCCGGTACTGTGTACTCATCTAGTTGTACTCACCTAGTTGTGTTTGCGGGGGTTGAGCTCTGGCTCTTTGGTCCCGCCTCTCAACTGTGTCCTGCTGTACGGAAGTTTGCCCTGTGCTTCGACGTTTTGTTCGACTGTTACTCTTTGAATTCTATTTAACAGGAAATGTAACAGCCATCGGCCAACTTTACCTGTTATTCCTGTCGATCTCATTTTATAGGCTAGTGTTGGTTACTCTTGCAGTGCTCGTCACTGCCATATCTAACAGTGACGTGCTCCACAGGCGACACCACGTCCATGGCAGCAGCATCCGTTGAGGATACAACACATCGTCCAGTCGTTGTATACTAATTCTTCAAGTAGACTGTAGTAAATCTGTAGTGTTCAGCGAAGAACAAAAATTAAATCCCAATTGTGGAAAAACATATAACTTAAAATTAGAATACATTACAAAACATAAGCTAACTTGCCTGTGATTACAGTCTACAGGCAAGTTAGCTTATGTTTTGTAATGTATTCTAATTTTAAGTTATATGTTTTTCCACAATTGGGATTTAATTTTTGTTCTTCGCTGAACACTACAGATTTACTACAGTCTACTTGAAGAATAGGCACCATTAAGACGGGCATTGGAGTCCGATTCAGAAGAATGGTCAGTGAGGGCTGGGAGCGGAGTCGGTGACCACTAATGTGTGTAGGTAGGTAGGCAGAAGGCCGTGACGTGACGCTAGGGGCTAAGATGCCAGCTTCGCCAACACACCACAACTGGCCTTGAGTGAAAGTGGAGACACTTACCTGTAGCTGTAAGATACAGGGTCGAGCCTGGCCCCCACACCGGGCTCGGGGAGTAGAATTCCAGATTTTTTTTTTTTTTTTTTTTTTTTTTTTTTTTTTTTTTTTTTTTTTTTTTTTTTTTTTGAGATATATACAAGAGTTGTTACATTCTTGTACAGCCACTAGTACGCGTAGCGTTTCGGGCAAGTCCTTAATCCTATGGTCCCTGGAATACGATCCCCTGCCGCGAAGAATCGTTTTTTCATCCAAGTACACATTTTACTGTTGCGTTAAATAGAGGCTTCAGTTAAGGAATTGCGCCCAGTAAATCCTCCCCGGCCAGGATACGAACCCATGACATAGCGCTCGCGGAACGCCAGGCGAGTGTCTTACCACTCCTCCACGGAGACTTGAAATTCTCCAGATATGACCCCAGGTAGCTGCTGGCTGCTTCTCGGCTCTACTTTTGTACATTGCCCTACATAAGCCGCCTAAATGGCTATCCCTCCTAGCTGCTTTTACCTTCCATCCATCCCTCCTCTATCCTGTCTTCATTCCTCGCCAGTAGACACGTCCCCTCCCCCACCCCCCGGAGGATCACCACAGGGGGCGGCGCCACAGCAGAACACAGTCTCTGGCAAAGGGAAACAAACAAAACAAAGACCGAAAACTTGTTGATATTACAAATGGGCTGCCTGTAATGGGCTGCCTGTAATGGGCTGCCTGTAATGGGCTGCCTGTAATGGGCTGCCTGTAATGGGCTGCCTGTAATGGGCTGCCTGTAATGGGCTGCCTGTAATGGGCTGCCTGTAATGGGCTGCCTGTAATGGGCTGCCTGTAATGGGCTGCCTGTAATGGGCTGCCTGTAATGGGCTACCTGTAATGGGCTGCCTGTAAACATGGGATATCGGGTAGAACAAATGGAACATGTAAGTACGATCACCCTAGAAAGTGCAGAAACCTCCTTAGTATAAGTAAATGTACCAAAAGCTCCATTTTCTCATCCAGAATTTTGTAAGAACTCTTTAGATAGGAAAGAATGCTTCAACACGAAATGTCCAGCTTTTCATATAAGAGGTACCAGGCGAATAAAACGGACAGACCGATACTATGAAAACAGCAACAACTCTATTGACCAGGGTAATTTTTTAGCAAGAGGAGGAGGAGAAGAATGGCTAAAAATGACCAGACTCTACCACCAACTCGGTCAAATGCTAGAGAGGACGCAAACACAGTGGCCTCCTTACCAGAGCCTCAGATATTAACACCAAGTAAAGCATCCAGCACTTCCAATAACACGATAACATCATTTTTATTTGCCAATATCCAGGGTGTATAAACATGTAAATCTAGCAAAGTGCACTTCATGGATGGCCGCCTTCATGAGGCAAATACAGTGTTTGCAGCCCTAACGGAAACCCACAAAGGTCTACCATGATGGTGAAATATGGATCTCAGAGTACAATCTTTTCAGATGTGACAGGAAACACAGGCTACAGGGTGGGGTCAGCCTCTACATCAAGAACATACTCATCTGTACGGAGCTACCCCCCCCCCCCCCCCATTTGTACTTACTACCCCTCTTGTGCTAAACACCACAAATGATATGGTGGAAGTGCTGATAATCAAAATAGAGATCTTAAATGTAGTTGTTGTCCTTGTATATAAGTTACCAGAGGCAAATCCTCAGCAGTTTAAAGACCAACTAATGAAAATAGAGCACTGCTTGGAAAACCTCACAAATCCAGCCCCGAACATCATCCTGCTTAGGAACTTTACCCTACGGCACCTGCAATAGAAGCACCTGGCTAATACATATCAGAGAGAAAACACATCAGGGTTATATCAGAGAAAAAACCAGGAAGTTGCCTAGACAAACAGGCTCTATGAATGTGCAACAGATTTGCCTTAAACCAGCAAATAGTAGAACCAACTAGAAAAAGAGAACACGTTGGACCTCATTTTCACTAATAATGATGAATGGATCAAGAACATAATGAATACAAATACACGTTAATCAGATCACAACCTAATTGAAGTTCTGACAAGCATGGGGAGTAGACCTCTACCACCTTTAAACTGCTGATGATTTGCCCCTGGTAACTTATATACAAGGACAATAACTACATTTAAGATCTCTCTTATGATTATCAGCACTTCTACCATATCATTTGTGGTGTTTAGCACAAGAGGGGTAGTAAGTACAGATAGGGGTGGGAAGCAGCTCAGTACAGATAAATGTGTCCTTGATGTAGAGGCTGATCCCACCCTGTAGCCTGTGTTTCCTGTCACATCTGAAAAGATTGTACTCTGAGATCCATATTTCACTATCATAATAGTACTATATGTTTAAGTAAACATATATTATTGTAATGTTCAAAATGTGAGATTATGAGTTCGAAATGTGGGAGGCGGGGAGCGGTTGTGGCACAGCCGGAGGTGCGGGGGAGCGGTTGTGGCACAGCCGGAGGTGCGGGGGAGCGGTTGTGGCACAGCCGGAGGTGCGGGGGAGCGGTTGTGGCACAGCCGGAGGTGCGGGGGAGCGGTTGTGGCACAGCCGGAGGTGCGGGGGAGCGGTTGTGGCACAGCCGGAGGTGCGGGGAGCAGTTGTGGCACAGCCGGAGGTGCTGGGGAGCGGTTGTGGCACAGCCGGAGGTGCGGGGAGCGGTTGTGGCACAGCCGGAGGTGCGGGGAGCAGTTGTGGCACAGCCGGAGGTGCGGGGGAACGGTTGTGGCACAGCCGGAGGTGCGGGGAGCGGTTCTGGCACAGCCGGAGGTGCGGGGGAGCGGATGTGGCACAGCCGGAGGTGCGGGGAGCAGTTGTGGCACTCCCGGAGGTGCGGGGGAGCGGTTGTGGCACAGCCGGAGGTGCGGGGAGCAGTTGTGGCACAGCCGGAGGTGCGGGGGAGCGGATGTGGCACAGCCGGAGGTGCGGGGAGCAGTTATGGCACAGCCGGAGGTGTGGGGGAGCGGATGTGGCACAGCCGGAGTTGCGGGGGAGCGGTTGCGACACAGCCGGAGGTGCGGGGGAGCGGTTGCGGCACAGCCGGAGGTGCGGGGGAGCGGTTGCGACACAGCCGGAGGTGCGGGGGAGCGGTTGCGGCACAGCCGGAGGTGCGGGGGAGCGGTTGTGGC
>NC_091206.1:23452694-23635194 GCF_040958095.1 Procambarus clarkii
GAGTGAAGACAATGTTTGTAGGTCCAGGGTGAGTGAAGACAATGTTTGTAGGCCCCAGGGTGAGTGAAGACAGTGTTTGTAGGTCCAGGGTGAGTGAAGACAATGTTTGTAGGTCCCAGGGTGAGTGAAGACAGTGTTTGTAGGTCCAGGGTGAGTGAAGACAGTGTTTGTAGGTCCAGGGTGAGTGAAGACAATGTTTGTAGGTCCAGGGTGAGTGAAGACAGTGTTTGTAGGTCCAGGGTGAGTGAAGACAATGTTTGCAGGTCCAGGGTGAGTGAAGACAATGTTTGTAGGTCCAGGGTGAGTGAAGACAATGTTTGTAGGTCCCAGGGTGAGTGAAGACAATGTTTGTAGGTCCCAGGGTGAGTGAAGACAATGTTTGTAGGTCCAGGGTCAGTGAAGACAGTGTTTGTAGGTCCAGGGTGAGTGAAGACAATGTTTGCAGGTCCAGGGTGAGTGAAGACAATGTTTGTAGGTCCAGGGTGAGTGAAGACAATGTTTGCAGGTCCAGGGTGAGTGAAGACAATGTTTGCAGGTCCAGGGTGAGTGAAGACAATGTAGGTTAAGGTGTGACGATCAAGACGATGGCTGGGTAACCCTGGAATGTGGTTGAGGGTGAAGGGTGTAGGGGGGGGGGGTGTGAGGAACAAACCTCACCCCCTCCACTATTGTCCCCCATCACCACCACCCGTTACCCCTCTCACCACCACCACCCGTTACCCCTCTCACCACCACCCGTTACCCCTCTCACCACCACCACCACCACCCGTTACCCCTCTCACCACCACCACCACCCGTTACCCCTCTCACCACCACCCGTTACCCCTCTCTCCACCACCACCACCCGTTACCCCTCTCACCACCACCACCACCCGTTACCCCTCTCACCACCACCACCACCACCCGTTACCCCTCTCACCACCACCACCACCACCCGTTACCCCTCTCTCCACCACCACCACCACCCGTTACCCCTCTCTCCACCACCACCACCCGTTACCCCTCTCTCCACCTGGCTATGTCCACACACTTTACACTTCATCTAGATCCCAATACAAGCCGAACTGCCAGAGATACTTGTAGCCAAGTCTTATACGAGCTGTGACATCTGTTAGTCTACTGACTTTGTTACTTGTCCCATATACATGTCTTACTTCACACATTTCATTGTGATGATCAATGGACCTGCTAGTTCCAGTTAGCACTAATCAATTTTTTTCAAATTCCTCCAGGAGTTCTCGTCTACTGCCACTTTTAAGGGACCTGGTTGATAACTCAAGATACTCGACAGATTAATGTTTCAAATTAGGCGCCACCTTGCTCCTAACCTGTATGGTTTCCTTCCTGGATGAAGCACACAAACTTGTTTTGCTGAATATTTTATTAGAGAGGGACCATATTCTCAGGCGGCAATTATTGACCTCTAAACTGCTTTTGATACAGCTAACAGAGAAATAATCTTAGAACAACTAGCCTCTTTTGGAGTTAAGGGAAGACTGTTGACATGGCTCAGGGGTTACCTGAGTCTCAGGTAACCCCTGAGTCTTGCCTCAGTCCTTTTCAAGGGGGTCAAAAGTAAACATTGTGCACCCTTTGAGTTGGGTACACCCCAGGGTGGAGTGCTTAGCCCAACGCTGTTCAATATTCTGATTCCAAATTAACAATTGATATTCCCACACTACCTGACGAAGCCGTCATCTGTTATGCCTATGACATATGCATTGTTGCAAATTCCCAAACTAGACTGCAAGCTCTACTTGATTCACTCGCTGCTAAAAGCATTGAATGTGGTCTTGTTATCTCTATAACTAAATCCAGAGTTCTCCATCCCCAAGAGAAAACTCATGTCTTCCCCCCCCCCCCCCCCCTAACTTTCGAGGTCAACAACCAGAACACTGAAACATGTGGGCAGCACAAATACCTTGGAGTTGGTATCGACAGTGACATTGTAAACGATCTACATCGTAGGTTAAAAGAAAGACTTAAACCACTGAAAACACACACAGAGATCACACTAACGTGATGCATCAAATCATTTGATGCATCAGGTTATTGTGATCTCTGTGTGATGATGATGTAAGGGCGAAGAGGGAGAACGGCCTATTGACATAGCTCGGGTGCAGGGGGGGGGGGGGTTTGTGTAAAAAGCCTGGTTTGTGCCTCGGAGAGGCTGCAGGATCCAGTAAGTTCAGTAGAACTTCGGTTTCAACCCTTTTAACCCTGTCGTATCTCAGTCGATTAAGGCAGTGTCTGGGATGCTCCCGGACGCAGGTTCGAATCCTCGTCACGGCCCTTGTGGATTTGTTCACTGAAAACACTTACTGGTAAGAATATTAAAAATGCTAGATTATTCAATGATGTTTGTTAGATGTTTAGTTGATTCTCATGCCTTGCACCTAATTAACTTCCCCTCCTCTGTGTTGAACAAACTTGAAGTAGTTCAGAATAAAGCCATGAGGATAATTCTTAGTTCCCCAAGATGCGCAAGATTCAACAACATGAGAGAAGAACTGAAGCTTCCAACCATACAACCCGCGCTCGCACAAGACAGTACATATATGACTTATTGCTTGTAGTCTCTATTTAGCTGATTAATAAGTACATATGTGGTATATGCCAAGTTATATTTTGTTTTTAAGGTACAAACTCTTCCTCTAGATTTGCTCAACACCAGTTTTCATATTAGGAATTTCTTTTTCAGTTTTATTAAACAATAAAGATTTTATACAATATTTGGCAATATCCTGAGTTAATTTACATTTTATTTAAATATTTTGGTTTTGTTTTATTATTTTTATAAAACTATAATATCAATATAGGTATAGGTTAAGTAATAATTATAATTAAGAAGCAATAAGATGTTTTTCTTAACATACTAAGAAGGTTAGGTTAGGTCGGTGTTTTCTATTAAGCTTTTCAAGATAAACTAAAATATTCACAATAAATTAGTATGTCACATATGCACTTATTAATAAGCCAATATTGACTAAAAGCAAGTGCGAGAACGGGTTGAACCATACCAGAGAGAATCGTGCAAGTCAACACTACCCTTTGCCTTAGTCATGAGACCCTACATCTCCTGCATTGCTCACAAACAAATTATTTAGTGCTGCTAACATGTTAAAAATTATATTCATTATAATAGCAAATATATTTTGCAGCAAATTATAGCATTATAACAAATTACAGACCGATAGCATTAATTTAACATCACACATCATAAAAATCTTTGAGAGAGTGCTAAGAAGTAAGATCACAAAATACATGGTTATCTTGAGGTTATCTTGAGATGATTTCGGGGCTTTAGTGTCCCCGAAATCATCTCAAGATAACCACAAAAGCGTTCGACAAATGTCATCATGGTGTTGTTGCACAAAATCTGCGTTCAAGAGGAATTACCTGAAAATAGGCAGATGGATCTACAATTTCCTGACTAACAGAACCCAATGTGTAATAGTGAACAAAATATAATCCAGCCCATCAACCGTGAAGAGCTGAGTCCCCCAGGGTACTGTGCTTGCTCCAGTACTTTTTCTCATCCTCATATCGGACATAGACAAGGACACGATCTATAGCGCTGTATCATCCTCTGAAGATGACACTAGGATTTTAGTGAGAGTTGACAACATAGAGGACACGGCAAACCTCCAATCAGACGTAAATCAGGTCTTTCTATGGGCTACAGAAAATAATATGGTGTTTAACGAGGATAAGTTTCAGCTCATGCGCTACGGAAAAATTGAAAATATAAAAACTGAAACCACGTACAAAACTCAGGCAAATCATAACATAGAACGAAATGGCAATGTAAAGGATTTGGGTGTACTCATGTCGGAAGACCTTACCTTTAAAGAACACAATAAAGTAGCCGTCACAACTGCAAGGTTCTGAATGATTCCTTACACAAATTTCTAAAGACAGTTCTTATGTGGACGAATCTTGCATATGCCGCTGATGATATCCTTTTGATCTGGCCTTCTTGGGACAGGTTCGACGTGAAATCAACCCCTAGATCTTTCTCTACTTAATTCTTGAAGGATTTCAACTCCATGATGGTATCTTGTGTTCGGCCTCCTGCTCCCTTCACCTAATTTCATTACTTTATACTTTCTCGAGGTGTAACTTTAGTAGCCATTTTCTAAACCATTCTTCCAGGTCGTACATTCTTGTACAGGTCGTCCTGTAGTCTCTGTCTATCTTCCTGTGTCCCGATTCTTATTATAATTTTTGCATCATCAGCAAACATTGAGAGGAAAGAGTCTTTTTAAGATCGTTTACATATATCAGAAACAGGATTGGACCAAGTGGGCCCTGAGGGTCCCCGCTGGTGACATCTCGCCACTCTGAGGTCTCCCCCTCACACTTACTCGCCGTTCCCTAGTTACAAGCACAACTATTCGCCTAGTTGTGCTTGCGGGGGTTGAGCTCTGCTCTTTCGGCCCGCCTCTCAACTGAAAATCAATGAACTGTTAATTACTAACTAATCACCCCCCCCCCCCACCGCACGCACACACACACACACACACACACACACACACACACACACACACACACACACACACACACACACACACACACACACACACGCGCACACGCACACACGCGCGCACGCACACACGCGCGCACGCACACACGCGCGCACACACACACGCGCGCACACACACACACACACACACACACACACACACACACACACACACACACACACACACACACACACACACACACACACACACACACACACAGGAAGCAGCCCGTAACATCTATCTAACTCCCAGGTACCTATTTACTGCTAGGTAACAGGAGTATCAAGGTGAAAGAAACTCTTCTCATTTGTCTCTGCCTGCACCGGGAATCGAACCCGGGCCACAGGATTACGAGTCCCGCGCGCTGGTCATTCAGCTATCAGGCCTCCCCACTGTGTGTGTGTACTCACCTAATTGTGCTTGCGGGGGTTGAGCTCTGGCTCTTTGGTCCCGCCTCTCAACCGTCAATCAACTGGTGTACAGATTCCTGAGCCTACTGGGCTCTATCATATCTACATTTGAAACTGTGTATGGAGTCAGCCTCCACCACATCACTTCCTAATGCATTCCATTTACTAACTACTCTGACACTGAAAAAGTTCTTTCTAACGTCTCTGTGGCTCATTTGGGTACTCAGCTTCCACCTGTGTCCCCTTGTTCGCGTCCCACCAGTGTTGAATAGTTCATCCTTGTTTACCCAGTCGATTCCCCTGAGGATTTTGTAGATTGTGATCATGTCCCCCCATACGCTTCTGTCTTCCAGTGTCGTAAGGTGCATTTCCCGCAGCCTTTCCTCATAACTCATGTGTGTGTGTGTACTCACCTAATTGTACTCACCTAATTGTGCTTGCGGGGGTTGAGCTCTGGCTCTTTGGTCCCGCCTCTCAACCGTCAATCAACTGGTGTACAGATTCCTGAGCCTATTGGGCTCTATCATATCTACATTTGAAACTGTGAATGGAGTCAGCCTCCACCACATCACTTCCTAATGCATTCCATTTGCTAACTACTCTGACACTGAAAAAGTTCTTTCTAACGTCTCTGTGGCTCATTTGGGTACTCAGCTTCCACCTGTGTCCCCTTGTTCGCGTCCCACCAGTGTTGAAAAGTTCATCCTTGTTTACCCGGTCGATTCCCCTGAGGATTTTGTAGGTTGTGATCATGTCCCCCCTTACTCTTCTGTCTTCCAGTGTCGTGAGGTGCATTTCCCGCAGCCTTTCCTCATAACTCATGCCTCTTAGTTCTGGGACTAGTCTAGTAGCATACCTTTGGACTTTTTCCAGCTTCGTCTTGTGCTTGACAAGGTACGGGCTCCATGCTGGGGCCGCATACTCCAGGATTGGTCTTACATATGTGGTGTACAAGATTCTGAATGATTCCTTACACAGGTTCCTGAACGCCGTTCTGATGTTAGCCAGCCTCGCATATGCCGCAGACGTTATTCTCTTTATGTGGGCTTCAGGAGACAGGTTTGGTGTGATATCAACTCCTAGATCTTTCTCTCTGTCTGTTTCATTAAGTACTTCATCTCCTATTCTGTATCCTGTGCCTGGCCTCCTGTTTCCACTGCCTAGTTTCATTACTTTGCATTTACTCGGGTTGAACCTCAACAGCCATTTGTTGGACCATTCACTCAGTCTATCCAGGTCATCTTGTAGCCTCCTACTATCATCCTCTGTTTCAATCCTCCTCATAATTTTTGCATCGTCGGCAAACATTGAGAGGAACGAATCTATACCCTCTGGGAGATCATTTACATATACCAGAAACAGTATAGGTCCAAGGACTGACCCCTGCGGGACTCCACTTGTGACGTCTCGCCAATCTGAGACCTCACCCCTCACACAGACTCGTTGTCTCCTGTTGCTTAGGTATTCCTCTATCCACCGGAGTACCTTCCCTCTCACTCCAGCCTGCATCTCCAACTTTCGCACTAGCCTCTTGTGTGGCACTGTATCAAAGGCTTTCTGACAATCCAAAAATATGCAGTCTGCCCACCCTTCTCTTTCTTGCCTTATTTTTGTTGCCTGGTCGTAGAATTCAAGTAACCCTGTGAGGCAGGACCTGCCATCCCTGAACCCATGTTGATGCTGTGTTACAAAGTTCCTTCGCTCCAGATGCTCCACTAGTTTTTTTTCACACAATCTTCTCCATCAGCTTGCATGGTATGCAGGTTAGGGACACTGGCCTGTAGTTCAGTGCCTCCTGTCTATCCCCTTTCTTGTATATCGGGACTACGTTAGCTGCTTTCCAAATATCTGGCAGTTCCCCTGTTGCCAGTGATTTGTTATACACTATGGAGAGTGGTAGGCTCAGTTCTCTTGCTCCTTCCTTTAGAACCCAAGGGGAGATTCCATCTGGGCCTATAGCCTTCGTCACGTCCAACTCTAGTAAACACTTCCTTACTTCCCCACTGGTAATCTCAAACTCTTCCAGTGGTTCCTGGTTAGCTATTCCCTCACTTACCTCTGGAATTTCTCCTTGTTCTAAGGTGAAGACCTCCTGGAATTTCTTATTCAATTCCTCACACACTTCCTTGTCATTTGTAGTGAATCCTTCCGCCCCTATCCTTAATCTCATAACCTGTTCCTTTACTGTTGTTTTTCTCCTAATGTGGCTATGCAACAATTTAGGCTGAGTCTTTGCCTTGCTTGCGATGTCATTTTCGTATTGTCTTTCTGCCTCTCTTCTCATCCTGACATATTCATTCCTGGCATTCTGGTATCTTTCTCTGCTCTCCAGTGTCCTGTTATTCCTATAGTTTCTCCATGCCCTTTTACTTTGCTGCTTAGCTAGCCTACATCTTTGATTAAACCATGGGTTTCTCATCTTCATTTCTCTGTTTTCCTTTTGGACTGGGACAAACTTGTTTGCTGCGTCCTTGCACTTCTGCGTGATGTAATCCATCATATCTTGGGCCGTCTTTCCCCTGAGCTCTGTTTCCCATGCTATATCTGTTAGGAATTTTCTTATCCCCTCATAGTTTCCCTTTCGGTATGCTAACCTTTTGGTTTCGGTATCCCTCCTCGAGTTCAATAACCCTTCTTCAATCAAGTACTCAAACACCAGTACACTGTGGTCGCTCATTCCTACTGGGTCCTCAAAACCGATTTCTCTTATGTCGGAGTCGTTCAGAGTGAAGACTAGGTCGAGTCTCGCTGGTTCGTCATTGCCTCTCATCCTTGTGGGTTCTCCGACATGCTGCGTTAAAAAGTTGCTTGTCACCACCTCCAATAGTTTGGAGGTGGTGTGTGTGGAATTTGTGTGTGTGTGTGTGTGTGTGTGTGTGTGTGTGTGTGTGTGTGTGTGTGTGTGTGTGTACGTGTGTGTGTGTGTGTGTGTGTGTGTGTGTGTGTACGTGTGTGTGTGTACTCGCCTAATTGTGGTTGCGGGGGTTGAGTTCTAACTCTTTGGTTCCGTCTCTCAACCGTCAGTCAACTGGTGTACAGGTTCCTGAGCCTACTGGGCTCTATCATATCTACACTTGAAACTGTGTATGGAGTCAGCCTCCACCACATCACTTCCTAATGCATTCCATTTGTCAACCACTCTGACACTAAAAAAGTTCTTTCTAATATCTCTGTGGCTCATTTGGGCACTCAGTTTCCACCTGTGTCCCATAGTGCGTGTGCCCCTTGTGTTAAATACTGTCTTTATCTACCCTATCAATTCCCTTGAGAATCTTGAATGTGGTGATCATGTCCCCCCTAACTCTTCTGTCTTCCAGCGAAGTGAGGTTTAATTCCCGTATTCTCTCCTCGTAGCTCATACCTCTCAGCTCGGGTACTAGTCTGGTGGCAAACCTTTGAACCTTTTCCAGTTTAGTCTTATCCTTGACTAGATATGGACTCCATGCTGGGGCTGCATACTCCAGGATTGGCCTGACATGTGGTATACAAAGTTCTGAATGATTCCTTACACAAATTTCTGAATGCCGTTCTTATGTTGGCCAGCCTGGCATATGCCGCTGATGTTATCCACTTGATATGGGCTGCAGGAGACAGGTCTGGCGTGATATCAACCCCCAAGTCTTTTTCTTTCTCCGACTCTTGAAGCATTTCATCTCCCAGATGATACCTTGTGGCTTCCTGCTCCCTATACCTATTTTCATTACATTGCATTTGCTTGGGTTAAACTTTAACAATCATTTGTTTGACCATTCCTTCAGCTTGTCTTCTTGAAGCCTCAAGCAGTCTTCCTCTGTCTTAATCCTTCTCATAATTTTGGCATAGTCTGCAAACATTGAGAGAAATGAATCTATACCCTCCGGGAGATCATTTATATATATCAGAAGCAAGATAGGACCGAGTACAGAGCCCTGTGGGACTCCACTGGTGACTTCATGCCAATCTGAGGTCTCACCCCTCACTGTAACTCTCTGCTTCCTATTGCTTAGGTACTCCCTTATCCACTGGAGCACCTTACCAGCTACACCTGCCTGTCTCTCCAGCTTATGTACCCGCCTCTTATGCGGTACTGTGTCAAAGGCATTCCGACACTCCAAGAAAATGTAGTCCGCCCAGCCCTCTCTTTCTTGCTTAATCTTTGTCACCTGATCGTAGAATTCTATCAAGCCTGTAAGGCAAGATTTACCCTCCCTGAACCCATGTTGGCGATTTGTCACTAAGTCCCTTCTCTCCAGATGTGTTACCAGGTTTTTTCTCACGATCTTCTCCATCACCTTGCAGAGTATACAAGTCAAGGACACTGGCCTGTAGTTCAGTGCCTCTTGCCTGTCGCCCCTTTTTGTCTATTGGGACCACATTCGCCGTCTTCCATATTTCTGGTAGGACTCCCGTCTCCAGTGACCTACTATACACTATGGAGAGTGGCAAGCAAAGTGCCTCTGCACACACTTTCAGTACCCATGGCGAGATCCCATCTTGACCAACAGCCTTTCTAACATCCAAATCCAGGAGGTGTCTCTTGACCTCCTCTCTCATAATTTCAAACCCTTCCAAGGCCGCCTGGTTTACTTCCCTTTCTCCTAGCACAGTGACCTCACCTTGTTCTATTGTGAAGACCTCCTGGAACCTCTTGTTGATTTCTTCACACACACCTTTGTCATTCTCTGTATACCTGTCCTCGCCTGTTCTAAGTTTCACTACCTGTTCTTTCACTGTTGTTTTCCTTCTGATGTGACTGTGGAGTAGCTTTGGTTCGGTCTTGGCTTTGTTTGCTATATCATTTTCATTACTCTTCTTTGCTTCTCTTCTCACCCTGACATACTCATTCCTGGTTCTCTGGTATCTCTCTCTGCTTTCTGGTGTTCTGTTATTCCGGAAGTTCCTCCATGCCCTTTTGTTCAGTATCTTTGCTTCCATACATGCCCTATTATACCATGGATTCTTCTTTTGCTTCGCGGATTTTTCCCTTTGGGCCGGGATGAACCTGTTTACTGCCTCCTGACACTTTTGGGTGACAGTCCATCATATCTTGAACAGACTTAGCTCTGAGGTCTGTGTCCCAAGTGTGTGTGTGTGTGTGTGTGTGTGTGTGTGTGTGTGTGTGTGTGTGTGTGTGTGTGTGTGTGTGTGTGTGTGTGTGTGTGTGTGTGTGTGTGAGGGTGTGTGTGTGTGAGGGTGTGCGCGATAGAACGTTTCACAGCTCCCCCCCCCCTCACAGCTCCCCCCCCCACAGCTCCCCCCCCTCACAGCTCCCCCCCCCTCACAGCTCCCCCCCCCCTCACAGCTCCCCCCCCCTCACAGCTCCCCCCCCCTCACAGCTCCCCCCCCCTCACAGCTCCCCCCCCTCACAGCTCCCCCCCCCTCACAGCTCCCCCCCCTCACAGCTCCCCCCCCTCACAGCTCCCCCCCCTCACAGCTCCCCCCCCTCACAGCTCCCCCCCCCTCACAGCTCCCCCCCCCTCACAGCTCCCCCCCCCTCACAGCTCCCCCCCCCTCACAGCTCCCCCCCCCTCACAGCTCCCCCCCCCTCACAGCTCCCCCCCCTCACAGCTCCCCCCCCTCACAGCTCCCCCCCTCACAGCTCCCCCCCTCACAGCTCCCCCCTCACAGCTCCCCCCCTCACAGCTCCCCCCTCACAGCTCCCCGCCTCACAGCTCCCCCCTCACAGCTCCCCCCTCACAGCTCCCCCCTCACAGCTCCCCCCTCACAGCTCCCCCCTCACAGCTCCCCCCTCACAGCTCCCCCCCTCACAGCTCCCCCCCTCACAGCTCCCCCCCTCACAGCTCCCCCCCTCACAGCTCCCCCCCTCACAGCTCCCCCCTCACAGCTCCCCCCTCACAGCTCCCCCCTCACAGCTCCCCCCCCTCACAGCTCCCCCCCCTCACAGCTCCCCCCCCTCACAGCTCCCCCCCCTCACAGCTCCCCCCCCTCCCAGCTCCCCCCCCTCACAGCTCCCCCCCCTCACAGCTCCCCCCCCTCACAGCTCCCCCCCTCACAGCTCCCCCCCCTCACAGCTCCCCCCCTCACAGCTCCCCCCCTCACAGCTCCCCCCCTCACAGCTCCCCCCTTTCACAGCTCCCCCCTTTCACAGCTCCCCCCTTTCACAGCTCCCCCCTTTCACAGCTCCCCCCTTTCACAGCTCCCCCCTTTCACAGCTCCCCCCCTCACAGCTCCCCCCCCCCTCACAGCTCCCCCCCCTCAGCTCCCCCCCCCTCACAGCTCCCCCCCCTCACAGCTCACCCCCCCTCACAGCTCACCCCCCCTCACAGCTCACCCCCCTCACAGCTCACCCCCCTCACAGCTCCCCCCCCCCTCACAGCTCCCCCCCCCCTCACAGCTCACCCCCCCCTCACAGCTCACCCCCCCCCTCACAGCTCACCCCCCCTCACAGCTCACCCCCCCTTTCACAGCTCACCCCCCTCACAGCTCACCCCCCCCCTCACAGCTCACCCCCCCCTCACAGCTCACCCCCCCTCACAGCTCACCCGCCCCCTCACAGCTCACCCCCCCCCCTCACAGCTCACCCCCCCCCTCACAGCTCACCCCCCCCCACAGCTCACCCCCCCCTCACAGCTCACCCCCCCCTCACAGCTCACCCCCCCCTCACAGCTCACCCCCCCCTCACAGCTCACCCCCCCCTCACAGGTCACCCCCCCCCTCACCGCTCACCCCCCCCCTCACAGCTCACCCCCCCTCACAGCTCACCCCCCCCTCACAGCTCACCCCCCCTCAAAGCTCCCCCCCTCACAGCTCCCCCCCCTCACAGCTCACCCCCCCCTCACAGCTCACACCCCCCTCACAGCTCCCCCCCCTCACAGCTCCCCCCCCTCACAGCTCCCCCCCCCTCACAGCTCCCCCCCCCTCACAGCTCCCCCCCCCTCACAGCTCCCCCCCCCTCACAGCTGCCCCCCCCCTCACAGCTGCCCCCCCCCTCACAGCTGCCCCCCCCCTCACAGCTGCCCCCCCCCTCACAGCTCCCCCCCCCTCACAGCTCCCCCCCTCACAGCTCCCCCCCCTCACAGCTCCCCCCCCTCACAGCTCCCCCCCCTCACAGCTCCCCCCCCTCACAGCTCCCCCCCCTCACAGCTCCCCCCCCTCACAGCTCCCCCCCCTCACAGCTCCCCCCCTCACAGTTCCCCCCCTCACAGCTCCCCCCCCCTCACAGCTCCCCCCTCACAGCTCCCCCCCTCACAGCTCCCCCCCTCACAGCTCCCCCCTCACAGCTCCCCCCCTCACAGCTCCCCCCCCCTCACAGCTCCCCCCCCCTCACAGCTCCCCCCTCACAGCTCCCCCCCTCACAGCTCCCCCCCTCACAGCTCCCCCCCTCACAGCTTCCCCCCTCACAGCTCCCCCCTCTCACAGCTCCCCCCCCCTCACAACTCCCCCCCTCACAGCTCCCCTCTTAGCTCCCCCCCCCCCTCACAGCTCCCCCCCCCCTCACAGCTCCCCCCCCCCTCGCAGCTCCCCCCTCACAGCTCCCCCCCTCGCAGCTCCCCCCTCACAGCTCCCCCCCCTCACAGCTCCCCCCCCTCACAGCTCGCCTCCCCCCCCCTCACAGCTCGCCTCCCCCCCCCTCACAGCTCGCCCCCCCCCACAGCTCCCCCCCTCACAGCTCCCCCCCCTCACAGCTCCCCCCCCTCACAGCTCCCCCCCTCACAGCTCCCCCCTCCTCACAGCTCCCCCCCCCCCTCACAGCTTCCCCTTCCTCACAGCTCCCCCTTCCTCACAGCTCCCCCATCACAGCTCTCCCCCCCTCACAACTCCCCCCCCCTCACAGCTCCCCCCTCATAGCTAACTCCCCTCACAGCTCCCCCCCCTCACAGCTCCCCCCCTCACAGCTCCCCCCCTCACAGCTCCCCCCTCACAGCTCCCCCCCCCTCACAGCTCCCCTCCCTCACAGCTCCCCCCCTCACAGCTCCCCCCCCTCACAGCTCCCCACCCCTCACAGCTCCCCACCCCTCACAGCTCCCCACCCCTCACAGCTCCCCACCCCTCACAGCTCCCCACCCCTCACAGCTCCCCACCCCTCAGCTCCCCACCCCTCACAGCTCCCCCCCTCACAGCTCCCCCCCCTCACAGCTCACCCCCCCTCACCCCCCCCACCCCCGACCCCCCCTCACCCCCCCACCCCCCCTCACCCCCCCACCCCTCCCTCACCCCCCTCACAGCTCACCCCCCCTCACAGCTCACCCCCCCTCACAGCTCACCCCCCCCTCACAGCTCACCCCCCCCTCACAGCTCACCCCCCCCTCACAGCTCACCCCCCCCCTCACAGCTCCCCCCCCCCTCACAGCTCACCCCCCCCTCACAGCTCACCCCCCCCTCACAGCTCACCCCCCCTCACAGCTCACCCCCCCTCACAGCTCCCCCTCCCCCTCACAGCTCACCCCCCCTCACAGCTCACCCCCCCCCCTCACAGCTCACCCCCCCCACAGCTCACCCCCCCTCACAGCTCACCCCCCCCCTCACAGCTCACCCCCTCTTCACAGCTCACCCCCCCCCTTCACAGCTCACCCCCCCTCACAGCTCACCCCCCCCTCACAGCTCACCCCCCCTCACAGCTCACCCCCCCCCTCACAGCTCACCCCCCCTCACAGCTCCCCCCCCTCACAGCTCACCCCCCCTCACAGCTCCCCCCCCCTCACAGCTCCCCCCCCCCCTCACAGCTCCCCCCCCTCACAGCTCCCCCCCCCCCCTCACAGCTCCCCCCCCCCCTCACAGCTCCCCCCCTCACAGCTCCCCCCCCTCACAGCTCCCCCCCCCCCCCTCACAGCTCACCCCCCCTCACAGCTCACCCCCTCGCAGCTCCTCGTCGACAAGGACATTCTTAAAGATTAAAGCATAAGTTGTTTTTAAAAAGTTTCCAATATTGGGCTGGCCCTCATAGAATATTTAGAGGGGGAGCCACTGTTCATGTTCCCCCATCACCCGTGATGTACCCGGGCAGGGAAGGTTCCCCCATCACCCGTGATGTACCTGGGCAGGGAAGGTTCCCCCACCACCCGTGATGTACCTGGGCAGGTACAGGCTTTTGGTACAACCAGGCTTTTGAACGCGGCTGCTTGCAGTCTGATGTATGATTCACAGCCTGGGCCTGGATCATTTTGAGGCAGAGTATCAAAGCCCGAGGCCAGTCAAGCCTGGCCTCGGGCCGAGCTTGGTGAGTAGAACAACTCCCAGAACCCCATCAAGTAGGTGTCAAGCAGCCTGGTTGATCAGGTATTCTTTGCTCATGCATGTCTGAACTAAGATCAGGTTGTGATCTGAGTACCGAGTAGTTGTAATCATTGTCCCTAATCAGCTCATCGTTCTTTGTAAAAATAAGGTCAATGGTGTTTTCTTTCCTAGTTAGCTCTACTATTTGCTGCCTTACAGGAAATCTGTCACACATCGTAGCCTGGTGGATAGCGCGCAGGACTCGTAATTCTGTGGCGCGGGTTCGATTCCCGCACGAGGCAGAAACAAATGGGCAAAGTTTCTTTCACTCTGAATGCCCCTGTTACCTAGCAGTAAAATAGGTACCTGGGAGTTAGCTGTCACGGGCTGCTTCCTGGGGGTGGAGGCCTGGTCGAGGACCGGGCCGCGGGGACACTAAAGCCCCGAAATCATGTCAAGATAGATCTGCATGAGGTCTGCTTCCTGGGACTCACACTGCTGTAATCGTATTTGCCACATTTTTCCATTTTGTGCGCTCGCTCGCTCGTTCGTGGGGAGCCGGTGGCCGAGCGGACAGCACGCTGGGCGCGTGATCCTGTGGTCCCGGGTTCGATCCCGGGCACCGGCGAGAAACGATGGGCAGTTTTTCTTTCACCCTATGCTCCTGTTACCAAGCAGTAAATAGGTACCTGGGAGTTAGTCAGCTGTCACGGGCTGCTTCCTGGGGTGTGTGTGTACTCACCTAATTGTGCTTGCGGGGGTTGAGCTTTGGCTCTTTGGTCCCGCCTCTCAACTGTCAATCAACTGGTGTACAGATTCCTGAGCCTACTGGGCTCTATCATACCTACATTTGAAACTGTGTATGGAGTCAGCCTCCACCACATCACTTCCTAGTGCATTCCATTTATTAACTACTCTGACACTGAAAAAATTCTTTCTAACGTCTCTGTGGCTCATCTGGGTACTAAGTTTCCACCTGTGTCCCCTTGTTCGTGTCCCAGCCGTGCTGAAGAGTTTGTCTTTTACCTAATTGTGCTTGCGGGGGTTGAGCTTTGGCTCTTTGTGTGTGTGTGTGGTGTGAAAACAAAGCAGTTAGTAAACAGTTGATTGACAGTTGAGAGGCGGGCCGAAAGAGCAGAGCCCAACCCCCGCAAGCACAACTAGGTGAACTAGGCGAATACACATTTTCACCTATCAAGTCTTGTAGAATCGGCTCGTTCTCCTGATGTGCTACAACGTACGAAATACGAAGTGCTAACCTGAAACCCACCTAACCTACCGAAAACCTGGGGCCAGATTCACGAAAGCACTTACGCAAGCACTTACGAACCTGTACATCTTTTCTCAATCTTTGTCGGCTTTGTTTACAATTATTAAACAGTTAATGAGCTCCGAAGCACCAGGAGGATGTTTATAACAATAACAACAGTTGACTGGCAAGTTTTCATGCTTGTAAACTGTTGAATAAATGTAACCAAAGCCGTCAAATATTGAGGAAAGAAATACACGTTCGTAAGTGCTTGCGTAAGTGCTTTCTTGAATCTGGCCCCTGAATATTTGCGAGCCGCTACTTTTCGTAGAACTTTGTAATTTGTATGTTGGGACCATAACGTGCAAAGTGAGACGTAGTAATGAGCGGACGGGTCGGGGATTGGTACAATAAACTTTCATCTTATGAGTATTATATCTTTTATTGTGCATACAATGGCTCCAGAGTCAATAATTTTTTACCCGTGTTACCCGAGGGCCACTAACCTTAGTGACCTCGAGGAGACTGGTAGCCGGCGGCTTGTCGAGGCCCCCATCCCCCCTACAATATCCCTTGGTGATGATTTCCAGGTAGATTTTAATCACTTGCACGGTGTTATCTTATATTATCTCTTTTTCTAGTTTGTATTTCTTTATAACTACTCTATACACTAATGTTCCTCATTTTTTTTGTTTTGTTTAGTGATTACATTTTGAGGGCGAGAATGAAAGCTCGGCATTTATTATTTTGTTAGTGTACAACACCCTGAATGCCTCCTTATCCTTGGCCTCGAAGGCCACCCTAATGGCTGCCAGTGTGGTATATTTCGCCGGTACTCTCCTAGTTGTACTCGCCTAGTTATTCTTGCGGGGTTTGAGGTTTGGCTCTTTGATCCCGTCTCTCAACCGTCAATCTACTGGTGTACAGATTCCTGAGCTTCTCGAGCTCCATCATATCTACACTTGCCGGTGTTGTAGTGTGTGCACCTCTGGTGTAAGGCAGTCACGTCCCATCTTGCGCCATTGTCCCTTTGCTTTTTTGTTTGTCTGGAAAGGTTCCTCCTCAGCATTGTGTACTGGCCTAATGGCTCCGCAGCTGCCTGTATTCTCGTCACCTTACAATACAGGGGGTTAAAGTTGGCCCAACATGACGAACACTGCAGTGTGTTCTCGTGGAGTATGTTGCAGTCTCACCAGAACTGTGGCACTAATCATGCATCACCCACCAACACCCACATGTAGGAGTCTCTCCCCCTGCTGGGCCATTGATTAACTTAGATGAGGCGTAGCATAGATGTGTATGTGGGGAGGGGATGTTAGGTAATTAGCAAGAGAGAGCCAATATGACCTATATAGAACGTGGGATATGAGGATGGAGTCGAAGAACAATGCCTAACCACTTACAACATCGAGAATAGAATCCAAACCCGGCAAAAATCGTTGTAGAAACTGGTTAAAGGAATGGACTTCTGGTGGGGTGTAATACTCAACCTAATTGTGTTAATGGGAGATTGAGCCTTAGCTATTGGTTCCCGCACCTCAACCTTCAGTCGACTGTTGTAAAGTTTCCAACCATTATGGCCTGATCTCTACAGGTAAAATGGCATATGAAGGTAGCCACAACCAGAGTTCCCTAGCTCGTTCCATTTCTTCACTATTCTCACACTCATAAAATTATTTGCAATGTTCCCGTGGCTTATTTCGGTATTAATATCAGTAACCCACTGCACAATACCTGGAGCATACCCGGAGAGGGTTTCACGAGTTCTCTTACTCCCCGTGTCCGGCCTGGGGCCACGCTTGTTTTGACTTGACCAACTTGATCCAACAAGCTGTTGGAGTAGTGTGTTTCGTGCGGCCCGCGGGTCAACATATCCAATACAGCCCAGTTGGTCACCATACCACCTTGAGGTTACAGTGAGGTGTTTTCGGGGCTTGGCGTCCCCGCAGCCCGGTCGTCGACCAGACCTCTTGGTTGCTGGACTGGTCAATCAGGCTGTTGGACGCGCAGCCTGACGTATGAATCACAGCCTGGTTGATCAGGTATCCTTTGGAGGTGCTTATCCAGTTCTCTCTTGAACACTGTGAGGGGTCTGCCAGTTATGTCCCTTATGTGTAGTGGAAGCGTGTTGAACAGTCTCGGGCCTCTGATGTTGATAGTTCTCTCTCAGAGTACCTGTTGCACCTCTGCTCTCAACGGGGGTATTCTGCACATCCTGCCATGCCTTCTGGTCTCATGTGGTGTTATTTCTGTGTGCAGGTTTGGGACCAGCCCCTCAATTATTTTCCACGTGTAAATTATTATATATCTCTCCCGCCTGCGCTCAAGGGAGTACAGATTTAGGCTCTTTAGTCGGTCCCAGTAATTTAGATGTTTTACTGAGTTGATTCTAGCAGTAAAGGATCTCTGCACGCTCTCCAGGTCAGCAATTTCTCCAGCTTTGAAAGGGGCTGTCATTGTGCAGCAGTACTCCACTCTAGAGAGCACAAGCGTTTTGAAAAGTATCATCATCGGTATAGCATCTCTAGTGTGAAAAGTTCTTGTTATCCAACCTGTCATTTTTCTTGCAGTTGTGACGGCTACTTTATTGTGTTCTTTAAAGGTAAGGTCTTCCGACATGAGTACACCCAAAGCCTTTACATTGCTTTTTCGTTCTATGATTTGACTGCGCTTTGTACGTGGTTTCTGCTTTTATATTTTCATTTTATCCGTAGCTCAAGAGCTGAAACTTATCTTTATTAAATACCATATTATTTTCTGTAGCCCATAGAAAGTCCTGATTTACATCTGATTGGAGGTTTGCTGTGCTCTGTCATCTACTCTCATAAAAATCCTAGTGTCATCTGCAAAGGATGATCTCCCTTTAGGACTATCCCAAAGGATAGTCCGGCACTTCTTGGAAGAACTTGTCCAAGTGCCTTTTGAATACATCCACCTTTATTCTCGCAATATTTATAATGCTTGCTGGGAGGGTGTTGAACAGTTGTACACCCCTGATGTTCAGTGATCTCTGTACCCATGGTACCTCCACTCACCGAGAATTACAAATTACACTGAGTGCTCGCGCTACTGGTAATTTACATTTCTTTATGAATATTGAATTCCACGATTCAGGACCAGGGGCTGAATGCATGGGCATGTTGTCAACTTCTCTTTCAAAGTCTTCTGAGTTCGTGTTAATAGCCTTTATATTATCTGCAGCTTGGATGTCATTCATAAAGAAGCTGTCTGGATCTTCAACTCTCATGTTGGTTGTTGGTGTGCTAAACATAACCTCATACTGGCCTTTTAGGATTTCACTAATTTCTTTGGCATCGTCTTTGTATGAACCTTAAGTTGTAAGTATAGGCCCAATACTAGTGGAGTTTATTTTTATTTCGCATATGTGAAAAATATTTTGGGTTTTTCTTTCTCTCTTGTATAACTTTGTTCCAATTTCATTTCCTCAGACTCGTATGATCGCTTAAAATTTTGCTAAATTTCTTCGATCTCCCTATTTAGGTTTATTTTCATTTCTTGTGATAGTCGTGTCTGTTTAAGATTTTCCGTGATTTTTTCCTTCTGTACATTGGTCTGCTTTCTCTTTCTAGGGTGGTTCTCTTTGACCCTCCTCACACAACCTGTTCTTGACTCAAGTCCATTCCATCGAGCGGTCGACCCCACAGACGCATTCATAAATTTTTAAATGCTGTTCATTCAGAACAGGAATTTTCTCAATTATAAATTAATATTATAAAATATAAGCATATTGTGCATATATAGACATAGGTTACGTGTTTAGGATCTGTTGGCGATTATTTGTATTTGTAGTACGTGGGTGAAGCATTTACAGCGTTGTGATTTGAACAAAATTAGTCAGTGAAGCACTTGTTCCGGAAGTGTTCGAACGAAATCAGTTCAGTCGTGTATAAACCGTTTTTCATTCATAAACACAGGGGGTTGGCGGGTGCATAGAAACACTTTGGGTCTTTGTTTAGAGGACGGGCTGCCTCACAGGCACATGCTTCAAGCAGGTCTTGTTTGAGTTATTCCCTGTGTGGGAGTTGTCGCTTAAGACCGTCTCCCATTGAATGTTTGCAAGATCTATATTTATGTTTTCACAATCGATCCTTTTATTGTTGAAATTGAATTGATTGAATACTCCTTCTCGCTTGTTGATCCTCTTTAACCTGCTACAAATATTAATGTTAATCTGAACTTAATGAGCTTGTGGTCTGAGTATGCAGTTTCTGAGATTATAATGTCTCTGATTAGTTCATCATTGTTTGTGAATACCAAAGGGGCCTGACAGCTGAGTGGACAGCGCTTCGGATTCATAGTCCTGATGTTCTGAGTTCGATCCCCGGTGGAGGTGGAAACAAATGGGCAGAATTTGTTTTCACCCTGATGCCCCTGTTACTTAGCAGTAGGTAGCTACCTGGGAGTTAGACAGCTGCTACGGGCTGCTTCCTGGGGGGGTGTAACAAAAAGATGGCCTGGTCGCGGGGATGCTAAGCCCGAAATCCTCTCAAGATAACTTCAAGATATCAGGTCCAGCGTGTTTTCGTTCCTAGTTGGTTCTATATTCTGCTAATTTAATGAGAATTTGTTACAGATTCTCAGTGGTCCTCTTACTGTGGTTGGTTATTTAAAGGTTGATTTTCTGGTATAATGTTATTGTTTACTATTCTCCATTTTAAACTGTGTAGATTAAAGTCACCAAGGAAGATAACCTAGCAAACCCAGTTCCAGATATTATCAAAGATACTCTCTCTTTTGTGTATCTGCTCAGTGAATTTCTCAACTGTTGCATCTTGCGTTTTGTATACAATAATAATTAGTTTATTTTTTCTACCTTGATTCTAAGTACCTCTACCACCTCGTTGGTTGAATTTAGAAGCTCTGTGCTTACCAGATCTTCTTTAATATACAAGCCTGCTTCTCAATTTGACACAGTTACCTATATAGGCAAAGAAAACGAATCGCGGAACAACTCGAGAGTCGCACCCTATCTCAAGAACGGCGAAGGTGGTTAGGTAGAGAAATAGAAACAATTGAACTCAAGCTACAAGAATCATACAAAACCCAGGAGAGGCAAAGAGAGCAAAAAGTCATAAGTGAAATAGAGAGAAATCCGAAATATTTTTTCTCTTATGCAAGATCAAAAACTACATCTAGTATCGGGCCCCTGCGAAAGGGAGATGGAACTTTCACCGATGACAACAAAGAAATGAGCGAGTTACTGAGGAAGCAGTACGACTCTGTTTTCAGCGAGCCATTAAACACACTAAAGATTGATAACCCAAATGAATTTTTCATGGATATGATACCAACATCAAATCATATATCAGACGTCGCCCTATCCCCACTGGATTTTGAAGAAGCCATAAACAGTATGCCTATGCACTCTGCACCAGGCCCGGATTCTTGGAACTCCATATTCATCAAGAACTGTAAAAAACACTATCGCAGGCCCTCCACATTCTGTGGAGACAAAGCCTAGATACTGGCGTTATCCCTGACATACTAAAAACAGCAGAGATAGCACCACTCCATAAAGGAGGAAATAAGGCAGAGGCAAAAAATTACAGACCTTACAAAAAGGTCTGTAAAAAAAGACAAAAATTACAAAAAATAGGCAGATGGATCTACAATTTCCTGACTAACAGAACCCAATGTGTAATAGTCAACAAAATAAAATCCAGCCCATCAACCGTGAAGAGCTCAGTCCCCCAGGGTACTGTGCTTGCTCCAGTACTTTTTCTCATTCTCATATCGGACATAGACAAGAACACAACCTATAGCATTGTATCATCCTTTGCAGATGACACTAGGATCTTCATGAGAGTAGGCAACATAGAGGACACGGCAAACCGTCAATCAGATGTAGATCAGGTCTTTCTATGGGCTACAGGAAATAATATGGTGTTTAACGAGGATAAGTTTCAGCTCATGCGCTACGGAAAAAATGAAAATATAAAAACGGAAACCACGTACAAAACTCAGGCAAATCATAACATAGAACGAAAAGGCAATGTAAAGGATTTGGGTGTACTCATGTCGGAAGACCTTACCTTTAAAGAACACAATAAAGTAGCCGTCACAACTGCAAGAAAAATGACAGGTTGGATAACAAGAACTTTTCACACTAGAGATGCTATACCGATGATGATACTCTTCAAGACGCTAGTGCTCTCTAGAGTGGAGTACTGCTGCACAATGACAGCCCCTTTCAAAGCTGGAGAAATTGCTGACCTGGAGAGCGTGCAGAGACCCTTTACTGCTAGAATCCACTCAGTAAAATATTTAAACTACTGGGACCGACTAAAGAGCCTAAATCTGTACTCTCTTGAGCGCAGGCGGGAGAGGTACATAATAATCTAGGTTCCCAGGTGGCCGCCATATTAACCAAGCTCTTGCTGCACGCAACCATATATATAAACCATATATATAAACCATATATATAAACCATATATATAAACCATATATATAAACCATATATAAACCATATATATAAACCATATATATAAACCATATATATAAACCATATATAAACCATATATATAAACCATATATAAACCATATATATAAACCATATATAAACCATATATATAAACCATATATAAACCATATATATAAACCATATATAAACCATATATATAAACCATATATAAACCATATATATAAACCATATATATAAACCATATATAAACAGAATCAAATCACACTATAGCAGGAAAAGAGTAGTGTAAAGGACCTAGGAGTAAACATGTGGGAAGACCTTACCTTTACAGAAGACCATAAAGTAGCTGTCACAACTGCAGGAAAAATGAGAGGTTGGATAACAAGAACCTTCCAAACAAGGGCCGCCATACCAATAATGATACTTTAAAACATACTAGTGCTCTCTTGGGTGGAGTATTGTTGCACCCTATAACCCCCATTCAGGGGCGGAGAAATTGCAGACCTTGAGAGCGTGAAAAGTTCTTTTAAGCCTAGAATCCACTCTATAAGTCATCGTAATTATTGGGACCAATTAAAAGTTCTTAATCTGTATTCTCTAGAGCGCTTTTATTATTAAAATATTCCAAATATTCATTTGGAATATTTGGAATATCCTGCAGCAACAAATTCACTAATCTCCGGAAGGCCGTAGTACACACACTCAGAACCTGTAACAGGTAACTCGAATCTTTCAATATTTAAGTCCTTTTAGTTTATTTCTATGAACCTTCTTGGTCTCTGACATATTTAATATTCTTCACCAGAGTTATGTTAGTATAATTATTTTGTCTTCTTTCTCCCAGGTGAGTGTGGGTGTTGAAGCGGCGGCGGTGGTGACGAGTTGGTGGGCTGTCTTCCTCGTCCTCACGGGGCACCCGCACACGTGCCTCCTCCCGGGGCACGTGCCTCCTCCCGGGGCACGTGCCTCCTCCCGGGGCACGTGCCTCCTCCCGGGGCACGTGACTCCTCCCGGGGCACGTGCCTCCTCCCGGGGCACGTGCCTCCTCCCGGGGCACGTGCCTCCTCCCGGGGCACGTGATAAATTTTTACATGTTGTTCATTCAAAACGGAAATTTTCTCAAATATAAATTAATATTATAATAGCATATTATGCATAGGTTAGGTGTTCAGGTTCTGTTGGCGATTATTTGTAGTCCGTGGGTGAAGCATTTATAGCGTTGTGGTTCGAACAAAATTCGTCAGTGAAGCACTTGTTCCTGAAGCATCCCGTCCTCCAAACAAAGACCCAAAAGTGATTCCATGCACCCGCCAAACCCCCTGTGTTTATGAATGAAAAAAGATTTACACACGACTCTCAACTGATGCCTTTGGAACACTTCCGGAACAAGTGCTTCACTGACGAATTTTGTTCGAACCTCAACGCTATAAATGCTTCATTCACAAATACAAATAATCGCCAATAGAACCTGAACACCTAGCCTATGCCCATGTATGCACAATATGCTAATATAATATAATATTAATTTATATTTGAGAGAATTCCCGTTTTGAATGAACAGCATGTAAACATTTATGAATGCGTCTGTGGGGTCGACCGCTGAATGGAATGGACTAGAGTCGAGGACGGGTTGTCCGGAAGTGCTCGAACGTCAACAGTTGTGAGTCGTGTAAACCATTTTTCATTCATAAACAGGGGGCTTGGCGGGGGCATGGAATCACTTTTGGGTCTTTGGAGGACTGACTGCAAACGAAATCTTACTGTAGCCTCAGTATTTCACTCATTTCTTTGTCGTCATCTGTGAAAGTTCCATCACCTTTGCTCAGGAGTCATGTTAGATGTAGGTTTAGTTGTACATTTTGCATAATAGAGAAAGTGTTTTGGATTACTCTTATTTCAGTGATTGTTTTTTGACATAAACAATTTTATATACCTTTACATACATTTATATACCTTAATTGTCTTATTTGGGAGTTTAAATTCAGTTTTTTAAAGATAGTGACCAGGCTGATCACACGTCTGGCTGCCACGTCCAACAGCCTGGGTTGACAAGACGACCAACCTGGTCGGAAACAGGGCCGCAGCGATGTTGAACCTCGAAACCTTGACAAGGTTCAACATAAACGAGATAAAGTATCTAATACAGGATACATAAATAATACAACAAATATAACATCTAATATCTAATAAATAGATACATCTAATAAATGATGCTTAAAAGAGATAAAGCACCTAAATTATTAGGATCGTCTCAAAGCTCTCCAAATGTACTCGCTAGAAAGGAGACGAGAGAGATATCAAATAATATACACCTGGAAGATACTGGAGGGACAGGTCCCAAATCTACACAGTAAAATAACAACGTACTGGAGTGAACGATATGGAAGAAAATGCAGAACAGAACCAGTGAAGAGCAGAGGTGCCATAGGCACAATCAGGGAACATTGTATATACACCAGAGGTCCGCGGTTGTTCAACATCCTCCCAGCGAGCATAAGAAATATTGCCGGAACAACCGTGGACATCTCAAGAGAAAACTGGATAGTTTTCTTCAAGAAGTGCCGGACCAACCGGGCTGTGGAGGCTGTGGATGTCCAGTGGCCCGCAGTGGGCCTCCGGGCCGCTCCAAGCACTAAAGTTCTCCCGGAGCCACGGGACTGGCCGGTCAGGATGTGCTCCTCGCCCGGTTTAACACAGGCCTAGTCCTAAGATTTAGCCTTTAGCGTGCCTAATAGGTCAGCAGCAGCGGTACTAAGTGTGCGACACCCTGACTACCAACTGTTGTAGGTTGTGGATAGCTGGATTGTATAGAAATTCATGCAGACATTATTTGTGTGGTGGTATCTGGAGTTTACCTAGAGGAACAGTGGGACGGCACTGGGCCGCCTTGTGGTGTACCTGGCCCCACGCTCCCCTCGTGTGTAAAATCGTCTTTGGGCCCTCCTTCCCAAGGTCGTGGTTTGTGTGCGCGACTGGTGGTGTGTTTACATGAGGTGGGTAACAGTGTCCTAGCCTGGGCGAGTGGTGGAGCCCCGGGCAGCTACCCTGTGCTGCGCCTCCTGGCGTCGGCGAGGAATATGTTGATGCTCGAAGTGGGTTGCAGTCACCCGATGACATGGAACTCGATGCTTATTTGGATAACGGAAATGAGTGGCAGGTGCAACGATCACGGTATGCGAGAAGAAATTCTAAACGTGCAGACTCTGCTGATGGCGAGGAGGTCATTGGCAATGACAGGAACACCGGAACCCGTGTGAAGACGGTGGAGGTGGGCGGTGGTGGGCCCACCCAGCCAGGGGCCCGCCCACCCAAGCCTCCTATTGCTCCCCGCGCTGGCTATGTGCGCCTGGCATTCCCAGCTAGAACAACCACCAACAATAAACTGACATGGTTTTGAACAACTTTCTAATAACTTCTCCAACACTCCTCGATATAGTCCGACCTAGACCAACATCCCCTTACATCTTTGTGTCACGTAAGCAAGAAGATATCATCACTCAACTGGTTGACGGTAAGATTGGTAATATTATTTTCACCAGAGAAGACATAATCAATTGCCCTAAAAAAATTAAGGAATATCTTGTTACCAGTTTTCCCAAAGAGTATCCTCTTGAGAGAGCTTATAACCTTGAAGGAGTCTACAAGGCAAGACGGATACATAAGGATGGTCAACCTCTCAACAGGATCATCATTTGACCCTCCCCCTGAACACTACACCTTCTTTGGACATTTCATCCCATCAAGTCCTGTCAGATCTTGGGAATCCCCCTCCCCCCTTTTGTTTGTTATTAGTGCCACGGTACTCATCATATCTCTACGTACTGCCGACATGACCCTGTGTGTGGGCTCTGTGCTGAACAGCACGATACAAGGCAGTGTCCTCACAGGGACCCCCCCCCCCCCCCCCTACCCTTGAGGATGGGGAGGAAGCCTCTCCTCCGGTCCGGAAGTGTTCCAGGTGTTTGCGTGAAGGTGTAGATGTTTGGCATCGTGGCTGCCCTCGACGCCCCGCCCTCTCTAACACGAGCAGGAAGCCAGTGGCGTCTGGTCCAGCTGCAGGAGGCACCCAGCAGGAAGCTCTTGATGTCACCTCTAGTAAGCAGTTTCCAATCATCGTCGGACTAAAGCAAACAAGCAAAGATACAGAAGAAATTGACTTGTTAAAAAAAGAAAATTACTGAATTGGAAATTAAAATAAAAACATTAGAGACGAATTTGCCCGGTGATGGTGAAGTGAATCATGCTAGCGATAGTGATCAAGTAAATCCTTCCAGCACCAGTAGTGATGCGAGTGGTAATGTTGCAGCTGTTGAGGCTACGCCACCTATCTCTACGGAACGTGAGTGTCAAATCTCCATGGGGAATGGTGTTAGTCATTGATCCCTCACTGACACCCCCACTAGATCATAATGAAACCCTTGAGGTGGTTACAGATAGAGAGTTTAGGAGAACACCAACTGCTACTCGAGTTAAACGCCTCCTAAACAAAAGTACTCAGGACACACGGAACAAAGTTGCTTATATTGTCCAAGTGTTTAACGAGCTTAAAAGTTACCTTAATTCCCTTGACACTTAACCATGGCTCATCAAACAAAAACAATTAAATTTCTTTCTTCGAACATTCTCAGTGTTTATCTTCGGATAAATGACGTAATCTTGTATGCTAAAATGAGAGACGTGGATGTGATCTGTTTACAGGAACCATATACGTCCACAACTATCAAGAAGGTCCCACCCAGGATACCTGGGTATATAGCATACAACAACAGTATTGGAACTGGTCTACTCACGTATATTAAGAGTGGATTAATCTGCAAACTAATTAAAAATCATAGGAGTGATAGTATACATTATCAAAAATCCAAATTACAAATAGCCATTTCCTACTGTATACCCCCTCCCCGCTCAGCTCGTTGTCGCCGTGTGGGGGCTTAGTGGGCGGCTGCCGGAGTGTGATGCTCCTTGGGACAGTCCTCTGTCCTTTTCTAGCCTTGTGCTCCTGCTGCCGTCCTCTCCAATTCTGCTGGGCATCTTTTCCTTTTCCTTCTGTTTCGTTTTTCTCCCCCCTCTTCTCCTATCTGCTTGCCGTTTCCTGCCGACCTTTTGCTCGTTCTGGTTCTTCCCTTGGACTTCTTCTATTTTGACGCCCGGGTGCTTGAGGAGGCATACTCATGCACCCGTAGAACTGCAGTACCCGACGTCGAGAGCGAGGGGAACCTTTTATTGTCAATCCCCACTTCGTCACTGAACCCGATCTCGACGGACTGTCGGTTTCTTAAGGTGGCGTTTGTGGGGCGTATACTCGCGACGCACCCCTAGGAGGCCCCGACAGGATCGGCGATAGCTTCTTGTTGGGTGTCCTGCCTCTAATTGTGGCTCCATGGTGGGTGTGGGGGCACATTCGTGAGTGAATTATTTCTTTCGTCAAGATGATTACCCCTGCTTCGGCTTCTTCTGGTTTACCTTCTCAGGCTCGTGGGGTGGGCGACCAAGCCCCCGAGTCGGTCCGTATTGGAAGACCGGGCTCTGTAGCCTCCGCTGCATTGGGCCCCGACCTTGCTCCTCCTTTGGCCTCTCTGGCTCCTTCCTCTGGCTCCCCTCCCTCCTCTGTGGTTGGGTCGAGCCCCAAGCCCCCAGTGGTGACTACCTCGTCCCCTGGCGTGGCTCCTTCTCTAGTTGTAACTACTGCGCCTTTTAACCCCTCTCTCTCTGGGGGTTCTCACCGCCGTCTTCGTCACGGCCGCCCTCGCTCGATTCCTTCCAGTTCTGCTACCTATCAAGCCTTGTTTGGTCCCGCTTCGTGGGCCAAATATTTTGATCTCCTCCCTCTTGATTCTGCGCCTCCTGACGATTTCTCCCTCCATCGCCATCTCATTGATTCCGTGGATGCCTCCATTACTTTCAACCCCACTCGTCTCGGTACACGTGTCGTTGCTGCTCCTTCTCAGGATGCTGCTTCCCGCTTGGCTGCCTTATCCTGCCTTGGCGAGACCCCCGTTCGGGTCTCGAAGAACGTTCAGTTGAATGCCAGTGTTGGCACTATTTTGCTCCCGCCCCATGTTGCGACCGGTGTTCGGGACCTACGCGACTGCCACGACGATATTCGACATATCCTCGCTGCCCAGGGCCATTCTATTCTCCAGGTGGACACGTTTACTCGTCCCCCTCGTGGTAGTCGCCGTCAACCCCTCCGGGTTGTGAAGATTACCTTTGATGGTAGGACCCTTCCACCCTCTGTCATTCTTGCTGGTGCCAGGTGCTCTGTCCAGGAGTACATTCCTTCTCCTCGGCTCTGCAACAAGTGCTGGAGGTTTGGGCATGGTGCCCTCCGCTGCTCCGGGACTGTCTCTCTCTGTCCTTTGTGTGGTGGCGAAGGTCACTCTAAGTCGGAGTGCGCTTCTCCCCAGGCTCGTTGCCTCAACTGCGGTGAGGCCCATCCTACCTTCTCCCGTGCGTGTGTCCATTACAAGCTTGAGGCAGCCGTCCTCAACTTGAAGCACCGGGAGCGTTTATCTTTTCCTGAGGCGAGGCGCCAGGTTCGCCGGCTCCCGCCTTATGCTAATATCTCTTATGCTCGCGTGTTGCGCTCTTCCTCTCCTCGTCCTTCCCGCCTTCCTCAGACTCGCAACCGTTTCCAGGCCTTGGACCCTGATGCGCCCACTGCCCCCTCCTCTGTCCCTTTGGGTTCTCTCCCGAAGGATCCTCCTCCTGGTCCTCTGTCTGGGGTTCCCCTTCCTTCTACCCGGTCTGTCGTGTCTTCTGTGTCTTCTTCCTCGTCCCCCTCCGATCCTCCTTCCCATCCTCTTCCTCCATCTATCGGCTCTCCCCGCCGCCTGTCGGTGCGGGCGGATGTCCATCGCTCTCCTAACGGCCGTCGTGTGTGCTCTCGTTCGGCTTCTCCTGTTGAGACACTGGAATCCGTTGCCCGGTACGTAGTTGCTGGGACACCGGTCTCTTTAAGTCAGAAGCGTAAGCCTGGCTCCTCTCCTTCCTCTTCCCCGGCGGGTAAGAAGGCTTCGCTTTCTTCCTCAGCTCCTCCTTCTGGCTCTGTTGCTCCTTCCCCTCCCGTTTCAGTGCTTGCGCCCCCTGTTCCTGCTATGGAGGTTTCTTTGGCCCCTGCTTCCCTTTCGGTTGCTGCTCTTGCTGGGGTGCGCTCCTCTCTTTCTACTCCCCCTCTTCCTGCTGCTGTCCTTGACTGCTCCTCTCCGTTGTCTCCTCCTCCTCCTCCTCCTCCTCCTCCTCCTCCTCCGGACCCTGCCCGCCCACCTCTGATCTGTTCTCCCGTTTCTTTCCCTCCGTCTTTGCTCAGTTTACCCATGCCCCCTAACCCTGACTTTGCTGACCCTGATCCCGACCCTGATATTCTTTAACGTGCTCTGTTGGTCTTTCGCCTTTGTTTCTTCCTTGTTCTCTGTTTTTGTCCTTTCTCTTCTCGTCGTTGTCCATTCTTCAATGGAACGTTCGAGGTTATTACGCCAATTTCCTCGAACTCCAACTTCTGGTTTCGCGGTTTTCGCCCCTTTGTGTCTGTCTCCAGGAGCCGATGCTTGGTGCTCGTCCTGGTCGTTTTCGTGGCTATTCCTTTCTCTCCCCCCCCCCAGCCATTGCTGGGGCTTCTAATTCTTCTGCTCTCTTGATTCGGGCTGATGTTCCCTTTGTTCCTTTACTTTTTCCTTCGCCTCTTCATTGTTCTGCTGCTCGTATCTTTGTGGGGAAATGGTACACAGTTTGTTCCATTTATCTCCCCCCGAGTGTCCCGCTCTCTCTTCCTGATTTGAAACACCTCCTAGACTCCTTGCCAGAGCCTGTGCTCCTGCTGGGTGACTTCAATTGTCGTCATTCTCTTTGGGGTGACGTTCTGACGAATACCCGGGGTCGCCTCCTTGAGCCGTTTCTCCTCTCTTCTTCCCTGTCTCTTCTGAATTCTGGTGAGCCCACTCATTTGGACTCTCGAACTCGCACCCTTTCTTGTCTTGATCTTTCTCTCTGCTCTTCTTCTCTTTACTTAGATTTCACATGGCAGGTTCTTGATGACCTCCATGGTAGTGATCATTTCCCCATCCTTGTTTCCTTTTTCTCTTTTCGCCCTTCCCTCTCTTTCCCTAGGTGGCAGTTTGCTAAGGCGGACTGGACCCTATTTTCCCTCAGTGCTACTCTCTCTGACCTCTCCCTTCTGCCCCTCTCTCGCGCTCTCCTCCTTTTTCATGACACTGTCTTCGACGCTGCCCTCCGCTCTATTCCTCGCTCTTCCTCTCGGGGTCCACGGAAGTGCGTTCCCTGGTGGAATGCGGACTGTGCTCGGGCTGTCCGCTGTAAGCGTGCAGCCTGGAAGAAGCACCGCCGTAGGCAGACGACCGATTCTTTTCTTTTCTTTCGGAAAGCGAGTGCGGTGGCCCGTAGGGCCATCCGTACGGCTAAACGTGAATGTTGGGCTTCTTATGTCTCGACAATTACGTCCGAAACCCCTCTGGCCCAGATCTGGAAGCGTATCCGCAAGATAGCGGGTAAGTTCGTTCCCGATGTTTCACCGGTCCTTCACCTCCATGATACTCTTGTGGCGGACCCGTTGCAGGTCGCTTCCGAACTGGGTTCCCACTTTTCTTCTGTTAGCTCTGGTCTTCATCTTCCCCAATCTTTCCTTCTTCGTAAACCTGTCCTTGAGTCTCGTCCTTTAGATTTCTGCACTCATCTTCAGCTTCCCTATAATGATCCCTTCTCTCTCTCTGAACTTCGTTCTGCCCTGGCCCTCTGCGGTTCTACGGCGGCGGGCTCTGATGGTATTCATTATGAGATGCTTCGCCATCTCCCTCCGAGCACGTCTCAGTATTTACTGAGTCTGTATAATCGGATCTGGGAGTCGTCGTCAGTCCCTGAGGACTGGCTCGATGCCGTTGTCCTCCCTGTTCGCAAACCGGGGTCTCTGGGTACTTCCCCTAAGGACTTTCGCCCTATTGCTCTCACAAGTTGTGTCTGCAAACTCTTTGAACGTATGGTTAACGTTCGTCTGATGTGGTTCCTGGAACACCATCACCTCCTCTCCCCTTCTCAATTTGGTTTCCGCAAGTGCCGCAGCACGACAGATGTCCTGGTGAACTTGGAGGTCTATATTCGTACTGCTTTTGCTGCGAAGACCTCCGTTGTTGCCGTCCTTTTTGACCTAGAAAAGGCTTACGACACCACTTGGCGTTATCATATCCTATCTCAACTTCATTCTTTTGGCCTTCGTGGTCATCTCCCTCTCTTTCTCCGCAGCTTCCTCTCTCGTCGTTCCTTTCGGGTGCGCCTTGGTACCGCTCTGTCTCCCTCTTTTCAGCAATACGAAGGTGTGCCCCAGGGTAGTGTTCTGAGCACTACTCTTTTTCTGGTTGCCCTCAATGGTCTTCTTTCCTCTCTTCCTTCTGGTGTCTTCTCCGCTCTCTATGTCGATGATCTTACCCTTTGTTGTCAGGGTGATGATTCGCCTCTCCTTCAACGCCGGCTTCAACTTGCGATTGATGCCGTGTCGTCTTGGGCCACAGGTCATGGCTTCAAGTTCTCTACTTCTAAGACTTGTGCCATGACTTTTACGCGGAAACGGGTTGTTCTTCGTCCCTCTTTGTCACTTTATGGTCATCCCCTTGAATACAAAGATTCCGCGAAGCTTTTGGGGTTATTCCTTGACACTCGTTTGTCTTGGTCTCCCCATATCTCTTACCTCCGTGTTGAGTGCTCTAAGTCCCTTACCCTCCTTCGGGTCTTGTCCCATACTTCTTGGGGGGCAGATAGGCGCACTCTCCTTGCTTTACATTCCTCTCTCGTCCTGTCTAAGCTCGATTATGGTTGCCCTGCTTACTCGTCTGCTTCTCCTTCTACTCTTCGCCGTCTTGATGCTTTGCACCATACTGGGTTGCGCCTCAGTTCTGGTGCCTTTCGTTCGACTCCCGTCCTTAGCTTGTATGTTGACACTGGCTTCCTGTCTCTCCAGGACCGCCGTGATCGCTACTGTCTTCGCTATCTTGCGCGGTCCTTGCAACATCCTTCCTCTCGCCTCTGTCGTGCTTTAACTTTTACCCCTCCTGCGGTTCCTGTTCCTCTTCACCACCTCCCTCTTTCTGTCCGGTTATCTCGCCTCCAGGATTCTCTTTCCATTCGTATTTCTGATGTTTCTCCTCGTGTTGTTCCTTCTTTGCCCCCGTGGAGGGTCCCTCTTCCGCGGTTTTGTACATCCTTGACTCGTATCACTAAAGCTTTTACCCCTCCTACAGTTCTAAAACGCCTTTTCCTCGAGCACTTTTCTTCTCACTCCCGCTCCGTTTCTGTCTTCACCGATGGGTCTAAGTCAGCGGACGGTGTTGGCTACTCTGTTGTTTTTCCTGATCGCACTTATATGTGTCGCTTGCCTCCGGAGACTAGCATCTTTACAGCAGAACTTTATGCTATTCTCTATGCTCTTCGTCTCCTGCTTTCTCGTTGTCAGTCTTCCTTTGTGGTTGTTGTTGACTCTCGTAGTGCCCTCATGGCTCTCGGGTGCTTTAATCCAGTTCATCCGGTAGTTGTCGAGATCCAGCATTGGCTGTTTCTCGTTCACAGTAAATTTAAGTCGGTTGAGTTTTGTTGGGTTCCCAGCCATATTGGCGTGTCTTTGAATGAGCGTGCGGATGCTGCCGCTAAGGAAGCTGTCCGCTCTTGTCTCATCTCTCGCAAAGGCATTCCCTATTCCGACTTTTACCCGGTTATCCATTCCTCAGTCCTTACCCGTTGGCAGGCTTCTTGGTTGTCTGTTACTGGTAACAAGCTACGTACTCTTAAATGTTGTGTTTCCTCGTGGCCGTCCTCCTTCCACCGTAACCGGCGGTGGGAAACAGCTCTGGCGAGGTTGCGTATTGGCCATACTCGCTTAACCCATGGTCACTTGATGGAGCGCCGCCCTGCTCCTTATTGTCCTAGTTGCATTGTCCCTCTTACGGTCGTGCATGTCCTTCTTGAATGTCCTGACTTCCAGGACGAGCGTGTGTCTTGCTTTCCGACCGCCCCTCGCGGTCACCTGTCCCTCGATAGAATTCTTGGTGACTCGGATACTTTTGATATCGTTCGCCTTATGCGTTTTTGTTCTCGTATTGGCATCCTTGGTGATATTTAGCGCCCTCTGATTATTTTGCGTATTTGATGGTGCTACATAGCCTTCCCGGTTTGGTGCCTTCTTTTGATAATTACTTACTTCCTACTGTATAACATATATGGACGATGTAGTGTACTTAAAGCAGACCTGCTACCGACACCTACAGGTAACACAGCTATGTTATGTATGGGTGACCTTAATGCTCGTCACACTGCTCTTGGTGATGTTCAGTGTAACAATAATGGAAGGGTCTTCTGGAAATACCTTAATGATCATAATATTACTGTGTATGATACTGATAAACAGACCCATTTATTGGGGGGTAGACTGGCTTATGTGATTGGATACAGCCTAGTAGATAGCAACGTCAACGTTAAGCTCATCCCAGAACTAGTAAGTGATCATTTTGCAATATATTGTGACTACAATGTGGCGGATATTAGGTACAATCCTCATCCTAGAGTTAAAATTAACATTCCAGACAATCTTAAACAGCACTTTAAGGCTTATGTACATAAGTGGTACACTGGGTATACACCTGTATCAGTGGACCACTTTTACAATGATCTTGTCAGTATCATTACCAGTTATTATGATACCTTGAGGTTATCTTGAGATGATTTCGGGGCTTTTTTAGTGTCCCCGCGGCCCGGTCCTCAACCAGGCCTCCACCCCCAGGAAGCAGCCCGTGATAGCTGACTAACACCCAGGTACCTATTTTACTGCTAGGTAACAGGGGCATAGGGTGAAAGAAACTCTGCCCATTGTTTCTCGCCGGCGCCTGGGATCGAACCCAGGACCACAGGATCACAAGTCCCGCGTGCTGTCCGCTCGGCCGACCGGCTCCCTGGGTTAAATCAAGGAAAAAAAAGAATACTCGTTCTTCCTCATGGACAGAAGATCCTATTATTATTGCGGAGCTAAAGTGCTTCAGCTGCTGACTCTTATAACCCAGACAAAACTGCTGACAATTTACTTGCATTCCTCAGTGCCAACACATTTTCACGAGCTTAAGGGTCAAGTTAAGGACACATATTGGGAACAATTCCTACAAGGTATCAATAGAACTACAACATTATCAGAAATGTGGAACAAAATTAAAAACATTACCAAACCTTCAGCCCCAGTTCAGTGTTCATCATACTCCTGCAGAATATGCTGACATGCTCCTGGCTCAATGGTCTAGTGTCTCACAAATTTCTTCCTTACCCCCAGATATACAGCAGCATTTAAATCATACCAACATTAACAGAAACTTTAATATTGAAATAGCACGCTCCTCACCAGATTTAACAGATCAGTTTGCTATAACCTTTTTTAAATTAACATCAGCATTAGGAAAACCTAAACAAACTGCCCCTGGTGAGGATGGTATAACTTACAACACCTTGAGCTTACTGAATGATGTCCCTAGCCACCCTCTGCTTAACCTCTATCAAATGAGTCTCTCACAAGGTATCTCGCCAAAGAAATGGACACAGTCTCATAATACCAATTCCTAAACCTAAACTCTCAAAAATTCAGACCCATTTCCCTTACATCTTGCATGTGTAAAGTCTTGGAGAGAATTGTTCTCAATCGTGTCATGTTTCAGGTCAAAGAAAAACTGGCCCCAAACCTATATGGGATCATGCCCAAGTGTAGCACACAAACATTGCTGAATATTTTGTACACTCCCAGGATGGGACACAGGCAGCCTTTATTGACCTAAAGTCAGCTTTCGATGTAGCGAATGGCGAAATAATATTAGAGCAACTTGCTGAATTTGGAATCAAAGGTAATCTTCTGAGTTGGATAAGGAGCTACCTATCCAACAGGCGTGCTAGTGTCCTATTTAAAGGAGTTAAAAGTACAAGAACAGATGCATTCGAACTAGGGACACCTCAAGGTGGTGTCCTAAGCCCTATGCTCTTCAATATACTTATGCACAAACTTATCCATGACATACCTGTACAACCTACGGAAACAGTTATATGTTATGCTGATGATATTTGTATTATGGCACACAGTAAACCAAGGCTACAAGTGTTACTTGATGCATTCTCCAAGAAAGTAGTAGAATGTGGCCTCATAATCTCTGTTGATAAAACAAGGGTTCTTATTCCCCATTCTCTTCATGCTAACTATACTATTAATGGAGTGCCCATGGAGACTTTGAGTCTTATAAATATCTTGGAGTCAAGGTTAATGATACAAATCTCGTCAGCAACCTGCGTAAAAAACTTGAGCGTCTTAAACCTCTCAGAACATTTTAAAGAATGAAGAACAATTTTTATTTTTATTATTTCTAAGCTGCATCACTTACGAACCCATCCCTGCCCTTGTGTGGCAGTGCACAATAGAAAGCTGTTTTCACATAGCCATACATTAAAACATTGATTGTAACCATGATATATATGTGCTTCAGCCTACAGTTTAGACCTATTGTCTTATGTATGACCCTCTGTCCTGCGTGACAGTGAATACCAGCATTATTCTCACTTTAATAAGACTTAATCGAAATCCTCAGATTATGCAAAATTGTAATTCATTTTGCCAATAAAGATGTTAATAATAACAACTGCAAGCAATAGCCTGGTGGACCAAACTCTCACAAGTCAAGCCTGGCCTCGGGCCGGGGCTTGGGGAGTAGAACAACTCCCAGAACCCCATCAAGCGGGTATCGAGCAGGAAATTGATTCCCAGAATCAGTTCAGTGTAATCAAAGTAACCCCCAACTCTTCGATTTTCCAGTGACGTGAGGTTAAATTCCTCATAGCTCTTGTCTCTTAGTTCTGGTACTAATCAGTTGGCATACGTTTCAAATTGCTCATACCAAGTTAAGTGTTTGAATAACTATAGGCACTTTGCTGGAGCACATGTTCCAGGATTGGTCTGACATGTGATATTGAAGATCCTGAGGGATGCCTTTGTGATTTCTAGTCAGTATTTAAATTGGGCAGCCTAGTGCTTGCCGCTGATGTAGAGTAGAGATACCTTCACCGTGAGTGACGGAGGAGTCCGGCGCTGGCCCCCTTATCCTAACTATCTTGAGGTTATCTTGAGATGATTTTAGGTTTTGACGTATCCGCGGCCCGGTCCTCGACCAGGCCTCCTTTTTGTTACAACCCCTCCCCCCCCCCCAGGAAGCAGCCCGTAGCAGCTGTCCACTCTCAGGTACCAATTTACTGCTAGGTGACATGGCCATCTGAGTGAAAGAAACTCTGCACATTTGATTCTGCCTCCACCGGGGATCAAATCCAGAACCTCAAGACTAAAATTACGAAGCGCTGTCCACTCAGCTGTCAGGCCCCTGAGTGGCGCTTAGCCCAAGTGGCGGAGGAGTCGGGCATTGGCTCCCTTATCCACACACTTCCCGTGTGGATGCTTCTCTCCTCCGCTCCTTTATCTCTCACTCCTTCCCCTCTCCCTGCTGCTACCCCACAACCTCCCCTCTCACTGCTGGCGCCCCAACTTCCCCTCTCCCTGCTGCCCCCCCCAACCTTCCCTCTCACTGCTGGCGCCCTAGCCTCCCCTCTCCCTGCTGCCCCCCAATCTCCCCTCTCCCTGCTGGCTCCCCCAACCTCCCCTCTCCCTGCTGGCTCCCCCAACCTCCCCTCTCCCTGCTGGCCCCCCAACCTCCCCTCTCCCTGCTTCCCCCCCCCAACCTTCCCTCTCCCTGCTGCCCCCCCAACCTCCCCCTCTCCCTGCTGGCTCCCCCCCCCCCCAGCCTCCCCCTCTCCCTGCTGGCTCCCCCCCCAACCTCCCCTCTCCCTGCTGGCTCCCCCCCCAACCTCCCCTCTCCCTGCTGGCTCCCCCCCAACCTCCCCTCTCCCTGCTGGCTCCCCCCCAACCTCCCCTCTCCCTGCTGGCTCCCCTCAACCTCCCCTCTCCCTGCTGGCTCCCCTCAACCTCCCCTCTCCCTGCTGGCTCCCCTCAACCTCCCCTCTCCCTGCTGGCTCCCCCCTCCCAACCTCCCCTCTCCCTGCTGCCCCCCCAACCTCCCCTCTCCCTGCTGGCCCCTCCAACCTCCCCTCTCCCTGCTGGCCCCCTACCACCCCTCTCCCTGCTGGCCCCCCCAACCTCCCCTCTCCCTGCTGCTCCCCCAACCTCCCCTCTCCCTGCAGGCCCCTCCAACCTCCCCTCTCCTTGCTGGCCCCCAACCTCCCCTCTCCTTGCTGGCCCCCCAACTTCCCCTCTCCTTGCTGGCCCCTCAACTTCCCCTCTCCCTGCTGGCCCCCCCAACCTCCCCTCTCCCTGCTGGCCCACCCCCCAACCTCCCCTCTCCCTGCTGGCCCACCCCCCAACCTCCCCTCTCCCTGCTGGCCCCCCCCCCCAACCTCCCCTCTCCCTGCTGGCCCCCCCTCCAACCTCCCCTCTCCCTGCTGGCCCCCTACCTCCCCTCTCCCTGCTGCCCCCCCCCAACCTCCCCTCTCCCTGCTGGCCCCCCCTCCAACCTCCCCTCTCCCTGCTGGCCCCCTACCTCCCCTCTCCCTGCTGGCCCCCTACCTCCCCTCTCCCTGCTGGCCCCCCTCCAACCTCCCCTCTCCCTGCTGGCCCCCTACCTCCCCTCTCCCTGCTTGCCCACCCCCCAACCTCCCCTCTCCCTGCTGGCCCCCCCCAACCTCCCCTCTCCCTGCTGGCCCCCAACCTCCCCTCTCCCTGCTGGCCCCCTACCTCCCCTCTCCCTGCTGGCCCACCCCCCAACCTCCCCTCTCCCTGCTGCCCCCCCCCCAACCTCCCCTCTCCCTGCTGACCCCCAACCTCCCCTCTCCCTGCTGGCCCCCAACCTCCCCTCTCCCTGCTGGCCCCCCCCAACCTCCCATCTCCCTGCTGGCCCCCAACCTCCCCTCTCCCTGCTGGCCCCCAACCTCCCCTCTCCCTGCTGGCCCCCTACCTCCCCTCTCCCTGCTGGCCCACCCCCCAACCTCCCCTCTCCCTGCTGGCCCCCCCCCAACCTCCCCTCTCCCTGCTGGCCCCCAACCTCCCCTCTCCCTGCTGGCCCCCTACCTCCCCTCTCCCTGCTGGCCCCCTACCTCCCTTCTCCCTGCTGGCCCACCCCCCAACCTCCCCTCTCCCTGCTGGCCCCCCCAACCTCCCCTCTCCCTGCTGGCCCCCAACCTCCCTTCTCCCTGCTGGCCCCCAACCTCCCCTCTCCCTGCTGGCCCCCTACCTCCCCTCTCCCTGCTGGCCCCCTACCTCCCCTCTCCCTGCTTGCCCACCCCCCAACCTCCCCTCTCCCTGCTGGCTCCCCCCCCCAGCCTCCCCCTCTCCCTGCTGGCTCCCCCCCCCAACCTCCCCTCTCCCTGCTGGCTCCCCCCCAACCTCCCCTCTCCCTGCTGGCTCCCCCCCAACCTCCCCTCTCCCTGCTGGCTCCCCTCAACCTCCCCTCTCCCTGCTGGCTCCCCTCAACCTCCCCTCTCCCTGCTGGCTCCCCTCAACCTCCCCTCTCCCTGCTGGCTCCCCCCTCCCAACCTCCCCTCTCCCTGCTGCCCCCCCAACCTCCCCTCTCCCTGCTGGCCCCTCCAACCTCCCCTCTCCCTGCTGGCCCCCTACCACCCCTCTCCCTGCTGGCCCCCCCAACCTCCCCTCTCCCTGCTGCTCCCCCAACCTCCCCTCTCCCTGCAGGCCCCTCCAACCTCCCCTCTCCTTGCTGGCCCCCAACCTCCCCTCTCCTTGCTGGCCCCCCAACTTCCCCTCTCCCTGCTGGCCCCCCCAACCTCCCCTCTCCTTGCTGGCCCACCCCCCAACCTCCCCTCTCCCTGCTGGCCCACCCCCCAACCTCCCCTCTCCCTGCTGGCCCCCCCCAACCTCCCCTCTCCCTGCTGGCCCCCCCTCCAACCTCCCCTCTCCCTGCTGGCCCCCTACCTCCCCTCTCCCTGCTGGCCCCCCCCTAACCTCCCCTCTCCCTGCTGGCCCCCCCTCCAACCTCCCCTCTCCCTGCTGGCCCCCTACCTCCCCTCTCCCTGCTGGCCCCCTACCTCCCCTCTCCCTGCTGGCCCCCCTCCAACCTCCCCTCTCCCTGCTGGCCCCCTACCTCCCCTCTCCCTGCTTGCCCACCCCCCAACCTCCCCTCTCCCTGCTGGCCCCCCCAACCTCCCCTCTCCCTGCTGGCCCCCAACCTCCCCTCTCCCTGCTGGCCCCCTACCTCCCCTCTCCCTGCTGGCCCACCCCCCAACCTCCCCTCTCCCTGCTGCCCCCCCCCAACCTCCCCTCTCCCTGCTGGCCCCCAACCTCCCCTCTCCCTGCTGGCCCCCAACCTCCCCTCTCCCTGCTGGCCCCCCCCAACCTCCCCTCTCCCTGCTGGCCCCCAACCTCCCCTCTTCCTGCTGGCCCCCAACCTCCCCTCTCCCTGCTGGCCCCCTACCTCCCCTCTCCCTGCTGGCCCACCCCCCAACCTCCCCTCTCCCTGCTGGCCCCCCCCAACCTCCCCTCTCCCTGCTGGCCCCCAACCTCCCCTCTCCCTGCTGGCCCCCTACCTCCCCTCTCCCTGCTGGCCCCCTACCTCCCTTCTCCCTGCTGGCCCACCCCCCAACCTCCCCTCTCCCTGCTGGCCCCCCCCAACCTCCCCTCTCCCTGCTGGCCCCCAACCTCCCTTCTCCCTGCTGGCCCCCAACCTCCCCTCTCCCTGCTGGCCCCCTACCTCCCCTCTCCCTGCTTGCCCACCCCCCAACCTCCCCTCTCCCTGCTGCCCCCCCCCCAACCTCCCCTCTCCCTGCTGGCCCCCAACCTTCCCTCTCCCTGCTGGCCCCCAACCTCCCCTCTCCCTGCTGGCCCCCTACCTCCCCTCTCCCTGCTTGCCCACCCCCCAACCTCCCCTCTCCCTGCTGCCCCCCCCAACCTCCCCTCTCCCTGCTGGCCCCCCCAACCTCCCCTCTCCCTGCTGGCCCCCCCAACCTCCCCTCTCCCTGCTGGCCCCCAACCTCCCCTCTCCCTGCTGGCCCCCTACCTCCCCTCTCCCTGCTGGCCCCCTACCTCCCCTCTCCCTGCTGGCCCCCTACCTCCCCTCTCCCTGCTGGCCCCCTACCTCCCCTCTACCTGCTGGCCCTCCCCCAACCTCCCCTCTCCCTGCTCCCACCCCCCAACCTCCCCTCTCCCTGCTGCCCCCCCCCCCAACCTCCCCTCTCCCTGCTGCCCCCCCCCCAACCTCCCCTCTCCCTGCTGCCCCCCCCAACCTCCCCTCCTCCTGCTGCCCTCCAACCTCCCCTCTCCCTACTGGCCCCTACCTCCCCTCTCCCTGCTGGCCCCCCTACCTTCCCTCTACCTGCTGGCCCCCTACCTCCCCTCTCCCTGCTCCCACCCCCAGCCTCCCCTCTCCCTACTCCCACCCCCAACCTCCCCTCTCCCTGCTCCCACCCCCAACCTTCCCTCTATCTGCTCCCTGCCGCCCAACCTCCCCTCTCCCTGCTGCCCCCCCCAACCTCCCCTCTCCCTGCTGCCCCCCCCCAACCTCCCCTCTCCCTGCTGGCCCCTCCAACCTCCCCTCTCCCTGCTGCCCCCCCCCAACCTCCCCTCTCCCTGCTGCCCCCCCAACCTCCTCTCTCCCTGCTGCCCGCCCCCAACCTCCTCTCTCCCTGCTGCCCGCCCCCAACCTCCCCTCTCCCTGCTGCCCCCCCCCCAACCTCCCCTCTCCCCTCTCCCGGCTGCCCGCCCCCTACCTCCCCTCTCCCTGCCCGCCCCCTTTTTTTTGGGGAGTAAAGAGGAAGGAGAGGCATAGGTGAAGGGAAGTATAGAAGTGGGGAAATACAGTGAGAGGTATGAAAGCAGGCGGGCTGTCCGCCTTGCTGACACGATGTGTGGGTGTTGGCAGCTAAGCTAAGCTGGCTCCCTCTTGTCAGGGAGCTGTGAGTGTGTGAGAAGTTCTTCACATGTGTTTCACCATATATGGATGTCCATAGATGAATACTGTGTAGCATTCATATATACACACTCCGATGCTTCCACACATGTTGCTCTGTTTAAGGCTCTTTATTTTATTATAATTATTTATCGAGTTGTTCATACACACATTATTATTTATCGAGTTGTTCATACACATATTATTATTTATCGAGTTATTCATACATACACATATATGAACTGTTCATATATACACATATATCTCATCTGGGGATTATATACTGTGGGGGCGGGGTTTTCATCCAGAGATTCGAGGCTCTTGGGCCACCAGCTGTGGGAGCGGGGCGTCTCATCTTGGGCCACCAGCTGTGGGAGCAGGGCGTCTCATCTTGGAGCAATCTTTCAAACATTGGGTCCTCTAACATTTCGATGGTGTTCCACACCCTGATGGCTTGGTGCTGCAGTCTGATGTTTAGTGGCTGTATGTTCAGGAGTTCATGGAGCTCCTGGATTGTCTGATCATATGGTGGACGGTGTTTTGCTGCTCTCCTTAGTGCCTTATTTTGCAGTGCTTGCAGTTTCTGCATGTTAGTTTTCTTTATGGTGTGTAGTGGTACTGGGGGATACTCTAGATGCGGCCGAACTAGAGCCTTATATAGGTGGATCTGAATGTTAGTACTGAGGCTTCGGAATCTTCTCAGTTTTCCTAATGCTGCTTTGGCTTTGTTTAGTCGATCCCTTACATGAATTTGTATCCCTGTTCTATTGATCATAAGTCCCAGTATTCTGCCTACCTCCGCATATTGGATGGGCTGGTTATCAAGGATGATGGGGTCCGGGTTTCTTTTCGCAATGTGTATTATTTGGAACTTTTGTTTGTTGGTGCTAATTTTCCATTGCTTCTCAAAGTTGTTTGAGTTATGCCCGCCCCCTACCTCCCCTCTCCCTGCCCGCCCCCTACCTCCACTCTCCCTGCTGGCCCCCCCAACCTCCCCTCTCCCTGCTGGCCCCCCCATCTCCCCTCTCCTTGCTGCCCCCCAACCTCCCCTCTCCCTGCTGCCCCCCCCAACCTCCCCTCTCCCTGCTGCCCCCCCCAACCTCCCCTCTCCCTGCTGCCCGCCCCCAACCTCCCCTCTCCCTGCTGGCCCCCCAACCTCTCCTCTCCCTGCTGGCCCCCCCAACCTCCCCTCTCCCTGCTGGCCCCCCCAACCTCCCCTCTCCCTGCTGGCCCCCCCAACCTCCCCTCTCCCTGCTGGCCCCCCCAACCTCCCCTCTCCCTGCTGCCCCCCCAACCTCCCCTCTCCCTGCTGCCCCTCCCAACCTCCCCTCTCCCTGCTGCCCCCCCCAACCTCCCCTCTCCCTGCTGCCCCCCCCCCAACCTCCCCTCTCCCTGCTGCCCCCCCCCAACCTCCCCTCTCCCTGCTGCCCCCCCAACCTCCCCTCTCCCTGCTGCCCCCCCAACCTCCCCTCTCCCTGCTGCCCCCCCCCAACCTCCCCTCTCCCTGCTGCCCTCCCCCCAACCTCCCCTCTCCCTGCTGGCCCCTCCAACCTCCCCTCTCCCTGCTGCCCCCCCAACCTCCCCTCTCCATGCTGCCCCCCCCAACCTCCCCTCTCCCTGCTGCCCCCCCAACCTCCCCTCTCCCTGCTGCTCCCCCCAACCTCCCCTCTCCCTGCTGCTCCCCCCAAACCTCCCCTCTCCCTGCTGCCCCCCCAACCTCCCCTCTCCCTGCTGCCCCCCCAACCTCCCCTCTCCCTGCTGCCCCCCCAACCTCCCCTCTCCCTGCTTCCCCCCCTAACCTCCCCTCTCCCTGCTGGCCACTCCAACCTCCCCTTTCCCTGCTGGCCCCCCCAAACTCCCCTCTCCCTGCTGCCTCCCAACCTCCCCTCTCCCTGCTGGCCCCCCAACCTCTCCTCTCCCTGCTGGCCCCCCCAACCTCCCCTCTCCCTGCTGGCCCCCCCAACCTCCCCTCTCCCTGCTGGCCCCCCCAACCTCCCCTCTCCCTGCTGGCCCCCCCAACCTCCCCTCTCCCTGCTGCCCCCCCAACCTCCCCTCTCCCTGCTGCCCCTCCCAACCTCCCCTCTCCCTGCTGCCCCCCCCAACCTCCCCTCTCCCTGCTGCCCCCCCCAACCTCCCCTCTCCCTGCTGCCCCCCCAACCTCCCCTCTCCCTGCTGCCCCCCCCCCCAACCTCCCCTCTCCCTGCTGCCCCCCCCAACCTCCCCTCTCCCTGCTGCCCTCCCCCCAACCTCCCCTCTCCCTGCTGGCCCCTCCAACCTCCCCTCTCCCGACTGCCCCCCCAACCTCCCCTCTCCATGCTGCCCCCCCCAACCTCCCCTCTCCCTGCTGCCCCCCCAACCTCCCCTCTCCCTGCTGCCCCCCCAACCTCCCCTCTTCCTGCTGCCCCCCCAACCTCCCCTCTCCCTGCTGCCCCCCCAACCTCCCCTCTCCCTGCTTCCCCCCCCAACCTCCCCTCTCCCTGCTGGCCACTCCAACCTCCCCTTTCCCTGCTGGCCCCCCCAAACTCCCCTCTCCCTGCTGCCTCCCAACCTCCCCTCTCCCTGCTGGCCCCCCCAACCTCCCCTCTCCCTGCTGCCCCCCAACCTCCCCTCTCCCTGCTGCCCCCCCAACCTCCCCTCTCCCTGCTGCCCCCCTAACCTCCCCTCTCCCTGCTGCCCCCCCCAACCTCCCCTCTCCCTGCTGCCCCCCAACCTCCCCTCTCCCTGCTTCCCCCCCCCCCAACCTCCCCTCTCCCTGCTGGCCACTCCAACCTCCCCTTTCCCTGCTGGCCCCCCCAAACTCCCCTCTCCCTGCTGCCTCCCAACCTCCCCTCTCCCTGCTGGCCCCCCCAACCTCCCCTCTCCCTGCTGCCCCCCAACCTCCCCTCTCCCTGCTGCCCCCCCAACCTCCCCTCTCCCTGCTGCCCCCCTAACCTCCCCTCTCCCTGCTGCCCCCTCCAACCTCCCCTCTCCCTGCTGGCCCCTCCAACCTCCCCTCTCCCTGCTGGCCCCTCCAACCTCCCCTCTCCCTGCTGGCCCCTCCAACCTCCCCTCTCCCTGCTGGCCCCTCCAACCTCCCCTCTCCCTGCTGGCCCCTCCAACCTCCCCTCTCCCTGCTGGCCCCTCCAACCTCCCCTCTCCCTGCTTCCCCCCCTAACCTCCCCTCTCCCTGCTGGCCACTCCAACCTCCCCTCTCCCTGCTGGCCCCTCCAACCTCCCCTCTCCCTGCTGGCCCCTCCAACCTCCCCTCTCCCTGCTGCCCCCCCCCAACCTCCCCTCTCCCTGCTGGCCCCCCCAACCTCCCCTCTCCCTGCTGCCCCCCCCAACCTCCCCTCTCCCTGCTGCCCCCCCAATCTCCCCTCTCCCTGCTGGCCCCTCCAACCTCCCCTCTCCCTGCTGGCCCCTCCAACCTCCCCTCTCCCTGCTGGCCCCTCCAACCTCCCCTCTCCCTGCTGGCCCCTCCAACCTCCCCTCTCCCTGCTGCCCCCCCCCCAACCTCCCCTCTCCCTGCTGCCCCCCTAACCTCCCCTCTCCCTGCTGGCCCCTCCAACCTCCCCTCTCCCTGCTGGCCCCTCCAACCTCCCCTCTCCTTGCTGGCCCCCCCAACCTCCCCTCTCCCTGCTCCCACCCCAACCTCCCCTCTCCCTGCTCCCACCCCCAACCTCCCCTCTCCCTGCTCCCACCCCCAACCTCCCCTCTCCCTGCTCCCACCCCCAACCTCCCCTCTCCCTGCTCCCACCCCCAACCTGCCCTCTCCCTGCTCCCACCCCCAACCTCCCCTCTCCCTGCTCCCACCCCCAACCTCCCCTCTCCCTGCTCCCACCCCCAACCTCCCCTCTCCCTGCTCCCACCCCCAACCTCCACTTTCCCTGCTCCCACCCCCAACCTGCCCTCTCCCTGCTCCCACCCCCAACCTGCCCTCTCCCTGCTCCCACCCCCAACCTCCCTGCTGCAACCCCCAACCTTCCTGCTCCCACCCCCAACCTCCCTGCTCCTACCCCCAACTTCCCCTCTCCCTGCTCCCACCCCCTACCTCCCCTCTCCCTGCTCCCACCCCCCAACCTCCCCTCTCCCTGCTCCCACCCCCCAACCTCCCCTCTCCCTGCTGGCCTCCTACCTCCCCTCTCCCTGCTTCCACCCCCAACCTCCCCTCTCCCTGCTCCCACCCCCAACCTCCCCTCTCCCTGCTCCCACTCCCAACCTCCCCTCTCCCTGCTCCCACCCCCAACCTCCCCTCTCCCTGCTGCCGCCCCCAACCTCCCCTCTCCCTGCTGGCCCCCCCAACCTCCCCTCTCCCTGCTGGCCCCCCCAACCTCCCCTCTCCCTGCTGGCCCCTCCAACCTCCCCTCTCCCTGCTGGCCCCTCCAACCTCCCTTCTCCCTGCTCCCACCCCCAACCTCCCCCTCTCCCTGCTCCCACCCCAACCTCCCCTCTCCCTGCTGCCCCCTCCAACCTCCCCTCTCCCTGCTCCCACCCCCAACTTCCCCTCTCCCTGCTCCTACCCCCCAACCTCCCCTTTCCCTGCTGGCCCCCTACCTCCCCTCTCCCTGCTCCCACCCCCCAACATCCCCTCTCCCTGCTCCCACCCCTAACCTCCCCTCTCCCTGCTGCCCCCCTCCAACCTCCCCCCTCCCTGCTCCCACCCCCAACCTCCCCCCTCCCTGCTCCCACCCCCAACCTCCCCCCTCCCTGCTCCCACCCCCAACCTCCCCCCTCCCTGCTCCCACCCCCAACCTCCCCTCTCCCTGCTCCCACCCCCAACCTCCCCTCTCCCTGCTCCCACCCCCAACCTCCCCTCTCCCTGCTCCCACCCCCAACCTCCCCTATCCCTGCTCCCACCCCCTACCTCCCATCTCCCTGCTCCCACCCCCTACCTCCCATCTCCCTGCTCCCACCCCCTACCTCCCATCTCCCTGCTCCCACCCCCTACCTCCCCTCTCCCTGCTCCCACCCCCTACCTCCCATCTCCCTGCTCCCACCCCCTACCTCCCATCTCCCTGCTCCCACCCCCTACCTCCCATCTCCCTGCTCCCACCCCCTACCTCCCATCTCCCTGCTCCCACCCCCTACCTCCCATCTCCCTGCTCCCACCCCCTACCTCCCATCTCCCTGCTCCCACCCCCTACCTCCCATCTCCCTGCTCCCACCCCCTACCTCCCATCTCCCTGCTCCCACCCCCTACCTCCCATCTCCCTGCTCCCACCCCCTACCTCCCATCTCCCTGCTGGCCCCCTACCTCCCATCTCCCTGCTCCCACCCCCCAACCTCCCCTCTCCCTGCTGGCCCCCTACCTCCCCTCTCCCTGCTCCCACCCCCCAACCTCCCCTCTCCCTGCTCCCACCCCCCAACCTCCCCTCTCCCTGCTGGCCCCCTACCTCCCCTCTCCCTGCTCCCACCCCCCAACCTCCCCTCTCCCTGCTGCCCCCCCCCAACCTCCCCTCTCCCTGCTGCCCCCCCCCAACCTCTCCTCTCCCTGCTGCCCCCCCCCAACCTCTCCTCACCCTGCTGGCCCCTCCAACCTCCCCTCTCCCTGCTGGCCCCTCCAACCTCCCCTCTCCCTGCTGGCCCCCCCCAACCTCCCCTCTCCCTGCTGGCCCCCCCCAACCTCCCCTCTCCCTGCTGGCCCCCCTCAACCTCCCCTCTCCCTGCTGGCCCCCCCCCAACCTCCCCTCTCCCTGCTGCCCCCCCCCAACCTCCCCTCTCCCTGCTCCCCCCCCCCAACCTCCCCTCTCCCTGCTCCCACCCCCCAACCTCCCCTCTCCCTGCTCCCACCCCCCAACCTCCCCTCTCCCTGCTCCCACCCCCCAACCTCCCCTCTCCCTGCTCCCACCCCCCAACCTCCCCTCTCCCTGCTCCCACCCCCCAACCTCCCCTCTCCCTGCTCCCACCCCCCAACCTCTTCTTGATATTCACAAAGCAGTGCAAAACACCACTGTCACAGGCCCTAAACATCTTTTGGAGGAGCCAAGATACTGGCGTCACCCCTGACATGCTTAAGACAGAGGAGGTCGCGCCACTTCACAAAGGAGATAGTAAAGCAGATACAAAAATTTTTGGACCAATATCTCTAACCTCACACATCATAAAACTGCTTTGAAAGTTTGTTAAGAAGTAAGATTACAAATCACATGGGATCACATCATCTCCATAACCCTGGACAACACGGATTCAGAGCAGGGCGCTCCTGACCCACTGTTGCTAGATCACTATGACATGGCCGGAGATGCCTTGGAAGATGAGCAAAACGCAGATGTAATATAGAGCAACCCGTTTTCGCAAATTCGTAAAGTCAATATTGACTTATTAACTACGTGCATAGGTGATATACTAAACATAATAGATACAATTAAAAAGTTTCATAGAAAACACCGACCTTACCTAACCTTGTTAGTATCTTAAGATAAGCATCTTATTGCTTCGTAATTACAATTATTACTTAACCTATACCTATTATAGGTTAGGTAATAATTGTAATTACGAAGCAATAAGATGCTTATCTTAAGATACTAACAAGGTTAGGTAAGGTCGGTGTTTTCTATGAATTTTTAAGGGTATCTATTATGTTAAGTATGTCACCTATGCACATATTTAATAAGTCAATATTGACTTATTAAATTTGCGAGAACGGGTTGTATAGAGACAAACGTTTTTGACAAATATGACCATGGTGTTATTGCGCATAAAATGCGTTTAAAATTGATTACTGCCAAAGTAGGGAGATGGATCTTGAACTTCCTAAAGAAAGAGAACGCAGACGACATTACAAAAGAAGGAAGAAATTAAGGGAAATGCTTAAGCAGACACGACTTCCCATATAAAGAAGGAATAATTTAAACAGGGAGATTGAAGAAATCGAACAGAGAATGAAGCATTCATATCATACTGAAGAAAGGGAACTTGAACAGAAAGCAATTCAAGAAATAAAGAAAAACCCAAAATATTTCATCCCATATGCTAAATCAAAAGCAAAAATCACTGCCAGTATTGGACCTATTCGTATTAGTGAAGGTTCATACACGAAGGATGACAAAGAAATTAGCGAAATCGTAAAAAAAGCAGTATGAGGACATGTTTAGCACTCCAATAAACAACATGAAAGTGGAAGATCCGGACAACTTCTTTATGCGTGATATCCAAATCCCGGTATATATAACTGATATCAACACGAGCGTGGCAGATTTTGAAAGAGAAATTGACAATATGCCCATGCACTCGGCCCCGGATCCAGACTCATGGAATCCAATATTTATAAAGAAATGCAAAGTGCTAATAGTATAGACCTATAGTTTAGGGGCCTCGTAGCCTGGTGGATAGCGCGCAGGACACGTAACTCTGTGTCGCGGGTTCGATTCCCGCACGAGGCGGAAACAAATGGGCAAAGCTTCTTTCACCCTGAATGCCCCTGTTACCTAGCAGTAAATAGGTACCTGGGTGTTAGTCAGCAGTCACGGGCTGCTTCCTGGGGGTGGAGGCCTGGTCAAGGACCGGGCCGCGGGGACACTAAAAAGCCCCGAAATCAACTCAAGATAACCTCAAGATAGGCACTCAGTATAGTGGGGAGGAAGAGTTTGGACACGGGGGAGATACCAGATGCGCTTGAAGTAGCAGACATTGCCCCTCTACACGAGGGAGGAGCAAAGCATTGGCAAGAATTATATACCAGATGCACTAACGTCCCACATAATAAACGTATTTGAGAGAGTGATCAGGAGTAATGCATATGTTGTATACACAGACTTTGCAAAGACATTCGACAAATGTGACCATGGAGGGATTGCACACAAAATGAGGTCAATGGGTATAACTGGTAAAGTGGGACGCTGGATACTCAATTTCCTGTCAAACAGGACACAAAGGGTAACAGTCAAATAAAATAGTCCAAGCGCAGTTAGAAGCTTTGTACCTCAAGGTACAGTCCTTTCACCACTGCTGTTCCTTATTCTCATATCAGATATAGACAAAAATACAAGTCACAGCTTCGTGTCATCCTTTGCAGATGACACAAAAATCAGAATGAAAATTTCCTCTACTGAAGACATTGAAAAACTACAAACAGATATTAACAAAGTTTTCGACTGGCAGCAGAAAATAACATGATGTTTAACAGTGATAAATTCCAGGTACTCAGATGCGGCAAACATAAGGATCTGAAAAATAATACAGGGTACAAAACACAATCGAATCTGCCCATAGTAGGAAAACAGTATGTCAAGGATTTGGGAATAATGATGTCCGACGATCTAACGTTTAGGGAGCATAACCAAGCAAATATTGCGTCAGCCAGAAAAATGATAGGATGGATTACGAGAACTTTCAAATCCAGGGATCCCATCACAATAGTTGTACTCTGCTAGGTCACTTGTGTTGTCCCGTCTTGAGTACTACTCAGTACTCACCCTTCAGAGCAGGAGAGATTGCTGAAATAGAGGGAATACAGAGAACATATACGGCACGCATAGACGAGATAAACACCTAAATTATTGGGATCGTCTCAAAGCTCTCCAAATGTACTCACAAAAAGGAGACGAGAGAGATACCAAATAATATACACGTGTTAAATACTGGAGGGACAGGTCCCAAATCTGCACAGTAAAATAACAACGTACTGGAGTGAACGATATGGAAGAAAATGCAGAATAGAACCAGTGAAGAGCAGAGGTGCCATAGGCACAATCAGAGAACACTGTGTGAACATCAGAGGTCCCCGGTTGTTCAACGTCCTCCCAGCGAGCATAAAAAATATTGCCGGAACTGGACATCTTCAAGAGGAAACTAGATTGTTTCCTCAAAGGAGTTCCGGACCAACCGGGCTGTGGTGGGTATGTGGGCCTGCGGGCCGCTCCAAGCAACAGCTTGGTGGATCAAACAATCACAAGTCAAGCCTGGCCTCGGGCCGGGCTTGGGAAGAACAACTCCCAGAACCCCATCAACCCGTAACAGAAAGCAGAGTGCAATAATCAACACAGTAAAATCCTGATCATCTATTGTGAAAAGCTCAGTCCCCCAAGGTACCGTACTCTGGTAATTTTTCTCATCGTAATATCAGACATAGATAATATCGAACATAGATTTTCATGCAATATAATATAGACAATGTAGAGGACACGGCAAACCTCCAATCTGGTAAATTGGATGTTTTAATAGGCCACAGATAATATTATGTTTAATAAAAATAAGTTCCAGCTCCTGTGCTATGGGAAAAAATAATCATTTAAAACGGAAACCATATATATATATAAAACATAAAACTAAAAGTATATATAAAACTGAATAAAATCACATTATAGAACGAAAAAGCAGTGTAAAGGATCTAGGAGTAATCAAGTCGGACCTTAATCAGGTCCGACATGATTAAAGGTAAGATCAGTAATCATGACCTCACCTTTACAGAACACAGCTGTCACGACTGCGAGAAAAATGGCAGGTTAGATAACGAGAACCTTCCAAGCAAGGGATGTCATACCAGTGATGGTACTTGGCAAGACACTAGTGCTCTCTAGGGTGGAATATTGTTGCACTCCAATAATCCCATTTTGAGCCGGAGAAATTGCTGACCTGGAGAGCGTGCAAAGATCCTTTACAGCTAGAATCCACTCTGTAAGTCATCTTAATTATTGGGACCGACTGAAAGCTCTAAATCTGTATTCTTTAGATCCCAGGTGATAGAGATACATAATAATCTACATGTGGAAGATATTAGAGGGACTGGTTCCAAATCTGAACACTGAGATTACATCACATGATACCAACAGCGTCCAACAGCCTAGTTGACCAGACGACCAACTGAGAGAAACACAAAATAGAGAACATCCATGATAACCTAGCAAACCCAGTTCCCACCCACCTGTTGCTTTTCCTTAAAATTATCAATGAAATGTGGCTAGACAAAAATTGCTTCCGGTAACGTTTCTGCTACAAAAGCATGCGGGTTAGGGGGGTCGCATGTCCTCTTGTAGACATAATTGCAATATTTAGTGTGAAACATTATCACCAGAGCTTGCTCTCGTGTGTAAACTATGAGAATAGTGGGTGGGTATGGGAGTTGGCACGCGTGCCCTACACAGAGGAAAGTTGGGGGGAGAGGGTGAAGGGGAGGGAGCCGCTGCTGGAAGCCTGCCAGTGGGCATTGATCGCCTTGGAGGTTGACCAGGGGGCGCTAAGTGGCCAAAATCACCACACTGAGGAGGAGACCAGTAGGGGTAAATCCTGATGTGTGGGGGTGTTTGGCGTCGGGAAATAGGTTTGCCCAAGTACAGCAGTTTGTTGTAAAATTTGATGTCTGTTGAACTGAAAACAGAAGAATGTAGAAAATTTGAAAAATAGGATTGTGCCCTATGAGTTAATGTGGGATGGGTCTCCTTGTGGTGGCGTAGTTCTGGTGATAGTGCTCCTGCTACACAGTCTTTGACCAAGCATTCTTATTGATTACATGATCAACCTAACTGTTGTACTTGTAATTTGTAGTCTGAGACAGGCACTTTAGTCTGTTTGGTCAGAAACCGTTTGAAGTGTAACCACTTACATAGTTAAACACACTTTTTTTTAAGTTCACTTAATCTTTCTGTATTTAAAGGGGAAATTATTGAAAAGCTTTGGATCCTTTTATTTTTACGGAGCTTTCCCCGAGTGAACTTAGGCATACCCCCCCCCCCCTGCCACACACTGTTATTGTTTCAACTTTCTTTGGGCATATCCTAACATGCATCATGGTCTCGTATAGGACAATTTCTGCTGTAGACATCAGTGCATCAGAAAATAACATGATGTTTAACAGTGATAAATTCCAGGTACTCAGGTACGGTAAAAATGAGGACCTTAAACATAATACAGAGTACAAAACACAATCAAATGTACCCATAGTAGGAAAACAGCATGTAAAGGATTTGGGAATAATAATGTCTGACGACCTAACGTTTAAGGAGCATAACCAAGCAAATATTGCGACAGCCAGAAAAATGATAGGATGGATTACGAGAACTTTCAAATCCAGGGATCCCATCACAATGGTTGTACTCTTCAAGTCACTTATGTTGTCCCGTCTTGAGTACTGCTCAGTACTCACTTCCCCCTTCAGAGCAGGAGAGATTGCTGAAATAGAGGGAATACAGAGAACATATACGGCACACATAGACGCAATAAAGCACCTAAATTATTGGGATCGTCTAAAAGCCCTCCAAATGTACTCTCTAGAAAGAAGACGAGAGAGATATCAAAAATATACACCTGGAAGATACTGGAGGGCCAAGTACCAAATCTACACAGTAAAATAACAATGTACTGGAGTGAACGATATGGAAGAAAATGCAGAATAGAACCTGTGAAGAGCAGAGTTGCTATAGGCACAATCAGAGAACACTGTATAAACATCAGAGGTCCGCGGTTGTTCAACGTCCTCCCAGCAAGCATAAGAAATACTGCCGGAACAACCGTGGACATTTTCAAGAGGAAACTAGATTTATTCCTCCAAGGAGTGCCGGACCAACCGGGCTGTGGTGGGTATGTGGGCCTGCGGGCCGCTCCAAGCAACAGCCTGGTGGACCAAACTCTCACAAGTCAAGCCTGGCCTCGGGCCGGGCTTGGGGAGTAGAAGAACTCCCAGAACCCCATCAACCAGGTATCAACCAGTGCACAATGTTTTATTCAATAATAAAATACCTGAATATTTTTAAGAATTTTTCAATGTAATGAACTCGCTTGGAAACTTACAGGGGGTGCCGATGGCACTGTTGCTGTGCTAATCTCTTAAATTATACCAACCCTGACCTGACCATATTGAAAACATACCCAACAACAGTTCCTATTAAAAATTTAATGAAGCTTGCCATAGCAAATGATATGGTGGAAGTGCTGATAATCAAAATAGAGATCTTAAATGTAGTTATTGTCCTTGTATATAAGTCACCGGAGGCAAACCCTCAGCAGTTTAAAGACCAACTAATGAAAATAAAACTCTGCTTGGAAAACCTCACAAATCCAGCCCCAAACATCATTCTGCTTGAGGACTTCAACCTACGTCACCTGAAATGGAAGACCATAGCTGATACAATTGTATCAGAGAATTCCGGGAAGTAGCCTAAATGAACAGGCACATGCAAATGACCTGCTACGGATGTGCGACAGGTTTGCCTTAAACCAACTAAGAAGGAGAACACGCTGGACCTCATTTTCACCAATAATAATGAATTGATCGGGAACATAATGATTACAAATACCTGTTACTCAGATCACAACTTAATTGAAGTTCTGACAACCATGGGGAATAAACCTTCAAAACCAGTCCCGATTCCCGGTGGAGGAGATTTCAGCAAATTCAACTTCAGTAATAAAGAGATAAACTGGGAGCAAATAAACTAAGACTTCACAGAAATAAGCTGGGAAGAACAACTAGAAAATGCATACCTGAACCAGTGCCTGGAAAAAATAAGCTCAGTAACACTAGAAATATGTTCAAACCGCATACCCCCTAAGAAAAAAGAGGAAGAGATGCAGATTGGAACGGGAACGTCGTTCCCTCTATAGGCGAAGAAAACGAATCGCGGAACAACTTGAGTCGCACCCTATCTCAAGAACGGCGAAGGAGGTTAGGTAGAGAAATAGAAACAATTGAACTAAAGCTACGGGAGTCGTAGAAAACCCAGGAGAGGCAAAGAGAGCAAAAGGCCATCAGTGAAATAGAGAGAAATCCGAAATACTTTTTCTCTTGTGCAAAATAAAGATAAAAAAACACATCTAGTATCGGGCCCCTGCGAAAGTGAGATGGAACTTTCACCGATGACAACAAAGAAATGAGCGAGTTACTGAGGCAACAGTACGACTCTTGTTTCAAGTGAGCCACTAAACACACTGAAGATTGATAACCCAAATGAATTTTTCATGGATATGATACCAACATCAAATCATATATCAGACGTCACCCTATCCCCACTGGATTTTGAAGAAGCGATAAACAGTATGCCTATGCACTCTGCACCTGGCCCTGATTCTTGGAACTTCATATTCATCAAGATCTGTCAAAAACCACTACACATTCTTTGGAGACGGAACCTAGATACTAGCGTTATCCCCGACATACTAAAAACAGCAGAGATAGCATCACTCCATAAAGGAGGTAATAAGGCAGAGGAAAAAATGGCACTAACATCACACATCATAAAAATCTTTGAGAGAGTGCTAAGAAGTAAGATCACAAAATACATAGAATCACAGCATCTACATAACCCCGGACAACATGGTTTCAGAACAGGGCGCTCTTGCCTGTCGCAGTTGCTGGACCACTATGATATGGCATTAGATGCCATGGAAGACAAACAAAACGCTGATGTAATTTACACAGATCTCACAAAAGCCTTCGACAAATATGACCATGGTGTTATTGCACACATACTCAGACCACATACTCAGATCACAAACTCATTGAAGTGCAGACGACCATCAATACTCAGAATAGACCTAAAACGTTGATAAAGCGAGAGGGGCTATTCAGTAAATTCAATTTTAATCATAAAAGGATAGACTGGGAGATAATAAACATGGAACTTACAAACATTCCATGGGAAACTGTTCTAAGTAATACAAGTCCTACACAGGGAATAGAAAAAGTGACTTCGGAAGCGTATCAAGTCTACCTGAAACATGTTCCTTTGAGGAAAGCCAGAAAGAGATCCAACGTAGAAAGAGAACGCAGACGACACTAAACGCAGGAAAAAAATAACGGAACTGCTTATGCAGACACGAATTTCCCGTCAAAGAAGGAATAATTTAAATAGGGAGATTGAAGAAATCGAGCGGAAATTGAAACACTCATATAGAAATATCGCCGGAACAACCGTGGACACCTTCAAGAGGAAACTAGATTTATTCCTCCAAGGAGTGCCGGACCAACCGGGCTGTGGTGGTTATGTGGGCCTGCGGGCCGCTCCAAGCAACAGCCTGGTGGACCAAACTCTCACAAGTCAAGCCTGGCCTCGGGCCGGGCTTGGGGAGTAGAAGAACTCCCAGAACCCCATCAACCAGGTATCAACCAGGTATCAACACACAATGCGTTCAGAAGGAATTACTGGTAAAATAGGCAGATGGATCAACAATATCCTGAATAACAGAACCCAGTGTGTAGTAGTCAACAAAATAAACTCCGGACCATCAACCGTGAAGAGCTCAGTCCCCCAGGGTACTGTGCTTGCTCCAGTAATTTTCCTCATCCTCGTATCGGACATAGACAAGGACACAATCTATAGCACTGTATCATCCTTTGCAGATGACGCTAGGATTTTTTTGAGAATAGACAACATAGAGGACACGGCAAACCTCCAGTCAGATGTAAATCAGGTCTTTCAATTGGCTACAGAAAATAATATGGTATTTAATAAAGATAAGTTCCAGTTCATGCACTATTGAAAACATGGAAATATAAAAACGGAAACCACGTACAAAACTCAGTCAAATCATAACAGAACATAAAGACAATGTAAAGGATCTGGGTGTACTCATGTGGGAAGACCTTACCTTTAAAGAACACAATAAAGTAGCCGTCACAACTGCAAGAAAAATGACAGGTTGGATAACAAGAACTTTTCACACTAGAGATGCTATACCGATGATGATACTTTTCAAAACGCTTGTGCTATCTAGAGTGGAGTACTGCTGCACAATGACAGCCCCTTTCAAAGCTGGAGAAATTGCTGACCTGGAGAGCGTGCAGAGACCCTTTACTGCTAGAATCCACTCAGTAAAACATCTTAACTAGTGGGACCGACTAAATCGACCAAGAAAGCACCTGTGTGTTAAAAAGTATCATTGGTATGGCATCCCTTGTTTGGAAGGTCCTTGTTGTCCAACCTGTTATTATCTCGCAGTCGTGACAGCTACTTTATGCTGTTCTGTAAAGGTAAGGTCTTCAGACATGGTTACTCCTAAGTCCTTTACATTGCTTTATTGTTCTAGTGTGATTTGATTCAGTTTTATATATGGTTTCCGTTTTCAAATGTTAAATTTTTCAATAATTCAGGAACTGGAGCCTATTTTCATTTATCATATTAATATTTGTGGCCCATTGAAAGAACCAATTTACATCCGATTGGAGGTTTGCCGTGTCCTCTATTTTGTCTACTCGCATGAAAATCCTGGTGTCATCTGCAAATGATGATACAGTTTGTATCCTTGTCTATGTCTGATGTTCGGATGAGAAAAAGTACCGGAGCATTTACGGTTCCTTGGGGGGACTAAGCTTTTCCCAGTAGATGATCCGGATTTTAGTGTGTTGACTATTACACTCTGCGTTCTGTTCGTTAGGAAGTTGAAGATCTATCTCCCTACTTTGCCAGCAATTTCTTTGGCGCGCATTTTGTGCACAATAACACCAAGGTCACATTTGTCGAAAGCTTTTGCCAAGTCAGTGTATATTACATCTGCGTTTTGCTCGTCTTCCACGGCACCTACAGCCATGCCATAGTGATCTAGCAACTGTAAGAGGCAGGAGCGCCCTGTTCTGAACCCGTGTTGTCCAGTGTTATGTAGATGTTGTGATCCCATGTGATTTGTATTCTTACTTCTTAGCACTCTCAGATATGGTGTGTGAGGGCATACTGCAGCTGCAGCCCACACCTGACATTTGTCATTTAAAACTAAAGTGGATCAGGACATTGTAAGAGACATTGAGAGGGAAAATGAGACGGGGAAGGGAGGCGGTGTTGTGGTGGCTGTGTGTGTTGTGGTGGCTGTGTGTGTTGTGGTGGCTGTGTGTGTTGTGGTGGCTGTGTGTTGTGGTGGCTGTGTGTGTGTTGTGGTGGCTGTGTGTGTGTTGTGGTGGCTGTGTGTGTGTTGTGGTGGCTGTGTGTGTGTTGTGGTGGCTGTGTGTGTGTTGTGGTGGCTGTGTGTGTGTTGTGGTGGCTGTGTGTGTGTTGTGGTGGCTGTGTGTGTGTTGTGGTGGCTGTGTGTGTGTTGTGGTGGCTGTGTGTGTGTTGTGGTGGCTGTGTGTGTGTTGTGGTGGCTGTGTGTGTGTTGTGGTGGCTGTGTGTGTGTTGTGGTGGCTGTGTGTGTGTTGTGGTGGCTGTGTGTGTGTTGTGGTGGCTGTGTGTGTGTTGTGGTGGCTGTGTGTGTGTTGTGGTGGCTGTGTGTGTGTTGTGGTGGCTGTGTGTGTGTTGTGGTGGCTGTGTGTGTGTTGTGGTGGCTGTGTGTGTGTTGTGGTGGCTGTGTGTGTGTTGTGGTGGCTGTGTGTGTGTTGTGGTGGCTGTGTGTGTGTTGTGGTGGCTGTGTGTGTGTTGTGGTGGCTGTGTGTGTGTTGTGGTGGCTGTGTGTGTGTTGTGGTGGCTGTGTGTGTGTTGTGGTGGCTGTGTGTGTGTTGTGGTGGCTGTGCGTGTGTTGTGGTGGCTGTGCGTGTGTTGTGGTGGCTGTGCGTGTGTTGTGGTGGCTGTGTGTGTGTTGTGGTGGCTGTGCGTGTGTTGTGGTGGCTGTGCGTGTGTTGTGGTGGCTGTGCGTGTGTTGTGGTGGCTGTGCGTGTGTTGTGGTGGCTGTGCGTGTGTTGTGGTGGCTGTGCGTGTGTTGTGGTGGCTGTGCGTGTGTTGTGGTGGCTGTGCGTGTGTTGTGGTGGCTGTGCGTGTGTTGTGGTGGCTGTGCGTGTGTTGTGGTGGCTGTGCGTGTGTTGTGGTGGCTGTGCGTGTGTTGTGGTGGCTGTGCGTGTGTTGTGGTGGCTGTGTGTGTGTTGTGGTGGCTGGCGGTGTTGTGGTGGCTGTGTGTGTTGTGGTGGCTGTGTGTGTTGTGGTGGCTGTGTGTGTTGTGGTGGCAGGGTGTGGTTGTGGGGTCAGGGTGTGGTTGTGGGGTCAGGGTGTGGTTGTGGTGGCAGGGTGTGGTTGTGGGGTCAGGGTGTGGTTGTGGGGTCAGGGTGTGGTTGTGGGGTCAGGGTGTGGTTGTGGGGTCAGGGTGTGGTTGTGGGGTCAGGGTGTGGTTGTGGTGGCAGGGTGTGGTTGTGGGGTCAGGGTGTGGTTGTGGGGTCAGGGTGCTGCTGCCTCCTACAACGTTCCTTCCCCGTGTTGGTCTTAACAAAGGCAGGAAGTGTTGACACACTCCCTGCTAGCACCCGCCCTTCTTCCTCTCACTTCTTATCCTTTCCTCTCTCTCACCCTGGCTGTCCTCTGCCCGTCCAGCCTCTCACCCTGACTGTCCTCTCTCCGTCCAGCCTCTCACCCTGGCTGTCCTCTCTCCGTCCAGCCTCTCACCCTGGCTGTCCACTCCCCCGTCCAGCCTCTCACCCTGGCTGTCCTCTCCCCCGTCCAGCCTCTCACCCTGGCTGTCCTCTCCCCGTCCAGCCTCTCACCCTGGCTGTCCTCTCCCCGTCCAGCCTCTCACCCTGGCTGTCCTCTCCCCGTCCAGCCTCTCACCCTGGCTGTCCTCTCTCCGTCCAGCCTCTCACCCTGGCTGTCCTCTCCCCGTCCAGCCTCTCACCCTGGCTGTCCTCTCCCCGTCCAGCCTCTCACCCTGGCTGTCCTCTCCCCGCCCAGCCTCTCACCCTGGCTGTCCTCTCCCCGCCCAGCCTCTCACCCTGGCTGTCCTCTCCCCGCCCAGCCTCTCACCCTGGCTGTCCTCTCCCCCGCCCAGCCTCTCACCCTGGCTGTCCTCTCCCCCGCCCAGCCTCTCACCCTGGCTGTCCTCTCCCCGCCCAGCCTCTCACCCTGGCTGTCCTCTCCCCGCCCAGCCTCTCACCCTGGCTGTCCTCTCCCCGTCCAGCCTCTCACCCTGGCTGTCCTCTCCCCGTCCAGCCTCTCACCCTGGCTGTCCTCTCCCCGTCCAGCCTCTCACCCTGGCTGTCCTCTCCCCACCCAGCCTCTCACCCTGGCTGTCCTCTCCCCCGCCCAGCCTCTCACCCTGGCTGTCCTCTCCCCCGCCCAGCCTCTCACCCTGGCTGTCCTCTCCCCCGCCCAGCCTCTCACCCTGGCTGTCCTCTCCCCGCCCAGCCTCTCACCCTGGCTGTCCTCTCCCCGCCCAGCCTCTCACCCTGGCTGTCCTCTCCCCCGCCCAGCCTCTCACCCTGGCTGTCCTCTCCCCGTCCAGCCTCTCACCCTGGCTGTCCTCTCCCCGTCCAGCCTCTCACCCTGGCTGTCCTCTCCCCGTCCAGCCTCTCACCCTGGCTGTCCTCTCCCCACCCAGCCTCTCACCCTGGCTGTCCTCTCCCCCGCCCAGCCTCTCACCCTGGCTGTCCTCTCCCCCGCCCAGCCTCTCACCCTGGCTGTCCTCTCCCCCGCCCAGCCTCTCACCCTGGCTGTCCTCTCCCCGCCCAGCCTCTCACCCTGGCTGTCCTCTCCCCGCCCAGCCTCTCACCCTGGCTGTCCTCTCCCCCGCCCAGCCTCTCACCCTGGCTGTCCTCTCCCCGTCCAGCCTCTCATCCTGGCTGTCCTCTCCCCGCCCAGCCTCTCACCCTGGCTGTCCTCTCCCCCGCCCAGCCTCTCACCCTGGCTGTCCTCTCCCCGTCCAGCCTCTCACCCTGGCTGTCCTCTCCCCCGCCCAGCCTCTCACCCTGGCTGTCCTCTCCCCCGCCCAGCCTCTCACCCTGGCTGTCCTCTCCCCCGCCCAGCCTCTCACCCTGGCTGTCCTCTCCCCGCCCAGCCTCTCACCCTGGCTGTCCTCTCCCCGCCCAGCCTCTCACCCTGGCTGTCCTCTCCCCGCCCAGCCTCTCAGAACGTCTATGGAGCTGGAGCTCGACTGCACGGGTTGGTGCACATCTTGACGCTTGGGAGTGGGGAGCGGGGGAGGGACTGAGAGTGGGGGGATTGGGATTGGAGGGGACTGGGAGCGGGCGGGGAGGGGGATGTGAGCAAAAGGGGGGGGGGGGGACTGTGAGCGGGGGGGTGGGGGGCACTTGATTTGGGCATGTGTTCACTCTTGTAGCATTGTAAGAGGGTTAAACTGTCTTAGGAGACTATCTGTCCACACATAGGACACAGGGAAATAAGTCACTGTGGGCTAACCTCTGAGAGTCGCAACCAATCAAGTGGAAGGACGGAGTGCCTGGCCCTCGGTTAAGGAGCGCGTATTCTTAGGAAGGGAAAGGAAAAAGAAAGCAAGAACACAATAGAATGAGTGTACTGAGAAACCACCAAGTAAAAATCTGCCTCCATATTGCGGGGGGACAAGCTATGAGGAACAGAATGAACTAGCCAATCTCTTGTTCTCTCTCAAGGTATGATTCCCTAAACTAATAACCACAAAGGACTCATCATTCATAGCACTATGCTACCAGGATGAAGATGTTGACACAGTCATCAAGGGAGAACCCTGGACCAGACCAGCACACCCTGGTTCAGGGTGGAGAGGAGGGAGGACTACCAAAACCTTCCAGAAGTGACACACAATATGGAAAATCATTCATATTTGCCAACATAAAAGTCCTAAAGTCAAAATCAGAGAAAGAAAGTTAAGTTCATAAATGCCCCTATTAGGTGGGGCCTCGTAGCCTGGTGGATAGCGCGCAGGACTCGTAATTCTGTGGCGCGGGTTCGATTCCCGCACGAGGCAGAAACAAATGGGCAAAGTTTCTTTCACCCTGAATGCCCCTGTTACCTAGCAGTAAATAGGTACCTGGGAGTTAGTCAGCTGTCACGGGCTGCTTCCTGGGGGTGGAGGCCTGGTCGAGGACCAGGCCGCGGGGACACTAAAGCCCCGAAATCATCTCAAGATAACCTCAAGATATTAGTCAAACTCAATATTTGGAGCATTCACGAAAGATTACATGGAGAGTGAAATCTGGATTCCAACGTATAATTTATATAGATATGATAGAGAAACTAGGTCAAATGGAGGAGGAGGTATGTATATTACACCCTGCCATGCCTCCTGGTCTCATGTGGTGTTATTTCTGTGTGCAGGTTTGGGACCAGCACCTCTTAATATTTTCCATGTGTAAATTATTATGTATCTCTCCCGCCTGCGCTCAAGAGAATACAGATTTAGGCTCTTTAGTCGGTCCCAGCTCCCACAGCTGGTGGCCCAAGATGACACGCCCCGCTCCCACAGCTGGTGGCCCAAGATGAGACGCCCCGCTCCCACAGCTGGTGGCCCAAGATGAGACGCCCCGCTCCCACAGCTGGTGGCCCAAGATGAGACGCCCCGCTCCCACAGCTGGTGGCCCAAGATGAGACGCCCCGCTCCCACAGCTGGTGGCCCAAGATGAGACGCCCCGCTCCCACAGCTGGTGGCCCAAGATGAGACGCCCCGCTCCCACAGCTGGTGGCCCAAGATGAGACGCCCCGCTCCCACAGCTGGTGGCCCAAGATGAGACGCCCCGCTCCCACAGCTGGTGGCCCAAGATGAGACGCCCCGCTCCCACAGCTGGTGGCCCAAGATGAGACGCCCCGCTCCCACAGGTGGTGGCCCAAGATGAGACGCCCCGCTCCCACAGGTGGTGGCCCAAGATGAGACGCCCCGCTCCCACAGGTGGTGGCCCAAGATGAGACGCCCCGCTCCCACAGGTGGTGGCCCAAGATGAGACGCCCCGCTCCCACAGCTGGTGGCCCAAGATGAGACGCCCCGCTCCCACAGGTGGTGGCCCAAGATGAGACGCCCCGCTCCCACAGGTGGTGGCCCAAGATGAGACGCCCCGCTCCCACAGGTGGTGGCCCAAGATGAGACGCCCCGCTCCCACAGGTGGTGGCCCAAGATGAGACGCCCCGCTCCCACAGCTGGTGGCCCAAGATGAGACGCCCCGCTCCCACAGGTGGTGGCCCAAGATGAGACGCCCCGCTCCCACAGGTGGTGGCCCAAGATGAGACGCCCCGCTCCCACAGGTGGTGGCCCAAGATGAGACGCCCCGCTCCCACAGGTGGTGGCCCAAGATGAGACGCCCCGCTCCCACAGGTGGTGGCCCAAGATGAGACGCCCCGCTCCCACAGGTGGTGGCCCAAGATGAGACGCCCCGCTCCCACAGGTGGTGGCCCAAGATGAGACGCCCCGCTCCCACAGGTGGTGGCCCAAGATGAGACGCCCCGCTCCCACAGGTGGTGGCCCAAGATGAGACGCCCCGCTCCCACAGCTGGTGGCCCAAGATGAGACGCCCCGCTCCCACAGCTGGTGGTCCAAGATGAGACGCCCCGCTCCCACAGCTGGTGGTCCAAGATGAGACGCCCCGCTCCCACAGCTGGTGGCCCAAGATGAGACGCCCCGCTCCCACAGCTGGTGGCCCAAGATGAGACGCCCCGCTCCCACAGGTGGTGGCCCAAGATGAGACGCCCCGCTCCCACAGGTGGTGGCCCAAGATGAGACGCCCCGCTCCCACAGCTGGTGGCCCAAGATGAGACGCCCCGCTCCCACAGCTGGTGGCCCAAGATGAGACGCCCCGCTCCCACAGGTGGTGGCCCAAGATAAGACGCCCCGCTCCCACAGGTGGTGGCCCAAGATGAGACGCCCCGCTCCCACAGGTGAAATACTGACCAGAAATCCCCCAATAATTGGAAAAAATTAAGTATATATATATATATATATATATATATATATATCAACCCGTTCTCGCAAATTCGTAAAGTCAATATTGACTTATTAACTACGTGCATAGGTGATATTCTAAACATAATAGATACCCTTAAAAAGATTCATAGAAAACACCGACCTTACCTAACCTTGTTAGTATCTTAAGATAAGCAACTTATTGCTTCGTAATTACAATTATTACTTAACCTATACCTATTATAGGTTAGGTAATAATTGTAATTACGAAGCAATAAGATGCTTATCTTAACATACTAAGTAGGTTAGGTAAGGTCGGTGTTTTCTATGAATCTTTTTAAGGGTATCTATTATGTTAAGTATGTCACCTATGCACATATTTAATAAGTCAATATTGACTTTACGAATTTGCGAGAACGGGTTGATATATATATATATATATATATATATATATATATATATATATATATATATATATATATATATATATATATATATATACACACACACACACACACACACACACACACACACACACACACACACACACACACACACACACACACACACATATATATATATATATAATATATATGTGTGTGTGTATAAATAATAATAATAAAATAAAGAGCATTAAACAGAATAACGTGTGTGGAAGCATCGGAGTGTGTATATATGAATGCTACACAGTATTCTTCTATGGACATCCATATATGGTGAAACACATGTGAAGAACTTCTCACACACTCACAGCTCCCTGACAAGAGGGAGCCAGCTTTGCTTAGCTGCCAACACCCACACATCGTGTCAGCAAGGCGGACAGCCCGCCTGCTTTCATACCTCTCACTGTATTTCCCACTTCTATACTTCCCTTCACCTATGTCTCTCCTTCCTCTTTACTCACCCCCCCCCCCCCCCCCAAAAAAAAATAGGGGCTGGGAGCGGGGGAGGGAGGGACTGGCCTGGTGGGTGGGGCTGGATACTTGGTACGCGGGGGGGGGGGGTGTCTGGTTATGAACCAAACAGACTGTTTACACACAATAATGTGTAGTGAGTGTGTGTGTGGGGGGGGGGGGCGCTGTATTGTGTCATGTGCGCGTTCGTACATGCGCCTGGGCGTGCGTGCGCGCGTATACACTCCCTGGTATTGATCCTGGGCTGGTGATGTTGGTGCCAGGGGGGGGGGGCACAGTCGTCGTCCCCGTGCCCCCCCCGGCACCCATTCTCTCTTATTCCCTCCCATTATATCCCACTTCCTCACATTCTATCCTACCCCCTTGCGTTACCTTGTTATTCCCCATTCTATCCATTCATTCTATCCTAATCCCATCATTCTATCCTTATCCCCCCTTCTATCCTTATCCCTCCATTCTATCCTTATCCCCCCTTCTATCCCTATCCCCCCCTTCTATCCTTATCCCTCCATTCTATCCTTATCCCCCCTTCTATCCTTATCCCCCCCTTCTATCCTTATCCCCCCCTTCTATCCTTATCCCCCCCTTCTATCCTTATCCCCCCTTGTATCCTTATCCCCCCCTTCTATCCTTATCCCCCCTTCTATCCTTATCCCCCCATTCTATCCTTATCCCCCCATTCTATCCTTATCCCCCCATTCTATCCTAATTGCCTATTCTATCCTTATCTCCTAATCCCCCTACATGCTATCTTTCTCCCCCCCTCCCCTTTTTCTTGTTGGGGGGGGGGGGGAGTAAAACGTTCCCCGTTCTATCCTGTTCTATTTTCTATCCTACTCCCTTTTTTTTTATCCTACTTCCATTCTGTCCATCCCCCCCCCCAATTTTCCTTCCTATTTTGCCCAGCCATATGCCCGAGTACTTTTCACTGGTCTTTCACTGGTTATTTACTGGGTTACAGTAGAAATGTAATACAGTAAATGTTCCGCTGAACAAGAGAAACATCATTGCAATATACCTGACAATAATGTGGGAAGACCTTGCTCTTAAACAACACGATAAGATCGATGTCTCCACTACAATAAAAACGACGGGCTATCTTCTTCTTGAGGTTATCTTGAGATGATTTCGGGGCTTTTAGTGTCCCCGCGGCTGGTCCTCGACCAGGCCTCTACCCCGAGGAAGCAGCCCGTGACAACTGACTAACTCCCAGGTACCTATTTACTGCTAGGTAACAGGGACATAGGGTGAAAGAAACTCTGCCCATCGTTTCTCGCTGGCGCCCGGGATCGAACCCGGGACCACAGGATCACAAGTCCAGTGTGCTGTCCGCTCGGCCGACCGGCTCCCCATCACCATTTGCCGAGATCACCAACCCGTCGTCTTGGCGTTCCCTTCGTCACTAAACTGATTGTTGTCATGTCCCCCAGCAAGGCTTGTGGAGTAGAACGTTCCCTCGTGTATAATACTCATCACCTCTACCAAGAGAGACACCGACGACACTTTCTTCCCCCGAGGGAGATCACCCCTTTCCAGATTACTGCCCCCCCCCTTCCCCCTTCCTTTCCCACCCAAGAAGCTGATTACTGAGCAACCCCGAGCTTCGCCACGATCACTTGTGATATAGAAAGTTATTGATATGTATATGCATTTGTGTAAATGAGTGTACTCACCTAGTTGTGCTTGCGGGGGTTGAGCTTTAGCTCTTTGGTCCCGCCTCTCAACCGTCAATCAACAGGTGTACAGGTTCCTGAGCCTATTGGGCTCTATCATATCTACACTTAAAACTGTGTATGGAGTCAGGCTCCACCACATCACTTCCTAATGCATTCCATTTGTCAACAACTCTGACACTGAAAAGTTCTTTCTAATTTCTCTGTGGCTCATTTGGGCACTCGGTTTCCACCTGTGTCCCATAGTGCGTGTGCCCCATGTGTTAAATAGACTGTCTTTATCTACCTTATCAATTCCCTTGAGAATCTTGAATGTGGTGATCATGTCCCCCCTAACTCTTCTGTCTTCCAGCGAAGTGAGGTTTAATTCCCGTAGTCTCTCCTCGTAGCTCATGTCTCTCAGCTCGGGTACTAGTCTGGTGGCAAACCTTTGAATCTTTTCCAGTTTAGTCTTATCCTTGACTAGATATGGACTCCATGCTGGGGCTGCATACTCCAGGATTGGTCTGATATATGTGGTGTACAAAGTTCTGAATGATTCCTGACACAAGCTTCTGAATGCCGTTCTTATGTTGGCCAGCCTGGCATATACCGCTGATGTTATCCTCTTGATATGAGCTTAAGGGGACAGGTCTGGCATGATATCAACCCCCCCCCCCACCAAGTCTTTCTCTCTGATTCTTGAAGAATGTCATCTCCCAGATGATACCTAGTATCTGGCCTCCTGCTCCCTACACCTATCTTCATTACATTACATTTGCTTGGGTTAAACTCTAATAACAATTTCTTCGACCATTCCTCCAGCTTGTCCAGGTCTTCTTGAAGCCTCAAGCAGTCCTCCTCCAGTCTTAAGCCTTCTCATTATTTTGGCATCAGCAAACATTGAGAGGAATGAGTCTATACCCTCCGGGAGATCATTTACGTATATCAGAAACAGGATAGGACCGAGTACAGAGCCCTGTGGGACTCCACTGGTGACTTCACGCCAATCTGAGGTCTCGCCCCCTCACTGTAACAATATACTTTATATTGCTTCGGTACTCCCTTATCCACTGGAGCACCTTACCAGTCACTCCAAGATGACCTGATGATCACTCCACTCCTTACGCACCTTACCAAGATGTCCGCGGTTGTTCCGGCAATATTTCTTATAGTCGCTGGGAGGATGTCGAATAACCGTGGACCTCTGATGTTTATACAGTGTTCTCTGATTGTGCCTATGGCACCTCTGCTCTTCACTGGTTCAATCCTGCATTTTCTTTCATATCGTTCACTCCAGTACGTTGTTATTTTACTGTGTAGATTTGGTACTTGGCCCTCCAGTATTTTTCCATGTGTATATTATTTGGTGCATCTCTCGTCTTCTTTCTAGAGAGTACATTTGGAGAGCTTTGAGACGATCCCAATAATTTAGGTATTTTATATCGTCTATGCGTGCCGTATATGTTCTCTGTATTCCGTCTATTTCAGCAGTCTCTCTTGCTCTGAAGGAGGAAGTGAGTACTGAGCAGTACTCAAGACGGGACAACACAAGTAACTTGAAGAGTACAACCATTGTGATGGGATCCCTGGATTTGAAAGTTCTCGTAATCCATCCGATCATTTTTCTGGCTGACGCGATATTTGCTTGGTTATGCTCCCTAAACGTTAGGTCGTCGGACATCATTATTCCCAAATTCTTGACATGCTGTTTTTCTACTATGGGAAGATTCGATTGTGTTTTGTACCCTGTATTATGTTTCAGATCCTCATTTTTGCCGTACCTACCTGAAATTTATCACTGTTAAACATCATGTTATTTTCTGCTGCCCAATCAAAAACTTTGTTGACATCTGCTTGTAGTTTTTCAATGTCTTCAGCAGAGGTAATTTTCATGCTGATTTTTGTGTCATCTGCAAAGGACGACACGAAGCTGTGGCGTGTATTTTTGTCTATATCAGATATGAGAATAAGGAACAGTAGCGGTGCGAGGACTGTACCTTGAGGTACAGAGCTTTTAACATCGCTTGGACTCGATTTTATCTGATTGACTGTTACTCTTTGTGTTCTGTTCGACAGGAAATTGAGTATCCAGCGTCCTACTTTTCCAGTTATTCCCATTGACCTCATTTTGTGAGCTATCACCCCATGGTCACATTTGTCGAACGCCTTTGCAAAGTCTGTGTATACAACATCTGCATTTTGCTTTTCTTCTAGGGCTTCTGTGATTTTGTCATAGTGGTTGAGTAACTGTGACAGACAGGATCTTCCCGCTCTAAATCCATGTCCTGGATTGTGCAATTCATTGTTTTCCATAAAACTAGAAATTTGATTCCTAATCACTCTTTCAAACACTTTTATTATGTGTGATGTTAGTGCAACTGGCCTATAATTTTTTGCCAAGGCTTTACTCCCCCCCCTTGTGCAACGGAGCTATATCTGCAGATTTAAGTGCTGCTGGTATCTCCCCTGTATCCAGGCTCTTTCTCCATATTACGCTGAGTGCTCTCGCTACTGGTACTTTACATTTCTTTATAAATATTGAATTCCATGAGTCAGGCCCAGGAGCTGAGTGCATAGGCATATTATCAATTTCTCTTTCAAAGTCTTCCGAGTTTGTGGTAATATCCGTTATATTATCTGCAGCTTGAATGTCATTCATAAAGAAGCTGTCTGGGTCATCAACTTTCATGTTGTTTATTGGTGTGCTAAACATAGCCTCATACTGGCTTCTTAGAATTTCACTAATCTCTTTGTTGTCCTCTGTGTACGTACCTTCATTTGTAATTAACGGTCCAATACTGGTCGAGGTTTTGGATTTTGAGTGTGTGTGTGTGTGTGTGTGTGTGTGTGTGTGTGTGTGTGTGTGTGTGTGTGTGTGTGTGTGTATGTGTGTGTGTGAGAGTGTGTGTGTGTGTGAGTGAGAGTGTGTGTGTGAGTGTGTGTATGTTTACTAGTTGTGTTTTTGCGGGGGTTGAGCTTTGCTCTTTCGACCCGCCTCTCAACTGTCAATCAACTGTTTACTAACTACTATTTTTTTTTGTTTTTTTTTCCACACCACACACACACCCCCCCAGGAAGCAGCCCGTGACAGCTGACTAACTCCCAAGTACCTATTTACTGCTAGGTAACAGGGGCACTTAGGGTGAAAGAAACTTTGCCCATTTGTTTCTGCCTCGTGCGGGAATCGAACCCGCGCCACAGAATTACGAGTCCTGCGCGCTATCCACCAGGCTACGAGGCCCCTACTGTATGCTGTGTGTGTGTGTGAGTGTGTGTGTGTGTGAGAGTGTGTGTGTGTGAGAGTGTGTGTGTGTGAGAGTGTGTGTGTGTGTGTGAGAGTGTGTGTGTGTGTGTGAGTGTGTGTGTGTGTGTGAGTGTGTGTGTGTGAGTGTGTGTGTGTGAGTGTGTGTGTGTGAGTGTGTGTGTGTGTGTGTGAGTGTGTGTGTGTGTGAGTGTGTGTGTGTGTGTGTGTGTGTGTGTGTGTGTGTGTATGAGAGTGTGTGTGTGTGTGTATGAGAGTGTGTGTGTGTGAGAGTGTGTGAGAGTGTGTGTGTGTGAGAGTGTGTGAGAGTGTGTGTGTGTGAGAGTGTGTGTGTGTGTGAGTGTGTGTGTGTGTGTGAGAGTGTGTGTGTGTGTGTGAGAGTGTGTGTGTGTGTGAGAGTGTGTGTGTGTGTGAGAGTGTGTGTGTGTGTGTGAGTGTGTGTGTGTACTCACCTAGTTGTACTCACCTAGTTGTACTCACCTAGTTGTGTTTGCGGGGGTTGAGCTCTGGCTCTTTGGTCCCGCCTCTCAACCGTCAATCAACAGGTGTACAGATTCCTGAGCCTATCGGGCTCTGTCATATCTACACTTGAAACTGTGTATGGAGTCAGCCTCCACCACATCACCCCCTAATGCATTCCATTTGTCAACCACTCTGACACTAAAAAAGTTCTTTCTAATATCTCTGTGGCTCATTTGGGCACTCAGTTTCCACCTGTGTCCCCTTGTGCGTGTTCCCCTTGTGTTAAATAGACTGTCTTTATCTACCCTATCAATCCCCTTCAGAATCTTGAATGTGGTGATCATGTCCCCCCTAACTCTTCTGTCTTCCAGCGAAGTGAGGTTTAATTCCCGAAGTCTCTCCTCGTAGCTCATACCTCTCAGCTCGGGTACTAGTCTGGTGGCAAACCTTTGAACCTTTTCCAGTTTAGTCTTATCCTTGACTAGATATGGACTCCATGCTGGGGCTGCATACTCCAGGATTGGCCTGACATATGTGGTATACAAAGTTCTGAATGATTCTTTACACAAGTTTCTGAATGCCGTTCGTATGTTGGCCAGCCTGGCATATGCCGCTGATGTTATCCGCTTGATATGTGCTGCAGGAGACAGGTCTGGCGTGATATCAACCCCCAAGTCTTTTTCCTTCTCTGACTCCTGAAGAATTTCCTCTCCCAGATGATACCTTGTATCTGGCCTCCTGCTCCCTACATCTATCTTCATTACATTACATTTGGTTGGGTTAAACTCTAACAACCATTTGTTCGACCATTCCTTCAGCTTGTCTAGGTCTTCTTGAAGCCTCAAACAGTCCTCTTCTGTTTTAATCCTTCTCATAATTTTAGCATCGTCCGCAAACATTGAGAGAAATGAATCGATACCCTCCGGGAGATCATTTACATATATCAGAAACAAGATAGGACCGAGTACAGAGCCCTGTGGGACTCCACTGGTGACTTCACGCCAATCGGAGGTCTCACCCCTCACCGTAACTCTCTGCTTCCTATTGCTTAGATACTCCCTTATCCACTGGAGCACCTTACCAGCTACACCTGCCTGTCTCTCCAGCTTATGTACCAGCCTCTTATGCGGTACTGTGTCAAAGGCTTTCCGACAATCCAAGAAAATGCAGTCCGCCCAGCCCTCTCTTTCTTGCTTAATCTGTGTCACCTGATCGTAGAATTCTATCAAGCCTGTAAGGCAAGATTTACCCTCCCTGAATCCATGTTGGCGATTTGTCACGAAGTCCCTTCTCTCCAGATGTGTTACCAGGTTTTTTCTCACGATCTTCTCCATCACCTTGCATGGTATACAAGTCAAGGACACTGGCCTGTAGTTCAGTGCCTCTTGTCTGTCGCCCTTTTTGTATATTGGGACCACATTCGCCGTCTTCCATATTTCTGGTAGGTCTCCCGTCTCTAGTGATTTACTATACACTATGGAGAGTGGCAAGCAAAGTGCCTCTGCACACTCTTTCAGTACCCATGGTGAGATCCCATCTGGACCAACCGCCTTTCTAACATCCAGATCCAGCAGGTGCCTCTTGACCTCCTCTCTCGTAATTTCGAACTCCTCCAAGGCCGCCTGGTTTACCTCCCTTTCTCCTAGCACAGTGACCTCACCCTGTTCTATTGTGAAGACCTCCTGGAACCTCTTGTTGAGTTCCTCACACACCTCTCTGTCATTCTCTGTATACCTGTCCTCGCCTGTTCTAAGTTTCAATACCTGTTCTTTCACTGTTGTTTTCCTTCTGATGTGACTGTGGAGTAGCTTTGGTTCGGTCTTGGCTTTGTTTGCTATATCATTTTCAAAATTTTTCTCTGCTTCTCTTCTCACCCTGTGTGTGAGAGTGTGTGTGTGTGTGAGAGTGTGTGTGTGTGTGAGAGTGTGTGTGTGTGTGAGAGTGTGTGTGTGTGTGAGAGTGTGTGTGTGTGAGAGTGTGTGTGTGTGTGAGAGTGTGTGTGTGTGAGTGAGTGAGTGAGTGAGTGAGTGTGTGTGTGTGTGTGTGTGTGTGTGTGTGTGTGTGTGTGTGTGTGTGTGTGTGAGAGTGAGTGTGAGTGAGTGAGTGTGAGAGAGAGTGTAGCAGTAGTAAAGTAGTGGCCGGGTGAGCTGTTATCTGGGTGACGGTAACCACTAAAGAGTCAGCCAGCGGCGGTGATTTCACAACAGGAAATACTTCCCGTCCGTACTCACCTGCGTCATCCCCCTCATGGTCACACACCACTATCATGGTCCCCTCATGGTCCCCTCATGGTCACACACCACTATCATGGTCCCCTCATGGTCCCCTCATGGTCACACACCACTATCATGGTCCCCTCATGGTCACACACACACCACTATCATGGTCCCCTCATGGTCACACACACCACTATCATGGTCCCCTCATGGTCACACACCACTATCATGGTCCCCTCATGGTCACACACCACTATCATGGTCCCCTCATGGTCACACACACCACTATCATGGTCCTCCTCATGGTCACACACACCACTATCATGGTCCCCTCATGGTCACACACACCACTATCATGGTCCCCTCATGGTCACACACACTACTATCATTGTCCCCCTCATGGTCACACACCACTATCATGGTCCCCTCATGGTCCCCTCATGGTCACACACACCACTATCATGGTCCCCTCATGGTCACACACACCACTATCATGGTCCCCCTCATGGTCACACACCACTATCATGATCCCCTCATGGTCACACACACACCACTATCATGGTCCCCCTCATGGTCACACACCACTATCATGGTCCCCCTCATGGTCACACACACCACTATCATGGTCCCCTCATGGTCACACACACCACTATCATGGTCCCCTCATGGTCACACACACCACTATCATGGTCCCCTCATGGTCACACACACCACTATCATGGTCCCCCTCATGGTCACACACCACTATCATGGTTCCCTCATGGTCACACACCACTATCATGGTCCCACTCATGGTCACACACCACTATCATGGTCCCCTCATGGTCACACACACCACTATCATGGTCCCCTCATGGTCACAGACACTACTATCATGGTCCCCCTCATGGTCACACACCACTATCATGGTCCCCTCATGGTCACACACACCACTATCATGGTCCCCTCATGGTCACACACACCACTATCATGGTCCCCCTCATGGTCACACACACACCACTATCATGGTCCCCCTCATGGTCACACACACCACTATCATGGTCCCCCTCATGGTCACACACACCACTATCATGGTCCCCCTCATGGTCACACACCACTATCATGGTCCCCTCATGGTCACACACACCACTATCATGGTCCCCTCATGGTCACACACACTACTATCATGGTCCCCCTCATGGTCACACACCACTATCATGGTCCCCCTCATGGTCACACACACTACTATCATGGTCCCCCTCATGGTCACACACCACTATCATGGTTCCCTCATGGTCACACACACTACTATCATGGTCCCCCTCATGGTCACACACCACTATTATGGTCCCCCTCATGGTCACACACACCACTATCATGGTCCCCTCATGGTCACACACCACTATCATGGTTCCCTCATGGTCACACACACCACTATCATGGTCCCCCTCATGGTCACACACCACTATCATGGTCCCCCTCATGGTCACACACACCACTATCATGGTCCCCTCATGGTCACACACCACTATCATGGTCCCCTCATGGTCACACACACCACTATCATGGTCCCCTCATGGTCACACACACCACTATCATGGTCCCCTCACCACTATCATGGTCCCCTCATGGTCACACACACTACTATCATGGTCCCCTCATGGTCACACACCACTATACCTGGTTGATGGGGTTCTGGGAGTTCTTCTACTCCCCAAGCCCGGCCCGACGCCAGTCTTGACTTGTGAGAGAGTGGTCCACCAGGCTGTTGCTTGGAGCGGCTCGCAGGCCCACATACCCATGGGGTATGCAGCCTGGTTGGTCTGACACTCCTTGAAGAAAACAATCTAGTTTTCTCTTGAAGATGTCCACGGTTGTTCCGGCAATATTTCTGATGCTCGCTGGGAGGACGTTGAACAACCGCGGACCTCTGATGTTCATACAATTTTCTCTGATTGTGCCTATGGCACCTCTGCTCTTCACTGGTTCTTTTCTGCATTTTCTTCCATATCGTTCACTCCAGTACATTGTTATTTTACTGTGTAGATTTGGGACCTGTCCCTCCCAGTATTTTCTACATGTATAATATTTGGTATCTCTCACGTCTCCTTTCTAGTGAGTACATTTGAAGAGCTTTGAGACGATCTCAATAATTTAGGTGCTTTATCTCGTCTATGCGTGCCGTATATGTTCTCTGTATTCCATCTATTTCAGCAATCTCTCCTGCTCTGAAGGGGGAAGTGAGTACTGAGCAGTACTCAAGACGGGACAACACAAGTTATTTGAAGAGTACAACCATTGTGATGATCTCTGGACTTGTAGGTTCTCGTAATCCATCCTATCATTTTTCTGGTTGACGCAATATTTGCTTGGTTTTGCTCCCTAAACGTTAGGTCGTCGGACATCATTATTCCCAAATCCTTGACATGCTGTTTTCCTACTATGGGAAGATTCGATTGTGTTTTGTACCCTGTATTATGTTTCAGGTCCTCATTTTTGCCGTATCTGAGTACCTGGAATTTATCACCGTTATTTTCATTCCAATCGAAAACTTTGTTAATGTCTGTAGTTTTTCAATGTCTTGAGCAGAGATAATTTTCATGTTGGTTTTTGTATCATCTGCAAAGGATGACACGAAGCTGTGACTTGTATTTTTGTCTATATCTGATATGAGAATAAGGAACAACAGTGGTGCAAAGACTGTACCTTGAGGTACAGGACTTTTAACTTGGAGGACCGAGGACCGGGCCGTGGGGACGCTAAGCCCAGAAATTATCTCGAGATAACACACATTCCCCCTCCCGCCTACACACTTTCCTCCATAGGATTTCAGTTTACACTCGCTGGGAATTCAAATCTGACTTATTTATACTATGAAAGTCCACCCCCTTGGCACCACCAAGGGCCTATCCTGAGGGGAGAGGACTGCTAGGCCTACCATGACCATGAATTACCAAGGATGGCTTCACCCCCTAAGTCAGGTCACTGGTCAGACACACCCTGACACTGGGGTGTGGTCTTTCAATGATTGGCTGTTTTCTTAGGAGGGGGAGGTTATCTTGAATTCTGACTGGAAGAGCCCTGTCCCAAGACCCTGTCTACACATTAATCACCGGGCTTGTTGTTCCACTAAGCCAGAGTGCCTGAGATCACTGGGATCATGCTCTGGACCTTCCCCATCCTTTCCAAACCCTTTGGACATCAAAGCTAAAGGAGTTTTTTTTTATATTATTATTATTTTCTACCACAAACGTGGTGTTGGAGTGGGGAGTGGGAGTGACAACTGATAAGGAGTGGAAGACAACTGGGAATGGCTGTGATTAGCGATGTTTTCACAGATCAGTGACTCTGACCCTTATATAGCTGGGGACGTGTAACTCCAGAAGGGTAACCCTGACAAACCATATTTCATGCTGTCAACTGTATTGGCTTACATTGTCCCTCACGAACTCAAGAGAGTTGTGAATCTGAAACTACCCCACTAAGGTAGTTTCCGCCAGAAACCTCTCAAACTCGAGCACCTAGCCCCAGGAATATCTGGCTTGGCAGGTCCAGTACTTGAGACAACAGTGGGGAAGGGAGGTCTGGAGTGTAGGAATGCTATACATCTTTGGACCAAAGCCACAAGAGGCTCCATGTCCCAGGGATTAAACTCATAACCCCTCGGACTTACAAGAGGTCCTAGTACACACCAGCATGAGAGGCAATGGCGCATAGCAACAACAGAGGCGCATTACAATGTAAGGATAATGCGTTGTGGCATTTACTGTGTGAGTGGAACCTGAGCAGTGTAAGAGGGTGACACTGTAGATGCAGTATCATGCGGCCACTGGACTGCATCACAGCTGCTGCATGCCTCTCCGCCACACATTTGCTTCATTTCTTATTTTGTCTGTTTATAACTCAACTCTACTTCAGGAACACAGCCCTTGAGTCGCCCCTGGAGCTTGTTTGCTGCCCTCATGCTCTTCCTCCTTCCCCTCTACCCCCAGCTTTCCCTTTCCCTTCCTCCCCACTTCCCTGCTCCCTCGCCTCTTCCCCCTCCCCTCCTCCCTGCTCCCTCGCCTCTTCCCCCTCCCCTCCTCCCTGCTCCCTCTCCGCTTCCCCTTCTCCACCACTGTTTCCCCCTTTTTTTTCAGTGCCTGGAAAAAATAAGCTCAGTAGCACTAGTAATATGCTCAAGCCCTAAGAAGAAAAAGGAAGAGATGCGAACGGGAACGGCGTTCCCTCTATGAGGCGAAGGAAACGAATCGCGGAAGACTGTGTCACACCCTGACTCAAGAACTACGAAGAAGGCTAGGTAGAGAAATAGAAACGAATGAACTAAAGGTATACGAATCATATAAGGTCCAGGGAAGGCAGAGAGAGCAAAACGCCATCAGTGAAATAGGAATCCGAAATATATTTTCTTTTGCAAAATCTAGAAACAAAAACCTCGGGCCGGCCTGCCGAGCGAACAGCACGCTGGACACGTGATCCTGCCCTGTTACCTAGCAGTAAATAGATACCTGGGAGTTAGTCAGCTGTCACGGGCTGCTTCCTGGGGGTGGAGGCCTGGTCGAGGACCGGGCCGCGGGGACACTAAAAAGCCCCGAAATCAACTCAAGATAACCTCAATAGATCTAGTAAAATGCGCAAAGGAGATTAAACTTTCACAGAAGCATCAATAAAGCATATTGCTTAACTTAACGAAATATTGAAGCAACAGTACGATTCTGTTTTCAGCGAGCCACTAAACACACACAATATAGATAACCCAAACGAATTTTATATGGATTTTAATTTTTATTTTTAATTTTGTCCCGAGGGGCCAGTTTATTGGACAGCGCCACTACTCCTGTGAGTGTAGCGGCATGTACAACACCCGTGGAATAAAACCCGCTGGGTTGTTTATCCTGTCATTTGTACCCAGACACAGCTGGGACTTGCTTAACTGTCTCAAGTGAACAGCTCCTCAAACTAGAAGATCAACATATGTTAGCCATTAAAATCTTACGTTATCTTGCGGGTGCAAAATGGAGGAATCTTTCAAGAACAGTATCAAAATTTGACAAAATTTGACAAAAATAGTGTTTTCCTAACTCAAACAATGTGGGGTTTATTATTCTATTCACATTTCTTATGTCCCTCAGGTGTTCACATTCACGTAGATAGTGGTCAAGGCGGTGTCCGTCACTCTCATAACAGATTCTGCAACTCTGCTGAGCAACTGCTGTTTCCATTCCGAATCTCCATGGATATTTGTATCCAAGATGGATTCTCGCTATTACTGATTCTCTCCCGCGTCCTCCTCCTTCGGCCATAATGATTGGGATTGCCAGCTGCAACCATGTTGTACCATCGTACAGATTCACTTTTTTGTGCTTCTATCCTCCTTTCCTCAGTTACCTTGTCACGGTGATGTTGCCTGACAATACCTTTAATTTGTAGTAGAGTCTTGGGTATGAAGTATTCAATATGGTCTACTTCAGCGCCTTCAGCAGCCAGCACATCTGCTCGTTCATTTCCACATATTCCAACATGGGATGGGATCCACAGAAACTTGATGACTCTTCCCTGGTTGGTTAGTACCCTCACAGCTCTCATAATTTCAACGACTATCGCAAGATTTTCTGCCCGATTTTTACTTAGGCTTTGCAGCGCTGCTTTTGAATCGGTGCAGATCACTACACCAATAGTGCTTCTTTCAAGTCATCTTAACACCATAACAATGGCAGTTAGCTTGCGTTGAAGAGGCATAGTTCTCAATACGTGCTTTTTCTTCATTTCTGCGTTGAAAAGTATTATCCTTAGTTAGTGTATGCTGCACCAGCCCTGCCATTGACAGGGTTTGATGATACTTACAACAACGTACTGGAGTGAACGATATGGAAGAAAATGCAAGATTGAACCAGTGAAGAGCAGAGGTGCCATAGGCACAATCAGAGAGCACTGTATAAACATCAGGGGTCCGCGGTTGTTCAACGTCTTCCCAGCGAGCATAAGAAATATTGCCGGAACAACCGTGGACATCTTCAAGAGAAAACTGGACGGTTTTCTAAGAGAAGTTCCGGATCAGCCGGGCTGTGGTGGGTATGTGGCCCTGCGGGCCGCTCCAAGCAACAGCCTGGTGGACCAGACTCTCACAAGTCGAGCCTGGCCTCGGGCCGGGCTTGGGGAGTAGAAGAACTCCCAGAACCCCATCAACCAGGTATCAACCAGATGACCCATCAGTGTAGATTTGGTCTAGTTCATTTCCGGCTTATTCATAAATTTTCTCGAGATACTTGTGGCTCATTTCTTGTGGGATGTTGGATTTTTTCGTTGCCATTTCATCAACATCTTTTTCATTGATGTGATGCGAACATCAAATCATATATCAGATTTGATACCCTATCCCCACTGGATTTTAAAAAAGCCATAGACAGTATGATACCTGCTTGATGGGGTTCTGGGAGTTCTACTCCCCAAGCCCAGCCCGGCCCGAGGCCAGGCTTGACTTTTGAGAGTTTGGTCCACCGGGCTGTTGTTTGGAGCGGCCCGCAGGCCCGTTTTTTTTTTTTTTAGAAAACAATCTGGTTTCCTCTTGAAGATGTCCACGGTTGTTCCGGCAATATTTCTTATAGTAGCTGGTAGGACGTTGAACAACCGCGGACCTCTGATGTTTATACAAGGTTCTCTGATTGTGCCTATGACACCTCTGCTTTTCACTGGTACTATTCTGCATTTTTTCCATATCGTTCACTCCAGTATGTTGTTATTTTACTGTGTAGATTTGGGACCTGACCCTCCAGTATTTTCCACGTGTATATTATATGGTATCTCGTCTCTTGTCTAGTGCGGACATTTGGAGAGCTTTGAGACGATCCCAATAATTTAGGTGCTTTAAACACGCCTATGCCTATGCACTCTGCACCAGAACCTGATTCCTGGAACTCTATATTCATCAAGAACTGTAAACAAAAACTACTATCGCAGGCCCTTCACATTCTATGGTGACAAAGCCTAGATACTGGCGTTATCCCTGACATTAAAAACAGCAGAGATAACACCATTCCATAAAGGAGGAAATAAGGCAGAGGCAAAAAATTACAGACCGATAACACTAACATCGCACATCATAAAAATCTTTGAGAGAGAACTAAGAAGTAAGATCGCAAAATACATGGAACCACAGCATCTCAATAACCCCGGGCAACACTGGTTCAGAACAGGGCGCTCTTGCCTATCACAGTTGCTGGACCACTATGATATGGCATTAGATGCCATGGAAGACAAACAAAACGCTGATGTAATTTACACAAATTTCGCAAAAGCCTTCGACAAATGTGACCATGGTGTTATTGCACACAATAAAATGCGTTCAAAAAGAATTACCGGAAAAATAAGGCTCTTCAATTTCCACTTACCCTCCTCCTCTCTTCCCCTTATTCCACCTCCTCTCCCCCCTTCTCCCACCTCCTCTTCCGCCCCTACTCCCACCTCCTCTTGTTATCGTCCTCGCAACTCTTGTTATCCAGCCTGTCAATTTTCCTGCAGCTGTGTCAGCTAATTTAATTGTGATCTTTAAAACTAATGTTTAGATGTTTTTTATGTTGAATTAGTTTTTATCGTCGTTATCATCATAGTGCCAGAGCGGAACTCTCCTTCCTAAGAGTAGCCCGGCACTAGTACACTATTCTCCTCTAGGCACTTTTCATCACCCACGTCCCTCACTGTTCCTTCTCCTCTCCTTCCTTCTCCTACCATTCCCTTCTTTCTCATTCCTCTGCCTTCTCTACTGCCAGCAGCCTAACCCACCCGCCGCACCCTTCTTCATCATTTGATCTTAACAAATCTTGGGTGATAACACTGTCGGAAACTGACTCTGGACCTGAAGCGTTGGCGCAGTTTGTTCCGACTTAAATGCCTTGTATAACTGAGTGTCCATGTTAAGGAGCGAGACACACACCACCGCCTTTATATACTACACTTTGCAAACTAAATCGGTTAAAGTTGATTTTGTTTAAGTTTAATGTGTAAATTAAAATACTTACAATAAAACGCCATGTAATTGGAAACTTACAATGTGTGTACATGTGGCAACTGGTGCCTGGGCGCTGGAACATGTGGCAGCTGGTGCCTGGGCGCTGGAACATGTGGCAGCTGGTGCCTGGGCGCTGGAACATGTGGCAACTGGTGCCTGGGTGCTGGAACATGTGGCAACTGGTGCCTGGGCGCTGGAACATGTGGCAGCTGGTGCCTGGGCGCTGGAACATGTGGCAACTGGTGCCTGGGCGCTGGAACATGTGGCAACTGGTGCCTGGGTGCTGGAACATGTGGCAACTGGTGCCTGGGCGCTGGAACATGTGGCAGCTGGTGCCTGGGCGCTGGAACATGTGGGAGGAGGTCCCAGTGTGTCAGTATGGGAGTGGAGGAGAGTGGGAGGTCCCTCCGGGCGCTGTTGAGTGCCCAAGTAGGAGCCTCGGAGCGCCGCTAAAGTTACATGCTTTCAGGAAAGTCTGCATTCTTTTATTTTTTTTTTCAAGGAATAGCTGTGGTCGTCCTGTGTAATGGAGTCATTAAGGGAAAATCACCGTGCTCTTAGGGAAGGTATACACTCAAATTAGAAGGCTTTTTATATATAAGGTAAATTTCATTGACATTGGGCACCAGGAGCCTGGAAGACCAGACCTCCGGCACGGGAGACGGTCGCTCTATCAACTGCACCACTAGGCTAGCCTTAAAAGGAAAGGATCCCAAGACAACTAACCGCAGCATAATGTCGGAAAGTTCCTGTATAGGAGGTCGAGGGTTCGAGGCTCCTAGTACCCAGGTGAATGACACGTTACTAGCCAGGGTATTGTGGTCACAATACCCTGGCTAGTTATCAGATAACTGTTATCAGATAACAGTTTATAAGGGACATATCTGGCCCACCTCTCACCGTCTTCAAAAGAAAACTTGGTAAAAGCCTTCAATGACACCTGGTCAACCAACCTGTGATTCATACGTCTGGCTGCCAGCAGCTGAATATAAGAGCCTGGATGCCTGCTCAGAGACCGGGCCGTGGTGTTATTGATTCTCGGAACCTTAACCTAACAATTAACAAAATAATTATTTTAAAAAGATGCTCATACGTGTTCAAATAAGTTACACAAGTTATAGGTTATCTTGAGATGATTTCGGGGCTTTAGTGTCACCGCGGCCCGGTCCTCGACCAGGCCTCCACCCCCAGGAAGCAGCCCGTGACAGCTGACTAACTCCCAGGTACCTATTTACTGCTAGGTAACAGGGGCATTCAGGGTGAAAGAAACTTTGCCCATTTGTTTCTGCCTCGTGCGGGAATAGAACCCGTGCCACAGAATTACGAGTCCTGCGCGCTATCCATCAGGCTACGAGGCCCCTAAGTTCCTGCAAGACGTGTCGGACCTTCTCCCCCTCCCCCCTCTTACCTTCTCCCACCCCCCTCTTACCTTCTCCCACCCCCCTCTTACCTTCTCCCACCCCCCTCTTACCTTCTCCCACCCCCCCTTACCTTCTCCCACCCCCCCTTACCTTCTCCCACCCCCCCTTACCTTCTCCCACCCCCCCTTACCTTCTCCCACCCCCCCTTACCTTCTCCCACCCCCCCTTACCTTCTCCCACCCCCCTCTTACCTTCTCCCACCCCCCTCTTACCTTCTCCCACCCCCCTCTTACCTTCTCCCACCCCCCTCTTACCTTCTCCCACCCCCCTCTTACCTTCTCCCACCCCCTCTTACCTTCTCCCACCCCCCTCTTACCTTCTCCCACCCCCCTCTTACCTACTCCCACCCCCCTCTTACCTACTCCCACCCCCCTCTTACCTACTCCCACCCCCCTCTTACCTTCTCCCACACCCCTCTTACCTTCTCCCACACCCCTCTTACCTTCTCCCACACCCCTCTTACCTTCTCCCACACCCCTCTTACCTTCTCCCACACCCCTCTTACCTTCTCCCACACCCCTCTTACCTTCTCCCACACCCCTCTTACCTTCTCCCACACCCCTCTTACCTTCTCCCACACCCCTCTTCCCTTCTCCCACACCCCTCTTCCCTTCTCCCACACCCCTCTTACCTTCTCCCACACCCCTCTTACCTTCTCCCACACCCCTCTTACCTTCTCCCACACCCCTCTTACCTTCTCCCACACCCCTCTTACCTTCTCCCACACCCCTCTTACCTTCTCCCACACCCCTCTTACCTTCTCCCACCCCCCTCTTACCTACTCCCACACCCCTCTTACCTTCTCCCACCCCCCTCTTACCTTCTCCCACCCCCCTCTTACCTTTTCCCCACCCCTCTTACCTACTCCCACCCTCCCTCTTACCTACTCCCACACCCCTCTTACCTTCTCCCCACCCCCTCTTACCTACTCCCACACCCCTCTTACCTTCCCCCCACCCCCTCTTACCTTCTCCCACCCCCCCTTACCTTCTCCCACCCCCCCCCCTTACCCCTTATGCCCATATTTGCATATTCCATGTGTATAGAATTTGCAAATATTCTTAGTTTTTATTTTTTTCCGGTTATTTATACCTGCGCTTGTCTTGGCCGCCACTTTATTGAAGCCATCTCTGTTTTTCGTCCCAATTCTTTATTTTATGCATTCTTTCCCACTGTTGCTCTCATTGATTTTATTACCTGGCTCTGTAGTATTGCTCTTGTTTTGTACTATGTTATAAATGGGGGATCTGTAAGCATGGGATATCGGGGAGAACAAATGGACTATGTAAATATGATCATCCCAGAAAGTGCAGGACCCTTCTTAGTACAGCTAAATGTACCAAAAGCTGTGATCTCTCTCACTCAGAACTGTGCAAGAACTCTTTAAATAAGAATGAATGTTTCAACACACAATGTCCAGCTTTTCATATACAAGGTACCAAGAGAATAAAACCGACAAACCACCTTGATGAAAGCAGCCACAACATCATGGACACATTGTCCAGGATGAATTTTTAGCAAGAGGAGGAGGAGAAGAATGGCTAAAAATGACCAGACTCTACCACCAACTCGGTCACATGCTAGAGAGGACACAAACACAGTGGCCTCCTTACCAGAGCCTCAGATATTAACACCAAGTAAGGCATCCACCACTTCCACTAATATAACATTTTTATTTGCCAACATTCAGGGTATAAAAACACGCAAATGTAACGAAGTGCACTTCATGGATGGCCGCCTTCATGAGGCAAATGCAGTGTTATGCAGCCCTAACGGAAACTCTCACCAAGGACTACCATGATGGTGAAATATGGTTCTCAGAGTACAATCTTTTCAGATGTGACAGGAAACACACCGGCTTCAGGGTGGGGTCAGCCTGTACATCAAAGACACACTCATCTGTACTGAGCTGCTAAACACCACAAATGATATGGTGGAAGTGCTGATAGTCAAAATAGAGATCTTAATTAAATTAAAGTAGTTATTGTCCTTGTATATAAGACACCGGAGGCAAATCATCAGAAGTTTAAAGACTAAGCAATGAAAATAGAACACTGCTTGGAAAACCTCACAAATCCTGCCCCAAACATCATCCTACTTGGGGACTTCAACCTACGGCACCTGAAATGGAAGACCATAGCAGATACATTTGTATCAGAGATAATTCCGGGAAGTAGCCTAAATGAACAGGCACATGCAAATGACCTGCTACGGATGTGCGACAGGTTTGCCTTAAACCAACAAATAGTAGAACCAACTAGGAAGGAGAACACGCTGGACCTCATTTTCACTAATAATGATGAGTTGATCGGGAACATAATGATTACAAATACCTGTTATTCAGATCACAACTTAATTGAAGTTCTGACAACCATGGGGAATAGACCTTCAAAACCAGTCCAGATTCCCGGTGGAGGAGATTTCAGGAAATTCAACTAAAATAATAAACAGATAAACTGGGAGCAAATAAACCAGGACTTCACAGAAATAAGCTTGTAAGAACAGCTAGAAACTGCAAACTTGAACCAGTGCCAGGAAAAAATAAACTCTGTAGCACTAGAAATATGTTCAAACCGTATACCCCTAAGAAAAAAGAGGAAGTGATGCAGATTGGAACGGGACGTCACCCTATCCCCACTAGATTTTGAAGAAGCCATAAACAGTATGCCTATGCACTCTACACCAGGCCCTGATTCTTGGAACTTTATATTCATCAAGAACTGTTAAAAAACCGCTATCGCAGGCCCGTCACATTCTTTGGAGACAAAGCCTAAATACTGGCGTTATCCCTGACATCTAAAAACAGCAGAGATAGCACCACTCCATAAAGCAGGAAATAAGGCAGAGGCAAAAAATTACAGACCGATAGCACTAACATCGCACATCATAAAAATCTTTAAGAGTGCGCTAAGAAGTAAAATCACAAAATACATGGAATCACAGCATCTCCATAACCCCGGGCAACATGGTTTCAGAACAGCCTCTTGAATGTCACAGTTGCTGGACCACTATGACATGGCATTAGATGCCATGGAAGACAAAACGCTGATGTAATTTACACAGATTTCGCAAAAGCCTTTGACAAATGTGACCATGGTGTTGCACATAAAATGCGTTCAAAAGGAATTACCGGAAAAAAGGCAGATGGATCTACAATTTCCTGACTAATAGAACCCAATGTGTTCAAATCAACAAATTAAAATATGGACCATCAATCGTAGTGAGCTCAGTCCCCCAGGGTACTGTGCTTGCTTCAGTACTTTTTCTCATCCTCATATCGGACATAGACAAGGACACAACCTATAGTACTGTATCATCCTTTGCAGATGACACTAGGATCATTATGAGAGTAGACAAACATAGAGGACACGGCAAACCTCCAATCAGATGTAAATCAGGTTTTTATATGGGCTACAGAAAATAATATGGTGTTTAACGAAGTTAAGTTCCAGCTCATGCGCTACGGAAAAAATTAAAATATAAAAACGGAAACCACGTACAAAACTCAGGCAAATCATAACAGAACGAAAAGGCAATGTAAAGGATCTGGGTGTACTCATGTGGGAAGACCTTACCTTTAAAGAATACAATAAAGTAGCCGTCACAACTGCAAGAAAAATGACAGGTTGGATAACAAGAACCTTTCACACTAGAGATGCTATACCGATGATGATACTCTTCAAGACGCTTGTGCTCTCTAGAGTGGAGTACTGCTGCACAATGACAGCCCCTTTCAAAGCTGGAGAAATTGCTGACCTGGAGAGCGTGCAGAGATCCTTTACTGCTAGAATCCACTCAGTAAAACATCTAAACTACTGGGACCGACTAAAGAGCCTAAATCTGTATTCTCGTGAGAGCAGGCGGGAGAGATACATAGTATTTTCCATATACACATGGAAAAATAGTAGAGAAGCTATTCCCAAACCTGCACACAAAAATAACAGCACATGAGACCAGAAGACATGGCAGGATGTGCAGAATACCCCCGTTGAAGAGCAGAGGTGCAACAGGTACTCTGAGAGAGAACTATGAACATCAGAGGCCCGAGACTGTTCAACACGCTTCCACTACACATAAGGGGCATAACTGGCCGACCCCTCACAGTGTTCAAGAGAGAACTGGATAAGCACCTCCAAAGGATACCTGATCAACCAGGCTGTGACTCATACGTCAAGCTGCGAGCAGACATGTCCAACATCCTGGTTGACCAGTCCAGCAACGAGGAGGCCTGGTCGACGACCGGGCCTCGGGGTCGCTGATCCCCGAAAATCACCTCAAGGTAACCTCAAGGTAAGATACCACAATACCCTCTCCCTCCACACTACAGCTGTGGTTCTCTAAACTACCTGTTCTTGGGTTGGTAGTTCTCCAGTGGTGTTTGTTCACGGTCCGCATGCCTCGCTGGGAGCTTTTTGTGAGTGTTAATCTCTGTGACTCGGGTATGGCAGTGATCACTTGGTGATGTTTTCCCAGATTAACTTGTCATTGTTGCACACCCAGTATTTTCCTTGTCTGTTTGTGCATGTTGTAGATAATTCTGCACAGCTCGGGAGAAGTCTAGTGTTACAGATGCAACACTTGACACCTATAATGTCTTCCAAATGCATCAAACCATTATCTGGTCACCATTATCTGGTCACCATTATCTGGTCACCATTATCTGGTCACCATTATCTGGTCACCATTATCTGGTCACCATTATCTGGTCACCATTATCTGGTCACCATTATCTGGTCACCATTATCTGGTCACCATTATCTCCACACCATTATCTCCACACCATTAATGGCCACTATGGTGACCATTAATTCTCAAGCACTTAGGGAATACATTCTTTTACTACTTGGAGGCAGGTGTGTTTATTATAGCCGCCTCGTATGTGGCCAGTGTAAAGGAAGCGGGTCTGTGGCTGCCTTCAGTGGCTGCACACTCTTGTAGCTACACTCTCATACTTGTAGCTACACTCTCATACCTGTAGCTACACTCTCATACTTGTAGCTACACTCTCATACCTGTAGCTACACTCTCATACCTGTAGCTACACTCTCATACCTGTAGCTACACTCTCATACCTGTAGCTACACTCTCATACCTGTAGCTACACTCTCATACCTGTAGCTACACTCTCATACCTGTAGCTACACTCTCATACCTGTAGCTACACTCTCATACCTGTAGCTACACTCTCATACCTGTAGCTACACTCTCATACCTGTAGCTACACTCTCATACCTGTAGCTACACTCTCATACCTGTAGCTACACTCTCATACCTGTAGCTACACTCTCATACCTGTAGCTACACTCTCATACCTGTAGCTACACTCTCATACCTGTAGCTACACTCTCATACCTGTAGCTACACTCTCATACCTGTAGCTACACTCTCATACCTGTAGCTACACTCTCATACCTGTAGCTACACTCTCATACCTGTAGCTACACTCTCATACCTGTAGCTACACTCTCATACTTGTAGCTACACTCTCATACCTGTAGCTACACTCTCATACCTGTAGCTACACTCTCATACTTGTAGCTACACTCTCATACTTGTAGCTACACTCTCATACTTGTAGCTACACTCTCATACCTGTAGCTACACTCTCATACTTGTAGCTACACTCTCATACTTGTAGCTACACTCTCATACTTGTAGCTACACTCTCATACTTGTAGCTACACTCTCATACTTGTAGCTACACTCTCATACTTGTAGCTACACTCTCATACTTGTAGCTACACTCTCATACTTGTAGCTACACTCTCATACTTGTAGCTACACTCTCATACTTGTAGCTACACTCTCATACTTGTAGCTACACTCTCATACTTGTAGCTACACTCTCATACTTGTAGCTACACTCACATACTTGTAGCTACACTCACATACTTGTAGCTACACTCTCATACCTGTAGCTACACTCTCATACTTGTAGCTACACTCACATACTTGTAGCTACACTCACATACTTGTAACTACACTCTCATACTCCACTCTCTTACTTGTAACTACACTCTCATACTTGTAGCTACACTCTCATACTTGTAGCTACACTCTCATACTTGTAGCTACACTCTCATACTTGTAGCTACACTCACATACTTGTAGCTACACTCTCATACCTGTAGCTACACTCTCATACTTGTAGCTACACTCACATACTTGTAGCTACACTCTCATACCTGTAGCTACACTCACATACTTGTAGCTACACTCTCATACTTCACTCTCTTACTTGTAACTACACTCTCATACTCCACTCTCTTACTTGTAACTACACTCTCATACTTGTAGCTACACTCTCATACTTGTAGCTACACTCTCATACTTGTAGCTACACTCTCATACTTGTAGCTACACTCTCATACTTGTAGCTACACTCTCATACTTGTAGCTACACTCTCATACCTGTAGCTACACTCTCATACTTGTAGCTACACTCTCATACTTCACTCTCTTACTTGTAACTACACTCTCATACTCCACTCTCTTACTTGTAACTACACTCTCATACTTGTAGCTACACTCTCATACTTGTAGCTACACTCTCATACTTGTAGCTACACTCTCATACTTGTAGCTACACTCTCATACTTGTAGCTACACTCTCATACTTGTAGCTACACTCTCATACTTGTAGCTACACTCACATACTTGTAGCTACACTCTCATACTTGTAGCTACACTCTCATACTTGTAGCTACACTCTCATACTTGTAGCTACACTCTCATACTTGTAGCTACACTCACATACTTGTAGCTACACTCTCATACTTGTAGCTACACTCTCATACTTGTAGCTACACTCTCATACTTCACTCTCTTACTCCACTCTCTTACTTGTAACTACACTCTCATACTTCACTCTCTTACTTGTAACTACACTCTCATACTTCACTCTCTTACTTGTAACTACACTCTCATACTTGTAGCTACACTCTCATACTTGTAGCTACACTCTCATACTTTACTCTCTTACTCCACTCTCTTGTAATTACACTCTCATACTTCACTCTCATACTTCACTCTTACTTGTAACTACACTCTCATACTTGTAACTACACTCACACACTAGTAACTACACTCACACACTAGTAACTACACACCCACACACTAGTAACTACACTCACACACTAGTAACTACACACCCACACACTAGTAACTACACTCACACACTAGTAACTACACTCACACACTAGTAACTACACACCCACACACTAGTAACTACACACCCACACACTAGTAACTACACTCACACACTAGTAACTACACTCTCACACTAGTAACTACACTCTCACACTAGTAACTACACCCACACACTAGTAACTACACTCTCACACACTAGTAACTACACACCCACACACTAGTAACTACACTCTCACACACTAGTAACTACACACCCACACACTAGTAACTACACACCCACACACTAGTAACTACACTCACACACTAGTAACTACACTCACACACTAGTAACTACACTCTCACACTAGTAACTACACCCACACACTAGTAACTACACTCTCACACACTAGTAACTACACACCCACACACTAGTAACTACACTCACACACTAGTAACTACACTCTCACACTAGTAACTACACCCACACACTAGTAACTACACACTCACACACTAGTAACTACACTCTCACACACTAGTAACTACACACTCACACACTAGTAACTACACACTCACACACTAGTAACTACACACTCACACACTAGTAACTACACACTCACACACTAGTAACTACACACTCACACACTAGTAACTACACACTCACACACTAGTAACTACACACCCACACACTAGTAACTACACACCCACACACTAGTAACTACACTCACACACTAGTAACTACACTCTCACACTAGTAACTACACCCACACACTAGTAACTACACTCTCACACACTAGTAACTACACTCTCACACACTAGTAACTACACACCCACACACTAGTAACTACACTCACACACTAGTAACTACACTCTCACACTAGTAACTACACCCACACACTAGTAACTACACACACACTAGTAACTACACTCTCACACACTAGTAACTACACACTCACACACTAGTAACTACACACACACTAGTAACTACACACTCACACACTAGTAACTACACACTCACACACTAGTAACTACACACCCACACACTAGTAACTACACACCCACACACTAGTAACTACACACCCACACACTAGTAACTACACACACACACTAGTAACTACACTCACACACTAGTAACTACACTCACACACTAGTAACTACACTCACACACTAGTAACTACACTCTCACACACTAGTAACTACACTATCACACACTAGTAACTACACACTCACACACTAGTAACTACACTCACACACTAGTAACTACACTCACACACTAGTAACTACACTCACACACTAGTAACTACACTCTCACACACTAGTAACTACACTCACACTAGTAACTACACTCTCACACACTAGTAACTACACTCACACTAGTAACTACACTCACACACTAGTAACTACACTCACACACTAGTAACTACACACACACACTAGTAACTACACACACACACTAGTAACTACACACACACACTAGTAACTACACACACACACTAGTAACTACACTCACACTAGTAACTACACTCACACACTAGTAACTACACTCTCACACTAGTAACTACACTCACACACTAGTAACTACACACACTCACACTAGTAACTACACTCACACACTAGTAACTACACACACACTAGTAACTACACACCCACACACTAGTAACTACACACTCACACACTAGTAACTACACTCTCACACACTAGTAACTACACACTCACACACTAGTAACTACACTCACACACTAGTAACTACACTCACACACACTAGTAACTACACTCACACACACTAGTAACTACACTCACACACACTAGTAACTACACACTCACACACTAGTAACTACACTCTCACACACTAGTAACTACACTCTCACACTAGTAACTACACACCCACACACTAACTAGTAACTACACTCTCACACTAGTAACTACACTTTCTCACACTAGTAACTACACTCACACACTAGGAACTAGACACTCTCACACACTAGGAACTAGACACTCTCACACACTAGGAACTAGACACTCTCACACACTAGTAACTAGACTAGTAACCAGACGAAGCACTAATGTGAGGGTCTCGTGTAGCCTGGGTCGACCCATTGATTACATCAATTACCCGCCGGATTACCTCGTGTCTCCGCCCCATGAACCTCTTATACAATTCACCAGTGAAAGGTAGTCTAATTGTTGGCCAGACGAGAGAAGCGTGGTTAGTGATGGGAGGGGGGATGGGAGGGGGGATGGGAAGGATGGGAGGGGGGATGGGCAGGATGGGAGGGGGGATGGGCAGGATGGGAGGGGGGATGGGAAGGATGGGAGGGGGGATGGGAAGGATGGGAGGGGGGATGGGAAGGATGGAAGGGGAGATGGGAAGGATGGGAGGGTGGATGGGAAGGATGGGAGGTGACCTTGAGGTTACCTTAAGGTGATTTCGGGGATCAGCGACCCCGCGGCCCGGTCGTCGACCAGGCCTCCTCGTTGCTGGACTGATCAACCAGGCTGTTAGACGCGGCTGCTCGCAGCCTGACGTATGAGTCACAGCCTGGTTGATCAGGTATCCTTTGGAGGTGCTTATCCAGTTCTCTCTTGAACACTGTGAGGGGTCGGCCAGTTATGCCCCTTATGTGTAGTGGAAGCGTGTTGAACAGTCTCGGGCCTCTGATGTTGATAGTTCTCTCTCAGAGTACCTGTTGCACCTCTGCTCTTCAACGGGGGTATTCTGCACATCCTGCCATGCCTCCTGGTCTCATGTGGTGTTATTTCTGTAACCCCTCCAATATTTTCCATGTGTAAATTCTAGAAATATGTTTAAACCGCATACCCCGAAGAAAAAAGAGGAAGAGATGCAGATTGGAACGGGAACGTCGTTCCCTATATAGGCGAAGAAAACGAATCGCGGAACAACTTGAGAGTCGCACCCTATCTCAAGAACGGCGAAGAAGGTTAGGTAGAGAAATAGAAACAATTGAACTCAAGCTACAAGAATCATACAAAACCCAGGAGAGGCAAAGAGAGCAAAAGGCCATCAGTGAAATAGAGAGAAATCCGAAATTTTAGGATTTTTCTCCTCTGCAAAATCAAGATCAAAAACTACATCTAGTATCGGGCCCCTGCGAAAGGGAGATGGAACTTTCACAGATGACAACAAAGAAATGAGCGAGTTACTGAGGAAGCAGTACGACTCTGTTTTCAGCGAGCCAATAAACACACTAAAGATTTGATAACCCAAATGAATTTTTCAAGGATATGATACCAACATCAAATCATATATCAGACGTCACCCTATCCCCACTGGATTTTGAAGAAGCCATAAACAGTATGCCTATGCACTCTACACTAGGCCCTGATTCTTGGAACTCCATATTCATCAAGAACTGTAAAAAAAAAACACTATCGCAGGCCCTTCACATTCTGTGGAGACAAAACCTAGATACTGGCGTTATCCCTGACATACTAAAAACAGCAGAGATAGCACCACTCCATAAAGGAGGAAATAAGGCAGAGGCAAAAAATAACAAACCGATAGCACTAACATCGCACATCATAAAAATTTTTGCGAGAGTTCTAAGTAGGAAGATCACAAAATACATGGAATCACAGCATCTCCATAACCCCGGACAACACGGGTACAGAACAGGGCGCTCTTGCCTGTCGCAGTTGCTGGACCACTATGATATGGCATTAGATGCTATGGAAGACAAACAAAACGCTGATGTAATATATACACAGATTTCGCAAAAGCCTTCGACAAATGTGACCATGGTGTTATTGCACACAAAATGCGTGCAAAAGGAATTATCGGTAAAATAGGCAGATGTATCTACATTTTCCTGAGAGTCCAATGTGTAATAGTCAATAAAATAAAATCCGGACCATCAACCGTGAAGAGCTCAGTCCCCCAGGGTACTGTGCTTGCTCCAGTACTTTTTCTCATCCTCATATCGGACATAGACAAGGACACAATCTTAGCACTGTATCATCCTTTGCAAATGACACTAGGATTTTTATGAGAGTAAACAACATAGAGAGCACAGCGAACCTCCAGTCAGATGTAAATAAAGTCTTTCAATGGGCTACATAAAATAATGATATTAAATTTAATGAAGATAAGTTCCAGCTCTTGCGCTACTCAACACGCTTCCACTACACATAAGTGGCATAACAGGCCGACCCCTCACAGTGTTCAAGAGAGAACTGGATTAACACCTCCAAAGGATACCTGAACAACCAGGCTGTGTCAGGCTGCGAGCCGCCGCGTCCAACAGCCGGGTTGACCAGTCCAGCAACGAGGACTTGTTGGTCGACGACCGGGCCGCGGGGACGCTAAGCCCCGGAAGCACCTCAAGGTAAGGTGGACATCTTCTAGAGAAAATTAGATTGTTTTCTCCAAGGGTTCCGGACCAACAAGGCTGTGGTGGATATGTGGGCCTGCGGGCCGCTGCAAGCAACAGCCTGGTGGACCGAACTCTCAAGTCATGCCTGGCCTCGGGCCGGGCTTGAGGAGTAGAACTCCCAGAACCCCATTGACCAGGTATCGACCAGGTATATACCGCTGATAATATTCTTTTGATGTGGGCCTCTGGGGACAGGTTCGGTGTGATGTCAACCCCCAGATTTTTCTCTCTCTGACTCTTGCAGGATTTCACCTCCCAGTTGGTACCGTGTGTTCAGCCTCCTGCTCCCTTCGCCTAATTTCATTACTTTACACTTTCATGAATTAAACTATAGTAGCCATTTTCTAGACCATTCCACCAGTTCAGGTCGTCGTGTTCTCTCTATGTTCATCTGTCTTGATTCTTCTCATAATTTTGTATCACCAGCAAACATTGAGAGGAATAAGTCTGTACCCTCTGGATGATCGTTTACATATATTAGAAACGGGATGGGTCTAAGTACAGAGCCCTGTGGGACTCAGCTTGTGACACTCTGATGCCTAATCCTTCACAGTTACTCGTTGTTTTATATTGCTTAGGTAGGTACTCTCTTATCCACTGGAGCACCTTACTTTTTACTCTGGGAACTGTGTCAAAGGCTTTCTGACAGTCCAAGAAAATGTAATCTGCCCATCCTTCTCTTTCTTGCCTAAGTTTTGTAATGTGTGTACTCACCTATATGTACTCACCTATATGTGCTTGCAGGATCGAGCATTGACTCTTGGATCCCGCCTTTCTAGCTATCGGTTGTTTACAGCAATGACTCCTGTCCCACTTCCCTATCATACCTAGTTTTAAAAGTATGAATAGTATTTGCTTCCACAACCTGTTCCTGTTCATTTCTCTACTACTCTCACGCTAAAAGAAAACTTCCTAACATCTCTGTGACTCATCTGAGTTTCCAGTTTCCACCCATGTCCCCTCGTTCTGTTATTATTACGTGTGAACATTTCATCTATTTCCACTTTGTCAATTCCCCTGAGTATTTTATATGTCCCTATCATATCTCCTCTCTCCCTTCTTTTCTCTAGTGTCGTAAGGTTCAGGTCCTTCAGCCGCTCTTCATATCCCATCCCTCGTAGCTCTGGGACAAGCCTCGTCGCAAACCTCTGAACCTTCTCCAGTTTCTTTGTGTTTCTTCAGGTGGGGGCTCCATGATGGCGCGGCATACTCTAAGACGGGTCTCACGTAGGCAGTGTAAAGCGCCCTAAAAGCTTCCTCATTTAGGTTTCTGAATGAAGTTCTAATTTTCGCCAGTGTAGAGTACGCTGCTGTCGTTATCCTATTTATATGTGCCTCAGGAGTTAGATTAGGTGTCACATCCACTCCCAGGTCTCTTTCTCGAATCGTTACAGGTAGGCTGTTCCCCTTCATTGTGTACTGTCCCTTTGGTCTCCTGTCACCTGATCCCATTTCCATAACTTTACATTTACTGGTGTTAAACTCCAGTAGCCATTTCCCTGACCATCTCTGCAGCCTGTTTAAGTCCTCCTGGAGGATCCTACAATCCTCGTCTGTCACAACTCTTCTCATTAATTTTGCGTCATATGCAAACATTGACATGTATGATTCCACTCCTGTAAACATATCATTTACGTAAATTAGAAAGAGGATTGGTCCCAGCACCGATCCTTGAGGTACTCCAATTGTTACTGTTCGCCAGTCCGACTTTTCGCCCCTTACCATTACCCTCTGGCTCCTTCCTGTTAGGTAGTTCTTCACCCATACTAGGGCCTTTCCGCTTACTCCTGCCTGCCTCTCAAGTTTGTATAGCAGTCTCATGTGCGGTACCGTATCAAAGGCCTTTTGGCAGTCAAGAAATATGCAGTCTGCCCAGCCTTCTCTGTCCTGCCTTATCCTTGTTACTTTATCATAGAATTCTAAAAGGTTTGTTAGGCATGATTTCCCTGTCCAGAACCCATGTTGGTGCTTGTTTACAAACCCAATGCTCTCCAGGTGCTCAACAAGTCTTAGCCTAATTATTCTCTCAAGTATTTTGCAGGGGATGCTTGTCAGTGATACGGGTCTGTAGTTAAGTGCCTCCTCCCTATCACCCTTTTTGAAAATCGGTACGACATTTGCCTCCTTCCAGCAACTGGGCAATTCTCCCGACATAAGTGACTCATTAAAGATCATTGCCAGAGGCACGCTGAGAGCCTGCGCTGCCTCTTTAAGTATCCACGGTGATACTTTGTCTGGTCCAACAGCTTTATTTGCATCCAGTGTTGTCAACTGTTTCATTACATCCTCTGCTGTCACCTCTATATCCGATAGTCTTTCATCTTGGGTAATCTCTTCTAACAATGGGAGCTGCTCAGGCTCGGTTGTGAACACTCCATGGAATTTTGCATTCAGTACCTCGCAGATTTCCTTGTCGCTTTCTGTATATGCCCCTTCTGTTTTCCTCAGTCTTGTCACTTGGTCATTTACCGACATCTTCCTTCTTATATGGCTATGTAGTAATTTTGGTTGCTTTTTCGCTTTGACTGCAATATCGTTCTCATAATTTCTTTCCGACACTCGTCTTATGTTAATGTAATCATTCCTAGCTCTGTTACATCTAATCCTGTTGTCCTCTGTCCTTTGTCTTCTGTACTTCCTCCACTCCCTCCTGCTTCTCACCTTTGCTTCCTGACACTGTCTATTAAACCATGGGTTATTATATTCCCTCCTGCTTTTTTCCTTTATTGTTGGAATAAATCTATCTTCAGCCTCCTTGCATTTCAATATGACTCACTGTGTGTGACTGTGTGTGTGTGTGTGTGTGTGTGTGTGTGTGTTTGTTTAATGAGACTAATTTGATTTTTTTCTGTCTTTGCAGGTAAGTAACGGTGTTTTAGAAAGGATTGGCAGGAGGGCGAGTGACGAGCACCTGGAGCACCAGAGGTAACGTGATCCACCGTTACTAGTGTAGCCACCCTCCTGGGGGGGTGACCACCCCTCCTGGGGGGGGTGACCACCCTTCCTGGGGGGGGGGGTGACCACCCCTCCTGGGGGGGGGGTGACCACCCCTCCTGGGGGGGGGGGGTGACCACCCCTCCTGGGGGGGGGTGACCACCCCTTCTGGGGGGGGGGGGAGTTGACCACCCCTCCTGGGGGGGGGGGTTGACCACCCCTCCTGGGGGGGGGGGGGTTGACCACCCCTCCTGGGGGGGGTTGACCACCCCTCCTGGGGGGGGTTGACCACCCCTCCTGGGGGGGGTTGACCACCCCTCCTGGGGGGGTTGACCACCCCTCCTGGGGGGGGGGGGTGACAACCCCTCCTGGGGGGGGGTGACCACCCCTCCTGGGGGGGGGTGACCACCCCTCCTGGGGGGGGGGGTGACCACCCCTCCTGGGGGGGGGGTGACCACCCCTCCTGGGGGGGGGGTGACCACCCCTCCTGGGGGGGGGGTGACCACCCCTCCTGGGGGGGGGGTGACAACTCCTCCTGGGGGGGGGGGTGACCACCCCTCCTGGGGGGGGGGGTTGACCACCCCTCCTGGGGGGGGGGGGTTGACCACCCCTCCTGGGGGGGGGGTTGACCACCCCTCCTGGGGGGGAGACCACCCCTCCTGGGGGGGGTGACCACCCCTCCTGGGGGGGGGGTTGACCACCCCTCCTGGGGGGGTTGACCACCCCTCCTGGGGGGGGGGGAGACCTCCCCTCCTGGGGGGGGGTGACCACCCCTCCTGGGGGGGGGTTGACCACCCCTCCTGGGGGGGGGTGACCACCCCTCCTGGAGGGGGTGACCACCCCTCCTGGGTGGGTGACCACCCCTCCTAGGGGGGGGGGGGGTGACCACCCCTCCTGGGTGGGTGACCACCCCTCCTAGGGGGGGGGGTGACCACCCCTCCTGGGGGGGTGACCACCCCTCCTGGGGGGGTGACCACCCCTCCTGGGGGGGGTGACCACCCCTCCTGGGGGGGGTGACCACCCCTCCTGGGGGGGGGTGACCACCCCTCCTGGGGGGGGTGACCACCCCTCCTGGGGGGGGTGACCACCCCTCCTGGGGGGGTGACCACCCCTCCTGGGGGGGGTGACCACCCCTCCTGGGGGGGGTGACCACCCCTCCTGGGGGGGGTGACCACCCCTCCTGGGGGGGGTGACCACCCCTCCTGGGGGGGTGACCACCCCTCCTGGGGGGGGTGACCACCCCTCCTGGGGGGGGTGACCACCCCTCCTGGGGGGGTGACCACCCCTCCTGGGGGGGGTGACCACCCCTCCTGGGGGGGGGTGACCACCCCTCCTGGGGGGGGTGACCACCCCTCCTGGGGGGGGTGACCACCCCTCCTGGGGGGGTGACCACCCCTCCTGGGGGGGGGTGACCACCCCTCCTGGGGGGGGGTGACCACCCCTCCTGGGGGGGGGTGACCACCCCTCCTGGGGGGGGGGTTGACCACCCCTCCTGGGGGGGGGGGGGGTTGACCACCCCTCCTGGGGGGGGGTTGACCACCCCTCCTGGTGGGGGGGGTTGACCACCCCTCCTGGGGGGGGGTTGACCACCCCTCCTGGGGGGGGGGTGACCACCCCTCCTGGGGGGGGGGGGTGACCACCCCTCCTGGGGGGGGGGTGACCACCCCTCCTGGGGGGGGGGTGACCACCCCTCCTGGGGGGGGGGTGACCACCCCTCCTGGGGGGGGGGTGACCACCCCTCCTGGGGGGGGGTGACCACCCCTCCTGGGGGGGGTGACCACCCCTCCTGGGGGGGAGACCACCCCTCCTGGGGGGGAGACCACCCCTCCTGGGGGGGGGAGACCACCCCTCCTGGGGGGTGACCACCCCTCCTGGGGGGGGGGTGACCACCCCTCCTGGGGGGGGGTGACCACCCCTCCTGGGGGGGGGGTTGACCACCCCTCCTGGGGGGGGGGGTTGACCACCCCTCCTGGGGGGGGGGTTGACCACCCCTCCTGGTGGGGGGGGTTGACCACCCCTCCTGGGGGGGGTTGACCACCCCTCCTGGGGGGGGGGTGACCACCCCTCCTGGGGGGGGGTGACCACCCCTCCTGGGGGGGGGGTGACCACCCCTCCTGGGGGGGGGGTGACCACCCCTCCTGGGGGGGGGGGGTGACCACCCCTCCTGGGGGGGGGGGTGACCACCCCTCCTGGGGGGGGTGACCACCCCTCCTGGGGGGGAGACCACCCCTCCTGGGGGGGAGACCACCCCTCCTGGGGGGGGGAGACCACCCCTCCTGGGGGGTGACCACCCCTCCTGGGGGGGGTGACCACCCTCCTGGACCACAGATAACCCACTTTTTATCATTTCAATTTGGTATTCCGTGGAAAAATGGCAGTAAAAACCGGGTTCTGGGAGTAGAACAACTCGCGAAACCCAGGTAACTCCCAGAACACACTCCAGGTAACTCCCAGAACACACTCCAGGTATGCTCCAGGTAACTCCCAGAACCCTCTCCAGGTATGCAAAATTAAATATTCCTAGGCCTAGTGTACCACATATGTTCTATATTAAGCCTATTATAGCATATATTAGGCCTAAACATTTTCGGAGAGGCAACTTCAGGATTTATATTATTGTTGTTAACAAAAATACTAGTGTGTCCACATTCAGTAATACAAAATTCAACTTCTCTGGTGGTCCATCACTACATATTGGTGGTTTAGACATAATAGTTACTATAAGTAATTCATCAAAATTATTGAGACAGATTAAAATGCCTAAATCTGTATTCTCTTGAGCGCAGGCGGGAGAGATGCATAATAATTTACACATGGAAAATATTAGAGGGGCTGGTCCCAAACCTGCACACAGAAATAACACCACATGAGACCAGAAGACATGGCAGGATGTGCAGAATACCCCCGTTGAAGAGCGGAGGTGCAACAGGTACTCTGAGAGAGAACTATCAACATCAGAGGCCCGAGACTGCCAGTTATGCCCCTTATGTGTAGTGGAAGCGTGTTCAACAAGCTTCCACTACACATAAGGGGTATAACTTGCAGACCACTCACAGTGTTCAAGAGAGAACTGGATAAGCACTTCAAAAGGATACCTGATCAACCTGGCTGTGATTCATACTTCAGGCTGCGAGCAGCCGCGTCCAACAGACGCGTCCAACAGCCTGGTTGACCAGTCCAGCAACCAGGAGGCCTGGTCGACGACCGGGCCGCGGAGACGTTAAGCCCGAAATCTCCAGAAGGTAGGTAGGTAAGAGAGTGAGGAAGCGACGACGAGCCTCCTCAGTCTACCTCACAGACCTTAACCTGTTGACGTCATGTTGGGTGGCGCCACGCCCCGGTGCTCCCCCCCCCCCCCTCCTCTCCTGCTGTATGCTTCCAACCCTTAGCTTCATTCTTACCTCCTCTGCCTCTCCCCGCCCTCCCACGTCTCTCTCCTCTCCCCGCCCCCCGGCCCTTCTCCCCGTCCCCCGGCCCTTCTCCCCGCCCCCCGGCCCTTCTCCCCGTCCCCCGGCCCTACTCCCCGTCCCCCGGCCCTTCTCCCCGTCCCCCGGCCCTTCCCCCCGGCCCATCTCCCCGTCCCCCGGCCCTTCCCCCCGGCTCATCTCCCCGTCCCCCGGCCCATCTCCCCGTCCCCCGGCCCTTCTCCCCGTCCCCCGGCCCTTCTCCCCGTCCCCCGGCCCTTCTCCCCGTCCCCCGGCCCTTCTCCCCGTCCCCCGGCCCTTCTCCCCGTCCCCCGGCCCTTCTCCCCGTCCCCCGGCCCTTCTCCCCGTCCCCCGGCCCTTCTCCCCGTTCCCCGGCCCTTCTCCCCGTCCCCCGGCCCTTCTCCCCGTCCCCCGGCCCTTCTCCCCGTCCCCCGGCCCTTCTCCCCGTTCCCCGGCCCTTCTCCCCGTTCCCCGGCCCTTCTCCCCGTCCCCCGGCCCTTCTCCCCGTCCCCCGGCCCTTCTCCCCGTCCCCCGGCCCTTCTCCCCGTCCCCCGGCCCTTCTCCCCGTTCCCCGGCCCTTCTCCCCGTCCCCCGGCCCTTCTCCCCGTCCCCCGGCCCATCTCCCCGTCCCCCGGCCCATCTCCCCGTCCCCCGGCCCTTCTCCCCGTCCCCCGGCCCTTCTCCCCGTCCCCCGGCCCTTCTCCCCGTCCCCCGGCCCTTCTCCCCGTCCCCCGGCCCTTCTCCCCGTCCCCCGGCCCTTCTCCCCGTCCCCCGGCCCTTCTCCCCGTCCCCCGGCCCTTCTCCCCGTCCCCCGGCCCTTCTCCCCGTTCCCCGGCCCTTCTCCCCGTCCCCCGGCCCTTCACCCCGTCCCCCGGCCCATCTCCCCGTCCCCCGGCCCTTCTCCCCGTCCCCCGGCCCTTCTCCCCGTCCCCCGGCCCTTCTCCCCGTCCCCCGGCCCTTCTCCCCGTCCCCCGGCCCTTCTCCCCGTTCCCCGGCCCTTCTCCCCGGCCCTTCTCCCCGTCCCCCGGCCCTTCTCCCCGTTCCCCGGCCCTTCTCCCCGTCCCCGGCCCTTCTCCCCGTCCCCCGGCCCTTCTCCCCGTCCCCCGGCCCTTCTCCCCGTCCCCCGGCCCTTCTCCCCGTCCCCCGGCCCTTCTCCCCGTCCCCCGGCCCTTCTCCCCGTCCCCCGGCCCTTCTCCCCGTCCCCCGGCCCTTCTCCCCGTCCCCCGGCCCTTCTCCCCGTCCCCCGGCCCTTCTCCCCGTCCCCCGGCCCTTCTCCCCGTCCCCGGCCCTTCTACCCGTCCCCCGGCCCTTTTCCCCGTCCCCCGGCCCTTCTCCCCGTCCCCCGGCCCTTCTCCCCGTCCCCCGGCCCTTCTCCCCGTCCCCCGGCCCTTCTCCCCGTCCCCCGGCCCTTCTTCCCGTCCCCCGGCCCTTCTTCCCGTCCCTCGGCCCTTCTCCCTGTTCCCCGGCCCTTCTCCCCGTCCCCCGGCCCTTCTCCCCGTCCCCCGGCCCTTCTCCCCGTCCCCCGGCCCTTCTCCCCGTCCCCCGGCCCTTCTCCCCGTCCCCCGGCCCTTCTCCCCGTCCCCGGCCCTTCTCCCCGTCCCCCGGCTCTTCTCCCCGTCCCCCGGCCCTTCTCCCCGTCCCCCGGCCCTTCTCCCCGTCCCCCGGCCCTTCTCCCCGTCCCCCGGCCCTTCTCCCCGTCCCCCGGCCCTTCTTCCCGTCCCCCGGCCCTTCTCCCCGGCCCTTCTCCCCGTCCCCCGGCCCTTCTCCCCGTCCCCCGCCCCTTCTCCCCGTCCCCCGGCCCTTCTCCCCGTCCCCCGGCCCTTCTCCCCGTCCCCCGGCCCTTCTCCCCGTCCCCCGGCCCTTCTCCCCGTCCCCCGGCCCTTCTCCCCGTCCCCCGGCCCTTCTCCCCGTCCCCCGGCCCTTCTCCCCGTCCCCCGGCCCTTCTCCCCGTCCCCCGGCCCTTCTCCCCGTCCCCCGGCCCTTCTCCCCGTCCCCCGCCCCTTCTCCCCGTCCCCCGCCCCTTCTCCCCGTCCCTCGGCCCTTCTCCCCGTCCCTCGGCCCTTCTCCCCGTCCCCCGCCCCTTCTCCCCGTCCCCCGGCCCTTCTCCCCGTCCCCCCCCGGGCCCTTCTCCCCGTCCCCCCCCCCGGCCCTTCTCCCCGTCCCCCGGCCCTTCTCCCCGTCCCCCGGCCCTTCTCCCCGTCCCCCGCCCCTTCTCCCCGTCCCCCGGCCCTTCTCCCCGTCCCCCCCGGGCCCTTCTCCCCGTCCCCCCCCCCGGGCCCTTCTCCCCGTCCCCCCCCGGGCCCTTCTCCCCGTCCCCCCCCCGGCCCTTCTCCCCGTCCCCCCCCGGCCCTTCTCCCCATCCCCCGGCCCTTCTCCCCGTTCCCCGGCCCTTCTGCCCGTCCCCCGGCCCTTCTGCCCGTCCCCCGGCCCTTCTCCCCGGCCCTTCTCCCCGTCCCCCGGCCCTTCTCCCCGTCCCCCGGCCCTTCTCCCCGTCCCCCGCCCCTTCTCCCCGTCCCCCGCCCCTTCTCCCCGTCCCCCGCCCCTTCTCCCCGTCCCCCGCCTCTTCTCCCCGTCCCCCGCCCCTTCTCCCCGTCCCCCGGCCCTTCTCCCCGTCCCCCGCCCCTTCTCCCCGTCCCCCGCCCCTTCTCCCCGTCCCCCGCCCCTTCTCCCCGTCCCCCGCCTCTTCTCCCCGTCCCCCGCCCCTTCTCCCCGTCCCCCGGCCCTTCTCCCCGTCCCCCGGCCCTTCTCCCCGTCCCCCGGCCCTTCTCCCCGTCCCCCGGCCCTTCTCCCCGTCCCCCGCCCCTTCTCCCCGTCCCCCGCCCCTTCTCCCCGTCCCCCGCCTCTTCTCCCCGTCCCCCGCCCCTTCTCCCCGTCCCCCGGCCCTTCTCCCTGTCCCCCGGCCCTTCTCCCCGTCCCCCGCCCCTTCTCCCCGTCCCCCGCCCCTTCTCCCCGTCCCCCGCCCCTTCTCTCCGTCCCCCCCCCGGGCCCTTCTCCCCGTCCCCCCCGGCCCTTCTCCCCGTCCCCATCCCCCGGCCCTTCTCCCCGTCGCCCGGCCCTTCTCCCCGTCCCCCGGCCCTTCTCCCCGTCCCCCGGCCCTTCTCCCCGTCCCACGGCCCTTCTCCCCGGCCCTTCTCCCCGTCCCCCGGCCCTTCTCCCCGACCCTTCTCCCTGTCCCCCGGCCCTTCTCCCCGGCCCTTCTCCCCGTCTCCCGGCCCTTCTCCCCGGCCCTTCTCCCCGTCCCCCGGCCCTTCTCCCCGTCCCCCGGCCCTTCTCCCCGTCCCCCGGCTCTTCTCCCCGTCCCCCGGCCCTTCTCCCCGTCTCCCGGCCCTTCTCCCCGTCCCCCGGCCGTTCTCCCCGGCCCTTCTCCCCGTCCCCCGGCCCTTCTCCCCGTCCCCCGGCCCTTCTCCCCGTCCCCCGGCCCTTCTCCCCGTCCCCCGGTTTTCTCCCCGTCCCCCGGCCCTTCTCCCCGTCCCCCGGCCCTTCTCCCCGTCCCCCGGTTTTCTCCCCGTCCCCCGGCCCTTCTCCCCGTCCCCCGGCCCTTCTCCCCGGCCCTTCTCCCCGTCCCCCGGCCCTTCTCCCCGTCCCCCGGCCCTTCTCCCCGTCCCCCGGCCCTTCTCCCCGTCCCCCGGCCCTTCTCCCCGTCCCCCGGCCCTTCTCCCCGTCCCCCGGCCCTTCTCCCCGTCCCCCGGCCCTTCTCCCCGTCCCCCGCCCCTTCTCCCCGTCCCCCGCCCCTTCTCCCCGTCCCCCGGCCCTTCTCCCCGTCCCCCGGCCCTTCTCCCCGTCCCCCGGCCCTTCTCCCCGTCCCCCGCCCCTTCTCCCCGTCCCCCGCCCCTTCTCCCCGTCCCCCGCCCCTTCTCCCCGTCCCTCGGCCCTTCTCCCCGTCCCTCGGCCCTTCTCCCCGTCCCTCGGCCCTTCTCCCCGTCCCCCGGCCCTTCTCCCCGTCCCCCGCCCCTTCTCCCCGTCCCCCGGCCCTTCTCCCCGTCCCCCCCGGGCCCTTCTCCCCGTCCCCCCCCCGGCCCTTCTCCCCGTCCCCCGGCCCTTCTCCCCGTCCCCCGGCCCTTCTCCCCGTCCCCCGCCCCTTCTCCCCGTCCCCCGGCCCCTTCTCCCCGTCCCCCCCGGGCCCTTCTCCCCGTCCCCCCCCCCCCGGGCCCTTCTCCCCGTCCCCCCCCGGGCCCTTCTCCCCGTCCCCCCCCGGGCCCTTCTCCCCGTCCCCCCCCCGGCCCTTCTCCCCGTCCCCCCCCCGGCCCTTCTCCCCGTCCCCCCCCGGCCCTTCTCCCCATCCCCCGGCCCTTCTCCCCGTCCCCCGGCCCTTCTGCCCGTCCCCCGGCCCTTCTGCCCGTCCCCCGGCCCTTCTCCCCGGCCCTTCTCCCCGTCCCCCGGCCCTTCTCCCCGTCCCCCGCCCCTTCTCCCCGTCCCCCGCCCCTTCTCCCCGTCCCCCGCCCCTTCTCCCCGTCCCCCGCCTCTTCTCCCCGTCCCCCGCCTCTTCTCCCCGTCCCCCGCCCCTTCTCCCCGTCCCCCGGCCCTTCTCCCCGTCCCCCGCCCCTTCTCCCCGTCCCCCGCCCCTTCTCCCCGTCCCCCGCCCCTTCTCCCCGTCCCCCGCCCCTTCTCCCCGTCCCCCGGCCCTTCTCCCCGTCCCCCGGCCCTTCTCCCCGTCCCCCGCCCCTTCTCCCCGTCCCCCGCCCCTTCTCTCCGTCCCCCCCGGGCCCTTCTCCCCGTCCCCCCCGGCCCTTCTCCCCGTCCCCATCCCCCGCCCCTTCTCCCCGTCCCCCGGCCCTTCTCCCCGTCCCCCGGCCCTTCTCCCCGTCCCCCGCCCCTTCTCCCCGTCCCCCGCCCCTTCTCCCCGTCCCCCGCCCCTTCTCCCCGTCCCCCGCCCCTTCTCCCCGTCCCCCGCCTCTTCTCCCCGTCCCCCGCCCCTTCTCCCCGTCCCCCGCCCCTTCTCCCCGTCCCCCGGCCCTTCTCCCCGTCCCCCGGCCCTTCTCCCCGTCCCCCGCCCCTTCTCGCCGTCCCCCGCCCCTTCTCTCCGTCCCCCCCGGGCCCTTCTCCCCGTCCCCCCCGGCCCTTCTCCCCGTCCCCCGGCCCTTCTCCCCGTCCCCCGGCCCTTCTCCCCGTCCCCCGGCCCTTCTCCCCGTCCCCTGGCCCTTCTCCCCGTCCCACGGCCCTTCTCCCCGGCCCTTCTCCCCGTCCCCCGGCCCTTCTCCCCGACCCTTCTCCCTGTCCCCCGGCCCTTCTCCCCGGCCCTTCTCCCCGTCTCCCGGCCCTTCTCCCCGGCCCTTCTCCCCGTCCCCCGGCCCTTCTCCCCGTCCCCCGGCCCTTCTCCCCGTCCCCCGGCTCTTCTCCCCGTCCCCCGGCCCTTCTCCCCGTCCCCCGGCCCTTCTCCCCGTCCCCCGGCCCTTCTCCCCGTCCCCCGGCCCTTCTCCCCGGCCCTTCTCCCCGTCCCCCGGCCCTTCTCCCCGTCCCCCGGCCCTTCTCCCCGTCCCCCGGCCCTTCTCCCCGTCCCCCGGTTTTCTCCCCGTCCCCCGGCCCTTCTCCCCGTCCCCCGGCCCTTCTCCCCGGCCCTTCTCCCCGTCCCCCGGCCCTTCTCCCCGTCCCCCGGCCCTTCTCCCCGTCCCCCGGCCCTTCTCCCCGTCCCCCGGCCCTTCTCCCCGTCCCCCGGCCCTTCTCCCCGTCCCCCGGCCCTTCTCCCCGTCCCCCGGCCCTTCTCCCCGTCCCCCGGCCCTTCTCCCCGTCCCCCGGCCCTTCTCCCCGTCCCCCGGCCCTTCTCCCCGTCCCCCGGCCCTTCTCCCCGTCCCCCGGCCCTTCTCCCCGTCCCCCGGCCCTTCTCCCCGTCCCCCGGCCCTTCTCCCCGTCCCCCGCCCCTTCTCCCCGTCCCCCGCCCCTTCTCCCCGTCCCCCGCCCCTTCTCCCCGTCCCTCGGCCCTTCTCCCCGTCCCCCGCCCCTTTTCCCCGTCCCCCGCCCCTTCTCCCCGTCCCCCGCCCCTTCTCCCCGTCCCCCGGCCCTTCTCCCCGTCCCCCGGCCCTTCTCCCCGTCCCCCGGCCCTTCTCCCCGTCCCCCGCCCCTTCTCCCCGTCCCCCGGCCCTTCTCCCCGTCCCCCGGCCCTTCTCCCCGTCCCCCGCCCCTTCTCCCCGTCCCCCGCCCCTTCTCCCCGTCCCCCGCCCCTTCTCCCCGTCCCCCGCCCCTTCTCCCCGTCCCCCGCCCCTTCTCCCCGTCCCCCGCCCCTTCTCCCCGTCCCCCGCCCCTTTTCTCCGTCCCCCGCCCCTTTTCTCCGTCCCCCGCCCCTTTTCCCCGTCCCCCGCCCCTTTTCTCCGTCCCCCGCCCCTTCTCCCCGTCCCCCGCCCCTTCTCCCCGTCCCCCGCCCCTTCTCCCCGTCCCTCGGCCCTTCTCCTCGGCCCTTCTCCCCGTCCCTCGGCCCTTCTCCCCGTCCCTCGGCCCTTCTCCCCGTCCCTCCCCCCCGGCCCTTCTCCCCGTCCCCCCCCGGCCCTTCTCCCCGTCCCCCCCGGCCCTTCTCCCTGTAACAAGAGAGCAGTACATAGTACATGAACATCATAACAGCATGAACAGGCCACGTGGAGGATGAACAACCCACAGGCGCCAGACAGGCGGCGGCAGACAATGTAAAAGTTACACCTCTGTACAAGTTAGCCATGGAGTCAGGTCAACGGTCATCGAATCACAAAGAGGTCAGAATTGATGCCGTCATGGTAATCTTCAGGGATTAACCCCTAAACAACAAATGCAAAACCCTCATGTTCAGCTGAGGAGCAGCAGATCAGGGCAGAGTCAGTTGAGTGGGCGCAGCCCAATAGGGAGGTGTGTGTGGACTCTGGGAAGGAACATCATCTCCAGGAAAACTGTGGAACAACATACGAGTAAGTACGGCTCTCTTGTACTAAAGCACCTCATTCAGTACCCTTGGCCTCTAGTAGGGAATATAGTTAGGGAGTGTCTTATTTAATTATTTCTAATAAAGTCAGATATTAAGTGTTATTCAATGTGTATTAATGGTTCCTTGCTTTAGTGATATTGGGCCTACCGTCCCCTTTGCCCTAGTGACCTAGTGCTCTTAATTATTCAGTACTCCTCCCCCCGTTCGTCTTCCGTGTTGAGGTGTTAGTATTGGTGTGTCCCGCCTTATTCTTGTGTACACTATAGTTCCCAAGTGGTCAGGATTATTGGAGTGTCAGGCCAGGATCCTTGTACCGTTCAATTGTCCCCTACACCTGTCCTGGTAGGTTATTCCATCTGCAAGACCTACGACTCTCACTCCGGTCCCCTGTCCGGTAACTCAGGGTGGTGGCAGCGTCACTCGGTAACTCATACGATAGGCTGTGACTACGATTACCTCTACCTTTCTGTCTCACTCTCCCTCACTAGTGTCTCACTCTCCCTCGCCCTCACTCGCTCTCGTTCTCCCTCCCTTGCTCTCGTTCTCGCTCTCTCCTCTCTCTCTCCTCTCGCTCTGCCTCCCTCTTCCTCTCTCTCTCTCTCCTTCCTCTGTGTGCTGGTTTACGTCTTCGTATGACGGCCCGAGTGTTAACATCTTACATGATCGGTATAGCATCTGTTATTACCATAGAAAGAGCGGAGATTGCACGGTTAGCTCAGTGGTAGTAGCGGAGTGCGCGGTCGAGATAGATACAAGGCGAGTTATTACAATCAGGGTCATTACATCCCCGTCCCCCCCCGGCCCTTCTCCCCGTCCCCCCCCGGCCCTTCTCCCCGTCCCTCCCCCGGCCCTTCTCCCCGTCCCCCCCCCCCGGCCCTTCTCCCCGTCCCCCCCCGGCCCTTCTCCCCGTCCCCCGGCCCTTCTCCCCGACCCCCGGCCCTTCTCCCCGTCCCCCGGCCCTTCTCCCCGTCCCCCGGCCCTTCTCCCCGTCCCCCGGCCCTTCTCCCCGTCCCCCGGCCCTTCTCTCCGTCCCCCGGCCCTTCTCTCCGTCCCCCGGCCCTTCTCTCCGTCCCCGTCTCTTCTCCCCGTCCCCCGCCCCTTCTCCCCGTCCCCCGTCCCTTCTCCCCGTCCCCCGCCCCTTCTCCCCGTCCCCCGCCCCTTCTCCCCGTCCCCCGCCCCTTCTCCCCGTCCCTCGGCCCTTCTCCCCGTCCCTCGGCCCTTCTCCCCGTCCCTCGGCCCTTCTCCCCGTCCCCCGTCTCTTCTCCCCGTCCCCCCGTCTCTTCTCCCCGTCCCCCCGTCTCTTCTCCCCGTCCCCCCGTCTCTTCTCCCCGTCCCCCCGTCTCTTCTCCCCGTCCCTCGGCCCTTCTCCCCGTCCCTCGGCCCTTCTCCCCGTCCCCCGCCCCTTCTCCCCGTCCCTCGGCCCTTCTCCCCGTCTCCCGTCTCTTCTCCCCGTCCCTCGGCCCTTCTCCCCGTCCCTCGGCCCTTCTCCCCGTCCCTCGGCCCTTCTCCCCGTCCCCCGCCCCTTCTCCCCGTCCCTCGGCCCTTCTCTCCGTCCCCCGGCCCTTCTTCCCGTCCCCCGGCCCTTCTTCCCGTCCCCCGGCCCTTCTCCCCGTCCCCCGTCTCTTCTTGCCGTCCCTCGGCCCTTCTCCCCGTCCCCCGTCTCTTCTCCCCGTCCCTCGGCCCTTCTCCCCGTCCCTCGGCCCTTCTCCCCGTCCCCCGCCCCTTCTCCCCGTCCCCCGCCCCTTCTCCCCGTCCCCCGCCCCTTCTCCCCGTCCCCCGCCCCTTCTCCCCGTCCCTCGGCCCTTCTCTCCGTCCCCGGCCCTTCTTCCTGTCCCCCGGTCCTTCTCTCCGTCCCCCGCCCCTTCTCCCCGTCCCTCGGCCCTTCTCCCCGTCCCCCGTCTCTTCTTGGCGTCCCTCGGCCCTTCTCCCCGTCCCCTGTCTCTTCCCGTCCCTCGGCCCTTCTCCCCGTCCCTCGGCCCTTCTCCCCGTCCCCCGCCCCCTTCTCCCCGTCCCTCGGCCCTTCTCCCCGTCCCCCGCCCCTTCTCCCCGTCCCTCGGCCCTTCTCCCCGTCCCCCGCCCCTTCTCCCCGTCCCTCGGCCCTTCTCCCCGTCCCCCGCCCCTTCTCCCCGTCCCCCGCCCCTTCTCTCCGTCCCCCGGCCCTTCTCCCCGTCCCCCGTCTCTTCTCCCCGTCCCCCGGCCCTTCTCCCCGTCCCCCGGCCCGTCTCCCCGTCCCCCGGCCCTTCTCTCCGTCCCCTGGCCCTTCTCCCCGTCCCCCGGCCCGTCTCCCCGTCCCCCGGCCCTTCTCCCCGTCCCCCGGCCCTTCTCCCCGTCCCTTCTCCCCGTCCCCCGCCCCTTCTCTCCGTCCCCCGGCCCTTCTCTCCGTCCCCCGTCTCTTCTCCCCGTCCCCCGGCCCTTCTCTCCGTCCCCCGGCCCTTCTCTCCGTCCCCCGGCCCTTCTCTCCGTCCCCCGGCCCTTCTCCCCGTCCCCCGGCCCTTCTCCCCGTCCCCCGGCCCTTCTCCCCGTCCCCCGGCCCTTCTCCCCGTCCCCCGGCCCTTCTCCCCGTCCCCCGGCCCTTCTCCCCGTCCCCGTCTCTGGCTTGCAGGGGCCTCCTCTCCACCGCCTGGTTGTAACACTGTAAAGGTGTTTGGTTTAGTTTTATTTAAAAATACATAGAGTACATGAGTCACAGACAAGGATTTGAGAGGCGCCAGTTTGGTCGGCCTGAGTCTCACACCTCTAAGCGTTAATGACCTCATGTTGACCTGAGGTCAGCCATGAGAATTCCACCTTGCTTCTGCTAATCATATAATTGGCCTTCAAACATGCCGACGTTTAAGGAGTGGCTTGGTAGAGTGCCTGAGGCTATCTACTTGTGGGCGGAGTTAGCTACTAGGTTTCCCAATATATACTGAGAGAGGAGAATAGGGGCCAGCCAGCAGAGCAGAGAAGACAGCCTAGCCAGGGAGGCTGTCGGCCGGCAGGGCGGGACAGTCTCTGTCAACTACAGACCCCCTCCCCCCCCCTCCCTCTCTATCCAGCTATAGGCAGACACTTGGTGAGTTGAACATTAAGGTGACTTGGTCGTGTTTACAAATGTTGTGCGAGGATCAGGGGCAGTCAAGTTGTAGGGTTCTCGAATTCTTGGATGATGACTCACTTTGCAAATTTATCTTGAACATTAAGTTTAATGGCTTAAATTATGATACTTATTATGAAAAAAATAATTGATGAATTTATTGGTTTAAATTGTCTTTAGCTGTGTTCCCTAGAGTTTTTGAGATGAGAGAGCCTCTGTGGTTTCATGATTTAATGAGTACATGATACAGATGGAACAGACTACTAATGAATTCGTGTTAACATCTTTGAGAATTTTGTGATACAGACAAGTTCCATTCCTTGTCTTGTATGTAATGGTCTAGAATGGATGGTGGCAGCATTTCTTCTTCTACTATCTACTTCTATCTACTCTTCTACCATCTACTTTTCTAATTCTACCTATCTACTCCTCTCCCTCCACCCCTCTCCAACTTTCACTTTCAGCTAATGACCCTCCTCGCTCCTCCCACCTCTCTACCTCTCTCACCCCAAACCCTCACTAATTACTTCACTAGTCTTCTCTTTCCTTTCGTGTCTCTTATACGTTTGTGGCAGTGAAATGTGTTCTAGAGTTCTCTCTAGAGTTTCGGGTAGCTGATCAAGTTACGGCGCCTTGTAGTCTTAGCACCTAGGTAGTCAAATACCTAGGTTACAAGGTGTTGAACGAGAGAGGCTGCCGTAGAAACTCTGGAGGTGCTCTAGAATAGTTAGCTAACTGAGGACGGGATAACGGACTAGAGAGAGCTGTTTTCCCCGGCCTCGTTAGTTAACTGGGGGGTGGTTGGAATAATGGACAAGAGAGAGCTATTTCCCCTCCCCCCTACCTGTTACATGGTTACCCAGTATGGAGGCTCGGCCAAAACGCCTATCAGTTAGTGGTCAGAAGCATCACTGAGAGGGAGGTAATCCAGGAGCTGCCACCTGGCGCTCACTCACCTCGGGGCTCACATTACCAACTTTTGAATTTGTAATTTTATTTAGAATTTTTCCCCGTCTTTGAAACTCCTAAGGAGAGAAGTAATAATTATTTTGATGTCTCTCCTCTCTGTCTATCTGTCCCGTGTCTCTGTCCGCCCCGGTGTCTCTGTCCTCCCCCCCGTGTCTCTCTTTTCACTCCCCCCCCCCCGTGTCTCTCTGTCCATCCCCCCCCCCCGTCTCTGTCCGCCCCCCCCCCGTGTCTCTGTCCGCCCCCCCCCCCGTGTGTCTGTCCGCCCCCCCCCCCCCGTGTCTCTCTGTCCGCCCCCCCCCCGTGTCTCTCTGTCCGCCCCCCCCCCGTGTCTCTCTGTCCGCCCCCCCCCCCCGTGTCTCTCTGTCCGCCCCCCCGTGTCTCTCTGTCCGCCCCCCCCCGTGTCTCTCTGTCCGCCCCCCCTTGTCTCTGTCCGCCCCCCCTTGTCTCTGTCCGCCCCCCCCCGTGTCTCTCTGTCCGCCCCCGTGTTCTCTCTTGAACACTGTGAGGGGTCGGCCAGTTATGCCCCTTATGTGTAGTGGAAGCGTGTTGAACAGTCTCGGGCCTCTGATGTTGATAGTTCTCTCTCAGAGTACCTGTTGCACCTCTGCTCTTCAACGGGGGTATTCTGCACATCCTGCCATGTCTTCTGGTCTCATGTGGTGTTATTTCTGTGTGCAGGTTACGGACCAGCCCCTCAATTATTTTCCACGTGTAAATTATTATGTATCTCTCCCGCCTGCGCTCAAGAGAATACAGATCTAAGCTCTTTAGTCGGTCCCAATAGTTTAGATGTTTTACTGAGTGGATTCTAGCAGTAAAGGATCTCTGCACGCTCTCCAGGTCAGCAATTTCTCTAGCTTTGAAAGGGGCTGTCATTGTGCAGCAGTACTCCACTCTAGAGAGCATTAGCGTTTTCCAAATTATCGTCATCGGTATAGCATCTCTAGTGTGAAAGGTTCTTGTTATCCAACCTGTCATTTTTCTTGCAGTTGTGACGGCTACTTTATTGTGTTCTTTAAAGGTAAGGTCTTCCGACATGGGTACACCCAGGTCCTTTACATTGCCTTTATGTTCTATGTTATGATTTGCCTGAGTTTTGTACGTGGTTTCCGTTTATATATTTTCATTTTTTTGCGCAGCGCATGAGCTGAAACTTATCCTCGTTAAACACCATATTATTTTCTGTAGCCCATTGAAAGACATGATTTTCATCTGATTGGTGGTTTGCAGTATCCTCTATGTTGCCAACTCTCATAAAAATCCTAGTGTCATCTGCAGAGAATGATACAGTACTATAACTTGTGTCCTTGTCTATGTCTGATATGAGGATGAGAAAAAGTACTGAAGCAAGCACAGTACCCTGGGGGACTGAGCTCTTTACGGTTGATGGGCTGGATTTTATTTTGTTGACTTACAAATTTGGTTCTGTTAATCAGGAATTTATAGATCCATATGCCTGATTTTTTCGGCAATTCTTTTGAACGCATTTTGTGTGAAGTAACATCTTTTTGAGGTTATCTTGAAATGATTTCGGGGCTTTGCGTCCCCGCGGTCCGGTCCTCGACCAGGCCTCCTTTTTGTTACACACACCTTCCTCCAGGAAGCAGCCCGTAGCAGCTGTCTAACTCTCGGGTACATATTTTCTGCTAGGTAACAGGGGCATCAGGATAAAAGAAACATTTTGCCCATTTGTCTCCACCTCCACCGGGGATCGAACTCGGAACTTCAGGACTACGAATCCGAAGCGCTGTCAAGTCAGCTGTCAGGCGCCCAGACAACTGGGCGCCTGGTCACATTTATCCAAAGCTTTCTGGAAATCTGTGTAAATTACATCAGCGTTTTGTTTGTCTTCCATAGCATCTAATGCCATGTCATAGTGGTCCAGCAACTGTGACAGGCAAGAGCGCCCTGTTCTGAAACCATGTTGTCCGGGGTTATGGAGATGCTGTGATTCCATGTATTTTGTGATCTTACTTCTTAGCACTCTCTCAAAGATTTTTATGATGTGCGATGTTAGTGCTATCGGTCTGTAATTTTTTGCCTCTGCTTTATTTCCTCCTTTATGGAGTGGTGCTATCTCTGCTGTTTTTAGTATGTCAGGGATAACGCCAGTATCTAGGCTTTGTCTCCACAGAATGTGAAGGGCCTGCGATAGTGGTTTTTTACAGTTCTTGATGAATATGGAGTTCCAAGAATCCGGGCCTGGTGCAGAGTGCATAGGCATACTGTTTATGGCTTCTTCAAAATCCAGTGGGGATAGGGCGACGTCTGATATGTGATTTGATGTTGGTATCATATCCATGAAAAATTAATTAGGATTATAAATCTTCAGGTAAAGTAGATGACCTCCCAGTGTTTAGTGGCTCGCTGGGAACAGAGTCGTACTGATTCCTCAGTATTTCCCTCATTTCTTTGTTGTCATCTTTGAAGGTTCCATCTCCCTTTCGCAGTGGTCCGGTACTAGATGTAGTTTTTATTATCTTGATTTAGCATAGTATCTTGAGGTTATCTTGAGATGATTTCGGGGCTATAGTGTCCCCGCGGCCCGGTCCTCGACCAGGCCTCCACCCCCAGGAAACAGCCCGTGACAGCTGACTAACACTCAGGTACCTATTTACTGCTAGGTAACAGGGGCATAGGGTGAAAGAAACTCTGCCCATTGTTTCTCGCCGGCGCCCGGGATCGAACCCGGGACCACAGGATCACAAGTCCAGCGTGCTGTCCGCTCGGCCGACTGGCTCCCCCAATAGTAGTAGGAGTAGGAAATAGTAGGAAAAATATTTCGGATATCTTTTTTTTCCACTGATGACCTTTTGCTCTCTTCGTCTCCTAGATTTTGTATGATTCTTGTAGCTTTAGTTCAATTGTTTCTTGTTCTCTGGCCTTGGTCATTCTTGAGATTCCCGTCCCGCGATTCGTTTTCTTCGCCCATAGAAGGAACGACCTTCCTTCTATAGGGAACAACGAACGCCGGAATCCACTCAATAAAACATCTGAACTATTGGGACCGACTAAAGAGCCTAAATCTGTATTCTCTTGAGCGCAGGCGGGACAAAGGCATAATAATTTACACATGGAAAATATTAGAGGGGCTGGTCCCAAACCTGCACACATAAATAACATCACATGAGACCAGGAGGCATGGCAGGATGTGCAGAATACCCCCGTTGAAAAGCAGAGGTGCAACAGGTACTCTGAGAGAGAACTATCAACATCAGAAGTCCGAGAGTGTTCAACACGCTTCCAATAAGGGGCATAACTGGCTCACCCCTCACAGTGTTCAAGAGAGAACTGGATAAGCACCTCCAAAGGATACCTGATCAACCAGGCTGTGATTCATACGTCAGTCTGTGAGCAGCCGCGTCCAACAGCCTGGTTGACCAGTCCAGCAACCAGGAGGCCTGGTCGACGACCGGGCCGCGGGGACACTAAGCCTCAAAATCATCTCAAGGTAACCTCAAGGTAATGTAGCTTTACGTGACATTTGTGGTTTACACTAAGTCTTGTATAAGTAAATACACTGATTTCAGTGAACATATTCCGAGGAAGACTGTCACGTGCTCCGGTAATATCGTGTGGGATTACCTGTGGTGTGCCTGTGAAGACCATCGTCTGGCCAGAGGATAAGTCTCCCAGCCTTGAGGATCATTGGTCGTGTTGGGCCACGAGGTCTCTGCCCACCTGTATAACTAATGCTGCAAGGGGGGCCTCGTAGCCTGGTGGATAGCGCGCAGGACTCGTAATTCTGTGGCGCGGGTTCGATTCCCGCACGAGGCAGAAACAAATGGGCAAAGTTTCTTTCACCCCGAATGCCCCTGTTACCTAGCAGTAAATAGGTACCTGGGAGTTAGTCAGCTGTCACGGGCTGCTTCCTGGGGGTGGAGGCCTGGTCGAGGACCGGGCCGCGGGGACACTAAAGCCCCGAAATCATCTCAAGATAACCTCAAGAAGATCAAGGCGAATAATGTAACCCGGAAAATAGATGGGTCACGGCGTCAATCAGGTTCGTTCTCGGCTCTCCGAAATTCTGGGTTGGAATCCCGGGCGGGACAGCAATGGGTGGGCGCATATCCCATGTCCTAACGTACCTGTTCACGTAACATTAAATATGTACCCAGCTTGTTGCGGAGTTGCATCCTGAGAGTGTAGATATAAGCCTAACACGTATATATACAATGGCTGCTTGTCCCCCACGACATAAAATTATTATTGATTATTATATACGTATAACAACTTTATATATATTGACCAGAAGCCATCATAGAAGATAACGAGTGACGGCGAGGCTGTGTTGTTTACGTGGTGGTGGGGGGTGAGGGGGGGGGGAGTGTGGTCGTTCACCAGGTCCCGTGGGAACAAAAACCCGTTGGGAGGGTACACGCGGGCAGCCGCCAGGGAGCTCTTATCGGACCCGTTGGGAGGGTACACGCGGGCAGCCGCCAGGGAGCTCTTACCGGACCCGTTGGGAGGGTACACGCGGGCAGCCGCCAGGGAGCTCTTATCGGACCCGTTGGGAGGGTACACGCGGGCAGCCGCCAGGGAGCTCTTACCGGACCCGTTGGGAGGGTACACGCGGGCAGCCGCCAGGGAGCTCTTACCGGACCCGTTGGGAGGGTACACGCGGGCAGCCGCCAGGGAGCTCTTACCGGACCCGTTGGGAGGGTACACGCGGGCAGCCGCCAGGGAGCTCTTACCGGACCCGTTGGGAGGGTACACGCGGGCAGCCGCCAGGGAGCTCTTACCGGACCCGTTGGGAGGGTACACGCGGGCAGCCGCCAGGGAGCTCTTACCGGACCCGTTGGGAGGGTACACGCGGGCAGCCGCCAGGGAGCTCTTACCGGACCCGTTGGGAGGGTACACGCGGGCAGCCGCCAGGGAGCTCTTACCGGACCCGTTGGGAGGGTACACGCGGGCAGCCGCCAGGGAGCTCTTACCGGACCCGTTGGGAGGGTACACGCGGGCAGCCGCCAGGGAGCTCTTACCGGACCCGTTGGGAGGGTACACGCGGGCAGCCGCCAGGGAGCTCTTACCGGACCCGTTGGGAGGGTACACGCGGGCAGCCGCCAGGGAGCTCTTACCGGACCCGTTGGGAGGGTACACGCGGGCAGCCGCCAGGGAGCTCTTACCGGACCCGTTGGGAGGGTACACGCGGGCAGCCGCCAGGGAGCTCTTACCGGACCCGTTGGGAGGGTACACGCGGGCAGCCGCCAGGGAGCTCTTACCGGACCCGTTGGGAGGGTACACGCGGGCAGCCGCCAGGGAGCTCTTACCGGACCCGTTGGGAGGGTACACGCGGGCAGCCCCCAGGGAGCTCTTACCGGACCCGTTGGGAGGGTACACGCGGGCAGCCGCCAGGGAGCTCTTACCGGACCCGTTGGGAGGGTACACGCGGGCAGCCGCCAGGGAGCTCTTACCGGACCCGTTGGGAGGGTACACGCGGGCAGCCGCCAGGGAGCTCTTACCGGACCCGTTGGGAGGGTACACGCGGGCAGCCGCCAGGGAGCTCTTACCGGACCCGTTGGGAGGGTACACGCGGGCAGCCGCCAGGGAGCTCTTACCGGACCCGTTGGGAGGGTACACGCGGGCAGCCGCCAGGGAGCTCTTACCGGACCCGTTGGGAGGGTACACGCGGGCAGCCGCCAGGGAGCTCTTACCGGACCCGTTGGGAGGGTACACGCGGGCAGCCGCCAGGGAGCTCTTACCGGACCCGTTGGGAGGGTACACGCGGGCAGCCGCCAGGGAGCTCTTACCGGACCCGTTGGGAGGGTACACGCGGGCAGCCGCCAGGGAGCTCTTACCGGACCCGTTGGGAGGGTACACGCGGGCAGCCGCCAGGGAGCTCTTACCGGACCCGTTGGGAGGGTACACGCGGGCAGCCGCCAGGGAGCTCTTACCGGACCCGTTGGGAGGGTACACGCGGGCAGCCGCCAGGGAGCTCTTACCGGACCCGTTGGGAGGGTACACGCGGGCAGCCGCCAGGGAGCTCTTACCGGACCCGTTGGGAGGGTACACGCGGGCAGCCGCCAGGGAGCTCTTACCGGACCCGTTGGGAGGGTACACGCGGGCAGCCGCCAGGGAGCTCTTACCGGACCCGTTGGGAGGGTACACGCGGGCAGCCGCCAGGGAGCTCTTACCGGACCCGTTGGGAGGGTACACGCGGGCAGCCGCGTGTACCCTAGTACGCGTAGCGTTTCGGGCAAGTCCTTAATCCTATGGTCCCTGGAATACGATCCCCTGCCGCGAAGAAACGTTTTTTCATCCAAGTACACATTTTACTGTTGCGTTAAGCAGAGGCTACAGTTAAGGAATTGCGCCCAGTAAATCCTCCCCGGCCAGGATACGAACCCATGACATAGCGCTCACGGAACGCCAGGCGAGTGTCTTACCACTACACCACGGAGACTGCTTAAAAAAAGCAGGGGGCGTAGCAGTGGGTGTGAAATAGCATCTTATTCCATAATCATTATGGGGCGAAGATAGTCGACACACCTCACTCTTAAATATAAGGGGCATGGCTGTCGCCCGTTGTTCAGCGTTGAAGAGGGAACTTGTTGGACACATACAACGGGAACCAAGTCGGCCGGACTGGGATTCGAACGTCAGAATGTGTGTAGCAGCGTTCGAATCCCTGGCCAGAGTCTGGTCTTCAGGGATATACATATTCAAGGTAAGACGTTGTTTTAGATAAGGGGGGGGGGGTCTGTTCTCTCACAAGAACTTGGTAAACTAAATATATATATATATATATATATATATATATATATATATATATATATATATATATATATATATATATATATATATATATATATATATATATATAAAATAGAAAATGTCGGCTTGTGTCTGTACTGGACTCAGTTCGGCCAAGCATCTCTCCTCTCCTGGGGCGGGTCAGGTACCAACCTCCACCATATTGAGCGGCGAGGCCATAATGTGGAGATCCGAACACCCACCCAACCATCCCTTTACTGTGTGCAACCAACCCGACCCCAGGCTCGGGGCCCGCTATCTTGCCTGCCCACACCCTGGGGTTCAGGAACCATGGGTCACCGCCACTCAGGCATCAATGGTTGGGGAGGGGGGAGGGAGGTGGTGGTGCAGAGTGAGGGAGGGAGGGAGCTGGTGGTGGTGCAAAGTGAGGGAGGGAGGGAGCTGGTGGTGGTGCAGTGAGGGAGGGAGGGAGCTGGTGGTGGTGCAGTGAGGGAGGGAGGGAGCTGGTGGTGGTGCAGTGAGGGAGGGAGGGAGCTGGTGGTGGTGCAGAATGAGGGAGGGAGGGAGCTGGTGGTGGTGCAGAATGAGGGAGGGAGGGAGGGAGCTGGTGGTGGTGCAGAATGAGGGAGGGAGGGAGGGAGCTGGTGGTGGTGCAGAATGAGGGAGGGAGGGAGGGAGCTGGTGGTGGTGCAGAATGAGGGAGGGAGGGAGGGAGCTGGTGGTGGTGCAGAATGAGGGAGGGAGGGAGCTGGTGGTGGTGCAGAATGAGGGAGGGAGGGAGGGAGCTGGTGGTGGTGCAGAATGAGGGAGGGAGGGAGGGAGCTGGTGGTGGTGCAGAATGAGGGAGGGAGGGAGGGAGCTGGTGGTGGTGCAGAATGAGGAAGGGAGGGAGGGAGCTGGTGGTGGTGCAGAATGAGGGAGGGAGGGAGGGAGCTGGTGGTGGTGCAGAATGAGGGAGGGAGGGAGGGAGCTGGTGGTGGTGCAGAATGAGGGAGGGAGGGAGGGAGCTGGTGGTGACAGGGGAGATACCAGCAGCACTTAAATCGGCAGATATAGCTCCTCTGCACAAGGGGGGGGGGTAGTAAAGCCTCGGCAAAATTATAGGCCAGTTGCACTAACATCACACCTAATAAAAGTTTTTGAAAGAGTGATGAGGAATCAAATTTCTAGTTTTATGGAAAATAATGAGTCACACAACCCAGGACAACATGGATTTAGAGCTGGAAGATCCTGTCTGTCAAAGTTACTCAACCACTTTGACAAAATCACAGAAGCTTTAGAAGAAAAGCAAAATGCAGATGTTGTATATATACAGACTTTGCAAAGACATTCGACAAATGTGACCATGGAATGATCGCACACAAAATGAGGTCAATGGGAATAACGTAAAGTAGGACGCTGGATACTCAATTTCCTGTCGAACAGAACACAGAGTAACAATCGAATAAAATAGTCCAAGTGCAGTTAAAAGCTCTGTACCTCAAGGTACAGTCCTTGCACCACTGCTGTTCCTTATTCTCATATCAGATATAGACAAAAATACAAGTCACAGCTTCGTGTCATCCTTTGCAGATGACACAAAAATCAGCATGCAAATTACCTCTGCTGAAGACACTGAAAAACTACAAGCAGATATTAATAAAGTTTTCGACTGGGCATCAGAAAATAACATGATGTTTAACAGTGATAAATTCCAGGTACTCAGGTACGGTAAAAATGAGGACCTTGAACATAATACAGGGTATTAAACCCAATCAAATGTACCCATAGTAGGAAAACAGCATGTCAAGGATTTGGGAATAATAATGTCTGACGACCTAACGTTTAGGGAGCATAACTAAGCAAATATTGGGACAGCCAGAAAAATGATAGGATAGATTACGAGAACTTTCAAATCCAGGGATCCCATCACAATGGTTGTACTCTTCAAGTCACTTGTGTTGTCCCGTCTTGAGTACTGCTCAGTACTCACTTCTCCCTTCAGAGCAGGAGAGATTGCTGAAATAGAGGGAATACAGAGAACATATACGGCACGCATAGACGCGATAAAGCACCTAAATTATTGGGATCGTCTCAAAGCCCTCCAAATGTACTCACTAGAAAGAAGACGAGAGAGATATCAAATAATATACACCTGGAAGACACTGGAGGGACAGGTCCCAAATCTGCACAGTAAAATAACAACGTACTGGAGTGAACGATATGGGCCTGCGGGCAGCTCCAAGCAACAGGCTAGTGAACCAAACTCTCACAAGTCAAGCCTGTCCTCGGGCCGGGCTTGAATCGCAGGAACATCTTGAGAGTCGCACCCTATCTCAAGAACGGCGATGAAGGTTAGGTAGAAATAGAGAATCAATTGAACTAAAGCTTCAAGAATCATACAAAACCCAGGAGAGGCAAAAGAGAGCAAAAGGCCATCAGTGAAATAGAGAGAAATCCGAAATATTTTTTTCTCCTATGCAAAATCAAGATGAAAAAACACATCTAGTATCGGGCCCCTGCGAAAGGGAGATGGAACTTTCACCGATGACAACAAAGAAATGAGCGAGTTACTGAGGAAGAAGTATGACTGTTTTCAGTGAGCCATTAAATGCACTAAAGATTGATAACCCAAATGAATTTTTCATGGATGTGATACCAACATCAAATCATATATCAGACGTCGCCCTATCCCCACTGGATTTTGAAGAAGCCATAAACAGTATGCCTATGCACTCTGCACCAGGCCCGGATTCTTGGAACTCCATATTCATCAAGAACTGTAAAAAACCACTATCGCAGGCCCTTCATATTCTGTGGAGACAAAGACTAGATACTGGCGTTATCCCTGACATACTAAAAACAGCAGAGATAGCACCACTCCATAAAGGAGGAAATAAGGCAGAGGCAAAAAATTACAGACCGATAGCACTAACATCGCACATCATTAAAACTTTTTGAGAGAGTGCTAAGAAGTAAGATCAGAAAGGGGTGGTGCAGAGTGAGGGAGGGAGGGAGGGAGCTGGTGGTGCAGAATAAGGGAGGGAGGGAGGAAGCTGGTGGTGTAGAGTGAGGGATGGAAGGAGGGAGCTGGTGGTGAAGGATATCATTACATCATTGTTGAAAGTGGAGCATGGAGGATGATTGAGGTGTGTCACATTCTATCCGCTTCTCTCTCCTCCACTTTGTGTCCGCATATTTCTTTTCAATTTTCCCAATCAACCGATGCCCCAGATATCCTGACATGCCCTGGTTGATGGGGTTTTGGGAGTTCTTCTACTCCCCAAGCCCGGCCCGAGGCCATGCTTGACTTGTGAGAGTTTGGTCCACCAGGCTGTTGCTTGCAGCAGCCCGCAGGCCCACATATCCACCACAGCCTGGTTGGTCTGGCACTCCTTGGAGAAAATGATATAGTTTTCTCTTGATGTCCACGGTTGTTCTGGCAGTATTTCTTACGCTTGCTGGGAGGACGTTGAACAACCGGGGACCTCTGATGTTTATACAGTGTTCTCTGATTGTGCCTATGGCACCTCTGCTCTTCACTGGTTCTATTCTGCATTTTCTTCCATATCGTTCACTCCAGTACGTTGTTATTTTACTGTGTAGATTTGGGACCTGACCCTCCAGTATCTTCCAGGTGTATATTATATGATATCTCCCTCGTCTCCTTTCTATTGAGTACATTTGGAGAGCTTTGAGACGATCCGAATAATTTAGGTGCTTTATCTCGTTTATGCGAGCCGTATATGTTCTCTGTATTGCATCTATTTCAGCCCTTATAATGATGCCTACCTTACCTTGAGGTTACCTTGAGGTGCTTCCGGGGCTTAGCGTTCCCGTGGCCCGGTCGTCGACCAGGCCTCCTGGTTGCTGGACTGATCAACCAGGCTGTTGGACGCGGCGGCTCGTGTAACACTGTAAAAGTGTTTGGTTTATTTGTATTTAATACATACATAGAGTACATGAGTCACAGACAAGGATAGTTAGGAATAGGTAGATAGGTAGTTTAGTAATGATGCCCCCCGATATCCTGACATGCCCTGACAATGGTGCTCCAGATATCTTGACATGCCCTAACAATGGTGCTCCAGATATCCTGACATGCCCTGACAATGGTGCTCCAGATATCTTGACATGCCCTGACATCGGTGACACCTGCTTGATGGGGTTTTCGTAGTTGTTCTACTCCCCAAGCCCGGCCCTGGGAAGTAGACCGGCCGACAACTGGCCGACCGGCCGACAACGGGGTGACAACTCAGTTGCCAAGAGAGAACTTGACAAGGAGGGAGTGTCTCCGAAGGTTACCTGATCAACCAGGCTGTGATTCATTCGTCAGGCTGCAAGCATCCGCGTCCAACAGCCTGGTTGACTAGTCTAGCAACCAGGAGGCCTGGTCGACTAGTCTAGCAACCAGGAGGCCTGGTCGACTAGTCTAGCAACCAGGAGGCCTGGTCGACTAGTCTAGCAACCAGGAGGCCTGGTCGACGACCGGGCCGCAGGGACGTTGAGCCACGAAATCATGGCAAGTTAAGTCAGTTACCTTAACAAGCAGGCGATGGTATTAGCAAGCATAACGTTTGTGTTGGAAGGGATTACCGTTGTCCTGTTTTGCTGTAATTACCGTTGTCGTGTTTTGCTGTAATTACCGTTGTCGTGTTTTGCTGTAATTACCGTTGTCGTGTTTTGCTGTAATTACCGTTGTCGTGTTTTGCTGTAATTACCGTTGTCGTGTTTTGCTGTAATTACTGTTGTCCTGTTGTGTGGTAACGTTTGGTGGTTGAGACTGAGCTGCGGTTGACCGCTTAAACTGTTGTGTAACTAATCTCCGCCAAGCCCATCTTCTCCTGTTACCCAGGTTACGCCTCGGGTTCCTGCTCATGTCTGGAAGATGTTCACGCCTTTGTGTATATACTTTAAGTGCATGTCTTATACCACCCACACTATACCCATACCGTCCATACCATACCACCAATACTATACCCATACCGTCCATACCATACCACCAATACTATACCCATACCGTCCATACCATACCACCAATACTATACCCATACCGCCCATACCATACCACCAATACTATACCCCATACCGCCCATACCATACCGTCCATACCATACCACCCATATTATACCTATACCACCCATACTATACCCATACCACCCATACCATACCACCAATACTATACCCATACCGTCCATACCATACCACCAATACTATACCCATACTGCCCATACCATACCACCCATATTATACCTATACCACCAATACTATACCCATACCGTCCATACCATACCACCAATACTATACCCATACCGTCCATACCATACCACCAATACTATACCCATACTGCCCATACCATACCGCCCATACCATACCACCCATACCATACCGCCCATACCATACCGCCCATACCATACCGCCCATACCATACCACCCATATTATACCTATACCACCCATACTATACCCATACCACCCATACCATACCGCCCATACCATACCGCCCATACCATACCACCCATACCATACCGTCCATACCATACCGTCCATACCATATACCGTCCATACCATACCGTCCATACCATACCGCCCATACCATACCGCCCATAACATACCGCCCATACCATACCGTCCATACCATACCGCCCATACCATACTGCCCATAACATACCGCCCATACCACACCGCCCACACCACACCGCCCACACCACACCGCCCACACCACACCGCCCACACCACACCGCCCACACCACACCGCCCACACCACACCGCCCACACCATTCCGCCCATACCACACCACCCACACCATTCCGCCCATACCTGCTTGATGGGGTTCTGGGAGTTCTTCTACTCCCCAAGGCCGGCCCGAGGCCAGGCTCGACGTATGAAAGTTTGGTCCACCAGGCTGTTGCTTGGAGCGGCCCGCAGGCCCACATACCCACCACAGCCCGGTTGGTCCGGCACTCCTTGGAGGAAACTATCTAGTTTCTTCTTGAAGATGTGGCCGGTTGTTCCGGCAATATTTCTTATAGTCGCTGGGAGGATGTTGAACAACCGCGGACCTCTGACGTTTATACAGTGCTTCTGAGTGTGCCTATGGCACCTCTGCTCTTCACTGGTTTAATCTTGCATTTTTTTCCATATCTTTCACTCCAGTATGTTGTTATTTTACTGTGTAGATTTGGGACCTGGCCCTCCAGTATTTTCCGTGTGTATATTATTTGGTATCTCTCTCGTTTCCTTTCTAGTGAGTACATTTGGAGAGCTTTGAGACGATCTCAATAATTTAGGTGTTTTATCTCGTCTATGCGTGCCGTATATGTTCTCTGTATTCCCTCTATTTCAGCAATCTCTCCTGCTCTGAAGGGGGAAGTGAGTACTGAGCAGTACTCGAGACGGGACAACACAAGTGACTTGAAGAGTACAACCATTGTGATGGGATCCCTGGATTTGAAAGTTCTCGTAATCCATCCGATCATTTTTCTGGCTGACGCAATATTTGCTTGGTTATGCTCCCTAAACGTTAGATCGTCGGACATCATTATTCCCAAATCCTTGACATGCTGTTTTCCTACTATGGGAAGATTCGATTGTGTTTTGTACACTTATGTTTCAGATCCTCATTTTTGCCGTACCTGAGTACCTGGAATTTATCACTGTTAAACATCATGTTATTTTCTGCTGCCCAATTGAAAACTTTGTTGACATCTGCTTGTAATTTTTCAATGTCTTCAGCAGAGGTAATTTTCATGCTGATTTTTGTGTCATCTGCGAAGGATGACACGAAGCTGTGACTTGTATTTTTGTCTATCTGATAAGAGAATAAGGAACAGCAGTGGTGCAAGGACTGTACCTTGAGGTACAGAGCTTTTAACATCGCTTGGACTCGATTTTATCTGATTGACTGCTACTCTTTGTGTTCTGTTCGACAGGAAATTGAGTATCCAGCGTCCTATTTTACCAGTTATTCCCATTGACCTCATTTTGTGAGCTATCGCCCCATGGTCACATTTATCGAACGCCTTTGCAAAGTCTGTATATACAACATCTGCATTTTGCTTTTCTTCTAGAGCTTCTGTTATTTTGTCATAGTGGTTGAGTAACTTTGACAGACAGGATCTTCCCGCTCTAAATCCATGTTGTCCTGGGTTGTTTGAGGCCGATTTTTTCAGGTTTTATTGTTACATTCATTTAATATAAAGACTAAAATTATTTCACACATAATATAAACATAGAAGTTTATTTAAGAGTTTAAGACAGTTCAATACGCTTTGTTTACTCAGCTGTGTAAATAATCACACCGTCATATCACACCTTATCTCCCCCCTTCATTGCCCCCCCCCGACCGCTCACTTGTCTCCCTCCTACCCTCAGTTCCCCCCCTTTACCTGCATATCTCCCCCACCCCCTCACCTGCATATCTCCCCCACACCCCTCACCTGCATATCTCCCCCACCCCCCTCACCTGCATATCTCCCCCACCCCCCTTCACCTGCATATCTCCCCCACCCCCCCTCACCTGCATATCTCCCCTACCCCCCCCCCCTCACCTGCATATCTCCCCTACCCCCCCCCCCTCACCTGCATATCTCCCCCACCCCCCCTCACCTGCATATCTCCACACCCTCCCTCACCTGCATATCTCCCCACCCTCCCTCACCTGCATATCTCCCCACCCCCCCCCCCTCACCTGCATATCTCCCCCACCCCCCTCACCTGCATATCTCCCCCACCCCCCTCACCTGCATATCTCCCCCACCCCCTCACCTGCATATCTCCCCCACCCCCCTCACCTGCATATCTCCCCCACCCCCACCCTCACCTGCATATCTCCCCCACCCCCTCACCTGCATATCTCCCCCACCCCCCCTCACCTGCATATCTCCCCCACCCCCTCACCTGCATATCTCCCCCACCCCCCCCTCACCTGCATATCTCCCCCACCCCACCCTCACCTGCATATCTCCCCCACCCCCCCTCACCTGCATATCTCCCCCACCCCCCCTCACCTGCATATCTCCCCCACCCCCCTCACCTGCATATCTCCCCCACCCCCCACCCTCACCTGCATATCTCCCCCACCCCACCCTCACCTGCATATCTCCCCCACCCCCTCACCTGCATATCTCCCCCACCCCCCTCACCTGCATATCTCCCCCACCCCCCCCTCACTTGCATATCTCCCCCTCACCTGCATATCTCCCCCCTCACCTGCATATCTCCCCCCTCACCTGCATATCTCCCCCACCCACTCACCTGCATATCTCCCCCACCCACCCACCCTCACCTGCATATCTCCCCCACCCACCCACCCTCACCTGCATATCTCCCCCACCCACCCACCCTCACCTGCATATCTCCCCCACCCACCCACTTATTTACCTCAATACAGGTAAATGTACCAAAAGCTGTGAATTCTTTCACCCAGAAATTTGCAAGAACTCTTTGGACAGGAAAGAGTGCTTCAATGCTGAATGCCCAGCTTTTCATATAAGAGGTACCAGGCGAATAAAACCGACAGACTACCACTATGAAAACAGCCACTACTCCATCAACCGGGATAATTTTTTAGCAAGAGGAGGAGGAGAAGAATGGCTAAAAATGACCAGACTCTACCACCAACTCGGTCAAATGCTAGAGAGGACGCAAACACAGTGGCCTCCTTACCAGAGCCTCAGATATTAACACCAATTAAAGCATCCAGCACTTCCACTAACACGATAACATCATTTATATTTGCCAACATCCAGGGTATAAAAACACGCAAATGTAACAAAGTGCACTTCATAGATGGCCTCCTACATAAGGCAAATGCAGTGTTTGCAGCCCTAACGGAAACTCTCACCAAGGACTACCTTGATGGTGAAATATGGATCTCAGAGTACAATCTCGTCAGATGTGATAGGAAACACCGGCTTCAGGGTGGGGTCAGCCTCTACATCAAAGACACACTCATCTGTACTGAGCTGCTAAACACCACAAATGATATGGTGGAAGTGCTGATAGTCAAAATAGAGATCCTAAATGTAGTTATTGTCCTTGTATATAAGTCACCGGAGGCAAACCCTCAGCAGTTTAAAGACCAACTAATGAAAATAGAACACTGCTTGGAAAACCTCACAAATCCAGCTCCGAACATCATCCTGCTTGGGGACTTCAACCTACGGCACCTGAAATGGAAGCACCTGGCTAATACAGTAATATCAGAAAGAACACCAAGAAGTAGCCTAAATGAACAGGCACATGCAAATGACCTGCTACGGATGTGCAACAGGTTTGCCTTAAACCAGCAAATAGTAGAACCAACTAGGAAGGAGAACACGCTGGACCTCATTTTCACCAATAATGATGAGTTGATCAGGAACATAATGATTACAAATACCTGTTACTCAGATCACAACTTAATTGAAGTTCTGACAACCATGGGGAATGGACCTTCAAAACCAGTCCAGATTCCCGGTGGAGGAGATTTCAGCAAATTCAACTTCAATAATAAACAGATAAACTGGGAGCAAATAAACCAGGACTTCACAGAAATAAACTGGGAAGAACAGCTAGAAAATGCAAACCTGAACCAGTGCCTGGAAAAAATAAGCTCAGTAGCACTAGAAATATGTTCAAACCGCATACCCCTAAGAAAATAGAAAAAGAGATGCAGATTGGAACGGGAACGTCGTTCCCTATATAGGCGAAGAAAACGAATCGCGGAACAACTTGAGAGTCGCACCCTATCTCAAGAACGGCGAAGAAGGTTAGGTAGAGAAATAGAAACAATTGAACTCAAGCTACAAGAATCATACAAAACCCAGGAGAGGTAAAGAGAGCAAAAGGCCATCAGTGAAATAGAGAGAAATCCGAAATATTTTTTCTCCTATGCAAAATCAAGATCAAAAAACACATCTAGTATCGGGCCCCTGCGAAAGGGAGATGGAACTTTCACCGATGACAACAAAGAAATGAGCGAGTTACTGAGGAAGCAGTACGACTCTGTTTTCAGCGAGCCAATAAACACACTAAAGATTGATAACCCAAACGAATTTTTCATGGATATGATACCAACAGCAAATCATATATCAGACGTGGCCCTACCCCCCACTAGATTTTGAAGAAGCCATAAACAGTATGCCTATGCACTCTGCACCAGGCCCGGATTCTTGGAACTCCATATTCATCAAGAACTGTAAAAGACCACTATCACAGGCCCTTCACATTCTGTGGAGACAAAGCCTAGATACTGGCGTTATCCCTGACATACTAAAAACAGCAGAGATAGCACCACTCCATAAAGGAGGAAATAAGGCAGAGGCAAAAAATTACAGACCGATAGCACTAACATCGCACATCATAAAAATTTTTGAGAGAGTGCTAAGAAGTAAGATCACAAAATACATGGAATCACAGCATCTCCATAACCCCGGACAACATGGTTTCAGAACAGGGCGCTCTTGCCAGTCGCAGTTGCTGGACCACTATGATGTGGCATTAGATGCCATGGAAAACAAACAAAACGCTGATGTAATTTACACAGATTTCGCAAAAGCTTTTGATAAATGTGACCATGGTGTTATTGCACACAAAATGCGTTCAAAAGGAATTACCGGGAAAATAGGCAGATGGATCTACAATTTCCTGACCAACAGAACCCAATGTGTAATAGTCAACAAAATAAAATCCGGACCATCAACCGTGAAGAGCTCAGTCCCCCAGGGTACTGTGCTTGCTCCAGTACTTTTTCTCATCCTCATATCGGACATAGACAAGAACACAACCTATAGCGCTGTATCATCCTTTGCAGATGACACTAGGATCATTATGAGAGTAGGCAACATAGAGGACACGGCAAACCTCCAATCAGATGTAGATCAGGTCTTTCTATGGGCTACAGAAAAAAATATGGTGTTTAACGAGGATAAGTTCCAGCTCATGCGCTACGGAAAAATTGAAAATATAAAAACAGAAACCACGTACAAAACTCAGGCAAATCATAACATAGAACGAAAAGGCAATGTAAAGGATCTGGGTGTACTCATGTCGGAAGACCTTACCTTTAAAGAACACAATAAAGTAGCCGTCACAACTGCAAGAAAAATGACAGGTTGGATAACAAGAACTTTTCACACTAGAGATGCTATACCGATGATGATACTTTTCAAGACGCTAGTGCTCTCTAGAGTGGAGTACTGCTGCACAATGACAGCACCTTTCAAAGCTGGAGAAATTGCTGACCTGGAGAGCGTGCAGAGATCCTTTACTGCTAGAATCCACTCTGTAAAACATCTATATTACTGGGACCGACTAAAGAGCCTAAATCTGTACTCCCTTGAGCGCAGGCGGGAGAGATATATAATAATTTACACTTGGAAAATAATTGAGGGGCTGGTCCCAAACCTGCACACAGAAATAACATCACATGAGATCAGAAGACATGGCAGGATGTGCAGAATACCCCCGTTGAAGAGCAGAGGTGCAACAGGAACTCTGAGAGAGAACTATCAACATCAGAGGCCCGAGACTGTTCAACACGCTTCCACTACACATAAGGGGCATAACTGGCCGACCCCTCACAGTGTTCAAGAGAGAACTGGATAAGCACCTCCAAGGGATACCTGATCAACCAGGATGTGATTCATACGTCAGGCTGCGAGCAGCCGCGTCTAACAGCCTGGTTGATCAGTCCAGCAACCAGGAGACCTGGTCGACGACCGGGCTGCGGGGACAATAAGCCCAGGAAGCACTTCAAGGTAACCCATCCCTCACCTGCATATCTCCCCCACCCACCCACCCCCCTCACCTGCATATCTCCCCCACCCACCCACCCCCTCACCTGCGTATCTCCCCACCCCCCTCACCTGCATATCTCCCCCACCCACCCCACCCCCTCACCTGCATATCTCCCCCACCCCCTCACCTGCATATCTCCCCCACCCCCTCACCTGCATATCTCCCCCACCCCCTTCACCTGCATATCTCCCCCACCCCCCTCACCTGCATATCTCCCCCACCCCCTCACCTGCATATCTCCCCCACCCCCCTCACCTGCATATCTCCCCCACCCCCCTCACCTGCATATCTCCCCCACCCCCCTCACCTGCATATCTCCCCCACCCCCCTCACCTGCATATCTCCCCCACCCCCCTCACCTGAATATCTCCCCCACCCCCTTCACACCTTCCTCCTCTCATACCTCTATTTCCCCCCTGCCCACTGCGCTCTCTCTTATCTCCCTTACCTCCTCAACTCTCCGCCACACCCTTATCTTCTTATCTTCCCTTCTCTCATCACCTACTCCCACACAGCTCGTCCATTCCCCAACTTATCCAAACCTTCAATAATTTTACCTTATTTATGTGTTCTCTCAATGTTCTTAAAATATCCTGGAGAAACAGGTCTCTAATCTACACAGTAAAATAGCAATGTACAGGAGTAACACAGTCTCCGTGGTGTAGTGGTAAGACACTCGCCTGGCTATGTCATGGGTTCGTATCCTGGCCGGGGAGGATTTACTGGGCGCAATTCCTTAACTGTAGCCTTTGTTTAACGCAACAGTAAAATATGTACTTGGATGAAAAAACGATTATTCGCGACGGGGATCGTATTCCAGGGAGCTGCCCGAAACGCTACGCGTACTAGTGGGTGTACAAGAATGGAACAACGCTTGTATATATCTAAAAAAAAAAAAAAAAAATAAATTGGAAGAACATGCAAGATAGAACCAGTGAGAAACAGGTGAAAATATGGAATGAATATTTCATACCTGTTTGATGGGGTTCTGGGAGTTCTTCTACTCTACTTCTACTACTTCGAGCTACTTCTACTTGAAAGGGGCTGTCATTATACTGCTGCACAATGACAGCCCCTTTTAAAGCTGGAGAAATTGCTGACCTGGAGAGCGTGCAGAGATCCTTTACTGCTAGAATCCTCTCAGTTAAACATCTAAACTATTGGGACCGACTAAAGAGCCTAAATCTGTACTCCCTTGAGCGCAGGCGGGAGAGATACATAATAATTTACACGAGGAAAATAGTAGAGGGGCTGGTCCCAAACCTGCACACAGAAATAACATCACATGAGACCAGAAGACATGGCAGGATGTGCAGAATACCCCCGTTAAAGTGCAGAGGTGCAACAGGTACTCTGAGAGAGAACTCTATCAACATCAGAGGCCCGAGACTGTTCAACACGCTTCCGCTACACATAAGGGGCATAACTGGCCGACCCCTCACAGTGTTCAAGAGAGAACTGGATAAGCACCTCCAAAGGATACCTGATCAACCAGGCTGTGACTCATACGTCAGGCTGCGAGCAGCCGCGTCCAACAGCCTGGTTAATCAGTCCAGCAACCAGGAGGACTGGTCGACGACTGGGCCGCGGGGACGCTAAGCCCTGGAAGCACCTGAAGGTAACCTCAAGGTAAGGTAACTCCCCAAGCCCGGCCCGAGGCCAGTCTTGACTTGTGAGAGCTTGGTCCACCAGGCTGTTGCTTGGAGCGGCCCGCAGACCCACATACCCACCACAGCCCGGCTGATCCGGAACTTCTCTTGGAAAACAGTCAAGTTTTCTCTTGAAGATGTCCGCGGTTGTTCCGGCAATATTTCTTGTAGTCGCTGGGAGGACGTTGAATAACCGTGGGCCTCTGATGTTTATACAGTGTTCTCTGATTGTGCCTATGGCACCTCTGCTCTTCACTGGTTCTATTCTGCATTTTCTTCCATATCGTTCACTCCAGTATGTTGTTATTTTACGGTATAGATTTGGGACCTGGCCCTCCAGTATTTTCCAAGTTCATATTATTTGGTATCTCTCTCGTTTCCTTTCTATTGAGCACATTTGGAGAGCTTTGAGACGATCCCAATAATTTAGGTGCTTTATCTCGTCTATGCGTGCCGTATATGTTCTCTGTATTCCCTCTATTTCAGCAATCTCTCCTGCTCTGAAGGGGGAAGTGAGTACTGAGCAGTACTCAAGACGGGACAACACAAGTGACCTTGAAAAGTACAACCATTGTGATGGGATCCCTGGATTTGAAAGTTCTCGTAATCCATCCTATCATTTTCCTGGCTGACGCAATATTTGCTTGGTTATGCTCCCTAAACGTTAGATCGTCGGACATCATTATTCCCAAATCCTTTACATGCTATTTTCCTACTATGGGCAGATTCGATTGTGTTTTGTACCCAGTATCATGTTTAAGGTCCTCATTTTTGCCATACCTGAGTACCTGAAATTTATCACTGTTAAACATCATGTTATTTTCTGCTGCCCACTCGAAAACTTTGTTGATATCTGCTTGTAATTTTTCAATGTCTTCAGCAGAGGTAATTTTCATGCTAATTTTTGTGTCATCTGCAAAGGATGACACAAAGCTGTGACGTGTATTTTTGTCTATATCTGATTTGAGAATAAGGAACCGTAGCGGTGCAAGGACTGCACCTTGAGGTACTGAGCTTTTTAGAGAAGATAAACCCTTTTTAGAGAAGAGGGAAGGTAAGATAAACCCCTCCCCGCACCTAAAACGCACCTGAAACTGACCCCCTCCCCCCTCCTCGCGTCAGGCCCCCTCCCGTCAGACCACCACACTTTGTGCCACACTTTGTCGAAGGTTTTCGAAACGTCCCTAGCACTATATTACACTGATCTTTTTTCGACACTGCGTTGGCTATATGCTCGTAGATCAGGGCTATAGCTGTATGGGCTCCTCTGCTGTTCCTAAACCCATGCTGCCTGGTGTTATACTTCTCTTCCTCTTCCATGTACTTCACGTCTCCGATTGATTATTTTTTCGAATATTTTGCCTGGTTCTTTGAGGAGGGAAATTGGCCTGTAGTTTTCAGTTTGGGTTGGGGGTTTACCTGGCTTGGGGATTAGTCTTATTGTGGCATTCTTGAAGTATGTGGGGAATGGTCCAGATGCAAGAGCTGCATTTACTATACAAGTATATTGATGGAGTGCAATCACTGGTAGGTTGGATAATACCATCTTATTTATTTCGCTGTTGCCCGGCGCCTTGTTCTTGAAACCCATAGTTGTTTTACGGACCTCTGCAATGGTTGTGTGTTTCATAAGGTGGGTCATTGCGAATGTTGTTAAGGTCTATTGTTCGCGTCGGGAGTAGTGCTGCAGCTCTGTTATCGACTTGAGTTGTAATTTCCCTTTCATTAATGGGGCAAAAGTTTAAATTTTCTAACGGGTTTATCCTGAATATTTTTCCCAGAACTTCCTGAATTCGTGTTCTTGTTCTCTCTCATCATAGAGTTTATTTCCTGAGGCGTCTATGATGAACAGTGTTTCCTCAGCTGAGTTTTTACTTTCTTCCAGAACTTTCCTGGGTTTCTGTAGTCTACTTGGATTTTGCTTATTAGGTCATCCCATTGTTTGGTGTACTCTGGTTTGCATAGTACTTGCAGCTCATCTTGTAATTCCCTTTATAATCTTTTACGTTCGTCTGTCCATCCATTTTGTGTTATGAGTTGTAGAAGACTGTTATATCTGGTTTGCAGTGTCCTGAGTGCCTCAGTGGCTGGGGGATTGAGATTACTCCAAGATGAGTAATCACACATACACAGATGTGTATGTGCGACGAAAAAAGATCAGTGTAATATAGTGCTTAGAGACTTTTCGAAAACCTTCGACAAAGTGTGGCACACAGGCCTAAAATATAAGATATCTGAACTAGGGCTTCCTGAGAGATTTAATGCTACTCTCTGCAGCTTTATAGACAACAGAACTGCTAGGCTTAATATCGGCAGCTACTTGGGTGACGTAATAGAACTGAAAAGTGGAGTACCACAAGGAAGCTGCCTCTCCCTCACTCTATTCAACATATATGCAGCTGACCTACCCCAACCCCAACATGGAGAATACATCACATACGCTGACGATGTCACCCAAATAATATGCCAACCGGGACCATCAAAGCCGCTACTAGCTGACAAAACCAAGGCAGCAATTGAACTCAAAAACAACTTTGTGAAACAATGGAAAATTAGCACCAACAAATAAAAGTTTCCGATAATACATATTGCGAAAAAAACCCAGACCCCATCATCCTTGACAACCATCCGATCCAATATGCGGAGGTAGGCTGAATACTGGGACTTTTGATAAATAGAACAGGGATACAAATTCACGTAAGGACCGACTAAACAAAGCCAAAGCAGCCTTGGGAAAATTGAGTAGATTCCGAAGCCTCAGTACTAACATCCAGATCCACCTATATAAGGCTCTAGTTCGGCCGCATCTAGAGTATCCCCCAGTACCACTACACACCATAAAGAAAACTAACATGCGGAAAGTGCAAGCAGTGCAATATAAGGCGCTAAGGAGAGCAGCAAAACACCGTCCACCATATGATCAGACAATCCAGGAGCTCCATGAACTCCTGAACATACAGCCACTAAACATCAGACTGCAGCACCAAGCCATCAGGGTGTGGAACACCGTCGAAATGTTAAGAGGACCCAATGTTAGACAGGTTACTCCAAGATGAGACGCCGCTCTCACAGCTGGTTATCTTGAGATGATTTCCGGGCTTTTAGTGTCCCCGCGGCCCGGTCTTCGACCAGGCCTCCACCCCCAGGAAGCAGCCCGTGACAGCTGACTAACACCCAGGTGCCTATTTTACTGCTAGGTAACAGGGGCATAGGGTGAAAAAAAATTCTGCCCATTGTTTCTCGCCGGCGCCCGGGATCGAACCCAGGATCACAAGTCCAGCGTGCTGTCCGCTCGGCCGACCGGCTCCCACAGGTGCAGGAAATATTTCCTGAAATTTCTCTTTTCTGGTGGCCCAAGATGAGACGCCCCGCTCCCACAGCTGGTGGCCCAAGATGAGACGCCCCGCTCCCACAGCTGGTGGCCCAAGATGAGACGCCCCGCTCCCACAGCTGGTGGCCCAAGATGAGACGCCCCGCTCCCACAGCTGGTGGCCCAAGATGAGACGCCCCGCTCCCACAGCTGGTGGCCCAAGATGAGACGCCCCGCTCCCACAGCTGGTGGCCCAAGATGAGACGCCCCGCTCCCACAGCTGGTGGCCCAAGATGAGACGCCCCGCTCCCACAGCTGGTGGCCCAAGATGAGACGCCCCGCTCCCACAGCTGGTGGCCCAAGATGAGACGCCCCGCTCCCACAGCTGGTGGCCCAAGATGAGACGCCCCGCTCCCACAGCTGGTGGCCCAAGATGAGACGCCCCGCTCCCACAGCTGGTGGCCCAAGATGAGACGCCCCGCTCCCACAGCTGGTGGCCCAAGATGAGACGCCCCGCTCCCACAGCTGGTGGCCCAAGATGAGACGCCCCGCTCCCACAGCTGGTGGCCCAAGATGAGACGCCCCGCTCCCACAGCTGGTGGCCCAAGATGAGACGCCCCGCTCCCACAGCTGGTGGCCCAAGATGAGACGCCGCGCTCCCACAGCTGGTGGCCCAAGATGAGACGCCCCGCTCCCACAGCTGGTGGCCCAAGATGAGACGCCCCGCTCCCACAGCTGGTGGCCCAAGATGAGACGCCCGCTCCCTCAGCTGGTGGCCCAAGATGAGACGCCCCGCTCCCACAGCTGGTGGCCCAAGATGAGACGCCCCGCTCCCACAGCTGGTGGCCCAAGATGAGACGCCCCGCTCCCACAGCTGGTGGCCCAAGATGAGACGCCCCGCTCCCACAGCTGGTGGCCCAAGATGAGACGCCCCGCTCCCACAGCTGGTGGCCCAAGATGAGACGCCCCGCTCCCTCAGCTGGTGGCCCAAGATGAGACGCCCCGCTCCCACAGCTGGTGGCCCAAGAGCCTCGATTCACTAGATGAAAACCCCGCCCCTCGGTACATAATTCCCAGATGAAATACTGACCGATATCCTTCCCCCATAATTGAAAAATTGAGTGTGTGTGTATATGTATGTGTATATACATATATATATATATATATATATATATATATATAATATATATATATATATATATATATATATATATGTATATAATATGTATGTATATATGTGTATGTATGAACAACTCGATAAATAATATGTATGTATGAACAACTCGATAAATAATAATAATAAAATAAAGAGCCTTGAACAGAACAACATGTGTGGAAGCATCGGAGTGTGTATATATGAATGCTACACAGTATTCATCTATGGACATCCATATATGGTGAAACACATGTGAAGAACCTCTCACACACTCACAGCTCCCTGACAAGAGGGAGCCAGCTTAGCTTAGCTGCCAACACCCACACATCGTGTCAGCAAGGCGGACAGCCCGCCTGCTTTCATACCTCTCACTGTATTTCCCACTTCTATACTTCCCTTCACCTATGTCTCTCCATCCTCTTTACTAAAAAAAAAAAAGACAACCACCCCCTCCTGCCCCCCGCCCCTCCTGCCCCCCGCACCGCGACCTTGCCCCAGCTGCTCGCATAGTATTGACCGGAACGCGCCTACTACTGTCCTGTTGACGTAGGTCACCCCCTCCCTCCCCTCCCATCCATCCCAGGGGATTTGACGAACGCAATGTACATCCCACCATGGGACCATGTGTACACTACCGGGATGACCTGGTGTGTTCTTCCCCCAGGTGACGAAGTGTGCCTTCCCCCCTCCCCCCCCCCCAGGTACCCGGTGTACTCTCCCCCCACCAGGTACCCGGTGTACTCTCCCCCCCACCAGGTACCCGGTGTACTCTCCCCCCACCAGGTACCCGGTGTACTCTCCCCCCCACCAGGTACCCGGTGTACTCTCCCCCCCACCAGGTACCCGGTGTACTCTCCCCCCCACCAGGTACCCGGTGTACTCTCCCCCCCCCCCACCAGGTACCCGGTGTACTCTCCCCCCCACCAGGTACCCGGTGTACTCTCCCCCCCACCAGGTACCCGGTGTACTCTTCCCCCACCCACCAGGTACCCGGTGTACTCTCCCCCCCACCCACCAGGTACCCGGTGTACTCTCCCCCCCACCAGGTACCCGGTGTACTCTCCCCCCCACCAGGTACCCGGTGTACTCTTCCCCCACCCACCAGGTACCCGGTGTACTCTCCCCCCCACCAGGTTCCCGGTGTACTCTCCCCCCCACCAGGTACCCGGTGTACTCTCCCCCCCACCAGGTACCCGGTGTACTCTCCCCCCCCCACCAGGTACCCGGTGTACTCTCCCCCCCACCAGGTACCCGGTGTACTCTCCCCCCACCAGGTACCCGGTGTACTCTCCCCCCCACCAGGTTCCCGGTGTACTCTCCCCCCCACCAGGTACCCGGTGTACTCTCCCCCCCCCACCAGGTACCCGGTGTACTCTCCCCCCCACCCACCAGGTACCCGGTGTACTCTCCCCCCCACCAGGTACCCGGTGTACTCTCCCCCCCACCAGGTACCCGGTGTACTCTCCCCCCCCACCAGGTACCCGGTGTACTCTCCCCCCCCCACCAGGTACCCGGTGTACTCTCCCCCCCACCAGGTACCCGGTGTACTCTCCCCCCCCCCACCAGGTACCCGGTGTACTCTCCCCCCCACCAGGTACCCGGTGTACTCTCCCCCCCCCCCACCAGGTACCCGGTGTACTCTCCCCCCCACCAGGTACCCGGTGTACTCTCCCCCCACCAGGTACCCGGTGTACTCTCCCCCCCACCAGGTACCCGGTGTACTATCCCCCCACCAGGTACCCGGTGTACTCTCCCCCCACCGAGTACCAGGTGTACTCTCCCCCACCAGGTACCCGGTATACTCTCCCCCCACCAGGTACCCGGTGTACTCTCCCCCCACCAGGTACCCGGTATACTCTCCCCCCACCAGGTACCAGGTGTACTCTCCCCCACCGAGTACCCGGTATACTCTCCCCCCACCGAGTACCCGGCGTACTCTCCCCCACCGAGTACCCGGTATACTCTCCCCCCACCGAGTACCCGGTATACTCTCCCCCCACCGAGTACCCGGCGTACTCTCCCCCCCCCCCCCCCACCAGGTACCCTTGTACTCTCCCCCCACCGAGTACCCGGTATACTCTCCCCCCACCGAGTACCCGGTGTACTCTCCCCCCACCGAGTACCCGGTATACTCTCCCCCCACCGAGTACCCGGCGTACTCTCCCCCCCCACCAGGTACCCTTGTACTCTCCCCCCACCAGGTACCCGGTATACTCTCCCCCCACCGAGTACCAGGTGTACTCTCCCCCCACCGAGTACCAGGTGTACTCCGTCCCGCACCCGTCCCCCTCGCCTCCGACACCGCGCTCTGCTGAACAATAACAGCACCTGAACACAGGTGCTGTTATTGTTCTCCTGAATGCAGAGGACGGCTTCTCTGGTTATAGTTGAACGATGGCGATATCCCTTCCCCACAACTGAAGTACGATGACTTAGATATCATTCGATTCGTTGGTCATATCGGATGATGATCTCGTGTGTCCGTAATTTTTTGGGTTTAAATTTGCCCTGAAGGGCGAGTTTATAGGGCATCACCACTCATCTTGTGAGCGAACATACCGACAGAGAAGCATGTACAACACTCTCCAATAGGAAGAAAACCCGCTGGGTTGTTCACTCTGTCACTTGTATCGAGAGACAGCTTGAACTTGCTTAACTGTTTCAAGTGAACGGCTTCTCAAACAAAAAGATTAGAATTTGTAATCTTGCAGGTGCAAAATGGGGGGAATCTTTTAAGAACAGTAACTGTATTTGGCAGATAGTATTTTCCTAACTCAAACAATGTAGGTTTTATTATGCTACACATTTCTAATGACTCTTCGATGTTCACATTCTCTGATAGGTCAAGGCAGTGTCCATAAATTTTACTACAGATTCTGCAACCTTGCTGCTCAGTTGTTTCCATCCCGATTCTCCATGGATATTTATAGCCAAGACGAATTTTTGCTGTTGCTGATTCTCTCCCGCGGCCATCTGCTCTTCGTCGATAATGATTGGGATTGCCAGTTGCAACCATGTTGTACCAGCGTACAGATCCAGTGGCCTATTCTTCTGTCCTTCTTTCCTCAGTTACCTTGTCACGGTGATGTTGCCTGATAATACCTCTAATTTGTAGCAGAGTCTTGGGTATGACGTATACAATATGGTCTCCTTCAGTAGCCAGCACATCTGCTCGTTCATTTCCACAGATTCGATTTTGAATTTGACGACTCTTCCCTGATTGGTTAGTAACCTCACATCTCTTGATTTCAACGACTATTGCAAGATTTTCTGCCCGATTTTTACTAAGGCTTTGCAGTGCTGCTTTTCAGTCAGTGCAGATCACTGCTCCATTAGTTTTTCTTTCAAGGAACCTTAACGCCATAACAATGGCCGTTAGCTCCACTTTTGTTGAAGAGGCATAGTTCTCAATACGTGCTTTTTCTTCATTTCCGTTTGAAAGACATTGTTCCTAATCATAGTGTATGCTGCACCAGTCCTGCCATTGACAGGATTAGCTAACCCATCAGTGTAGATTTGATCTAATTCATTTCCGGCTTCATAAATTTCCCTCAAGATACTTATGCCTTTTTTCATATGGTATCATGTTGGACTTTTCGTAGCCATTTCATTGCTAATAATTCTACATGGGTCATCCTCCCAGGGAGGTAACCTCTCTACAGGCAGGAGCTCACGGGCTTGCTCAAGCAGGTGAAGCTCTTCGAGGTAGCAGACTGATCTGTGATGCAATTTTTGGCTTCTCCTATTTCCTCCTTTAAGTATCTTGAGGTTATCTTGAGATGGTTTCCGGGCTTAGTGTCCCCGCGGCCCAGTCCTCGACCAGGCCTCCTTTTTGTTATACATCCTCAGGAAGCAGTCCGTAGCAGCTGTCTAACGCCCAGGTACCTATTTACTGCTAGGTGAACAGGAACATCAGAGTGAAAGAAACTCTGCCCAATTGTTTTCGCGTCCACCGGGGATCGAACCCGGAACCTTAGGACTACGAATCACGAGCACTGTCCACCCAGGTTGCCTAGGCCCCTAGTAGCACAGAACGCGGTGTGTTTTCTTGGCAATATCATTGTAATAGGGATCTCTGGCTATCTTAATTGCAAGCTTAGCATTCAGTTAATAAATTCTGCTTTTACCACTGGGGGCGGGACAACTCCTCTCGTAGATGAGATGTTTTGGCAGTTCTTGGGACTCCAAGAATGATTGTCATGGTTTCATTTTGTATGCTCTCAAGCCTTTTCACTTTCTCAAAGCCATATCACTTTGGGAGTAGGTGCATAAAACTGGTGTGGCATAGTGTATGACGGAGCGCACACAGGCTGTGTACATCATTTTAAGCACGGCATTGGAGGCTCCATGTCTATTCCAGGGCATAACTTTCAACCCCCTTTTACATGTGCCTATCTTGAGGTCATCTTTAGATGATTTTCGGGGCTTAGTGTCCCCGCGGCCCGGTCTTCGACCAGGCCTCCACCCCCAAGAAGCAGCCCGTGACAGCTGACTAAGTCTCAGGTACCTATTTACTGCTAGGTAACAGTAGCATCAGGGTAAAAGAAACTCTGCCCATTGATTCTCGCCGGCGTCCGGGATCGAACCCGGGACCACAGGATCTTTTCACCTCATCCCGAGGCCAGGCTGAGGTGGTTAAGGTGCATTTCCTTCCATTGTTAGAGCCGACAGTGACGTCAAGGTACCGATACCTGGTTGATGGGGTTCTGGGAGTTGTTCTACTCCCCAAGCCCGGCCCAAGGCCAGGCTCGACCTGTGAGAGTTTGGTCCACCAGGCTGTTGCTTGGAGCGGCCCGCAGGCCCACATATCCACCACTGTCCGGTTGGTCCGGCACTCCTTGGAGGAAACAATCTAGCTTCCTCTTGAAGATGTCCACGGTTGTTCCGGCAATATTTCTTATGCTCGCTGGGAGGATGTTGAATAACCGTGGGCCTCTAGTGTTTATACAGTGTTCTCTGACTGTGCCTATGGCACCTCTGCTCTTCACTGGGTCTATTCTCCATTTTCTTCAATATCGTTCACTCCAGTATGTTGTTATTTTACTGTGCAGATTTGGTACTTTACCCTCCAGTATCTTCCAAGTGTGTATTATTTTATATCTCGTCTTATTTCTAGTGAGTACATTTGGAGAGCTTTGAGACGATCCCAATAATTTAGGTGCTTTATTGCGTCTATGCGTGCCGTATATGTTCTCTGTATTCCCTCTATTTCAACAATCTCTCCTGCTCTGAAGGGGGAATTGAGTACTGAGCAGTACTCAAGACGGGACAACACAAGTGACTTGAAGAGTACAACCATTGTGATGGGATCCCTGGATTTGAAAGTTCTCCTAATCCATCCCATCATTTTTCTGGCTGACGCAATATTTGCTTGGTTATACTCCCTAAACGTTAGGTCGTCAGACACCATTATTCCCAAATCCTTGACATGCTGTTTTCCTACTATGGTCAAATTTGATTGTGTTTTGTACCCTTGTATTATGTTTAAGGTCCTCATTTTTACTGTACCTGAGTACCTGGAATTTATCACTGTTAAACATCATGTTATTTTTTGATGCCCAGTCGAAAACTTTATTAATATCAGCTGGAAGTTTTTCAATGTCCTCAGCCGAGGTAATTTTCATACTGATTTTTGTGTCATCTGCAAAGGATGATACGAAGCTGTGACATGTATTTTTGTCTATATCTGATATGAGAATAAGGAACAGCAGTGGTGCAAGGACTGTACCTTGAGGTACAGAGCTTTTAACTGCACTTGGGCTAGATTGTATATGGTTAACTGTTACTCGCCGAGTCCTGTTTGACAGAAAACTGAGTATCCAGCGTCCTACTTTACCGGTTATTCCCATTGACTTCATTTTGTGTGCTATTACGCCATGGTCACATTTATCGAATGCCTTTGCGAAATCCGTGTATACCACATCTGCATTCTGTTCTTCTTCTAATGCCTCAGTGATTTTGTCGTAGTGGTCAAGTAGCTGTGAGAGGCATGATCTTCCTGCTCTAAATCCATGTTGGCCTGGGTTGTTAAGGTCATTGGTCTGCATGAAACTAGTGACCTGACTCCTAATCACTCTCTCAAATACTTTTATTATGTGGGACGTTAGTGCAACTGGTCTATAATTCTTTGTCAATGCTTTGCTCCCTCCCTTGTGTAGAGGGGCTATGTCTGCTGCTTTAAGTGCATCTGGTATCTCCCCCGTGTCCAAGCTCTTCCTCTACACTATACTGAGTGCCTGTGCTACCGGCACTTTGCATTTCTTTATAAATATTGAATTCCATGAGTCTAGACCTGGGGCTGAACTGTCCCCAAATCCCAGGGTGTGGACTGTACCCAAATGAACTGTATGAGGGTGTGGACTGGGAGAGTATGAGGGTGTGGACTGGGTGAGTTAGGGTGTGGACTGGGTGAGTGTGAGGGGTGTGGACTGGAAGAGTATGAGGGGGAGTGGACTGGGAGAGTATGAGGGGTGTGGACTGGGAGAGTATGAAGGGTGTGGACTGGGAGAGTATGAGGGGGTGTGGACTGGGAGAGTATGAAGGGTGTGGACTGGGAGAGTATGAAGGGTGTGGACTGGGAGAGTATGAAGGGTGTGGACTGGGAGAGTATGAAGGGTGTGGACTGGGTGAGTTAGGGTGTGTGGACTGGGTGAGTTAGGGTGTGTGGACTGGGTGAGTTAGGGTGTGTGGACTGGGAGAGTATGAGGGTGTGTGGACTGGGAGAGTATGAGGGTGTGTGGACTGGGAGAGTATGAGGGTGTGTGGACTGGGAGAGTATGAGGGTGTGTGGACTGGGAGAGTATGAGGGTGTGTGGACTGGGAGAGTATGAGGGGTGTGGACTGGGAGAGTATGAGGGGGTGTGGACTGGGAGAGTATGAGGGGGTGTGGACTGGGAGAGTATGAGGGGGTGTGGACTGGGAGAGTATGAGGGGGTGTGGACTGGGAGAGTATGAGGGGGTGTGGACTGGGAGAGTATGAGGGGGTGTGGACTGGGAGAGTATGAGGGGGTGTGGACTGGGAGAGTATGAGGGGGTGTGGACTGGGAGAGTATGAGGGGGTGTGGACTGGGAGAGTATGAGGGGGTGTGGACTGGGAGAGTATGAGGGGGTGTGGACTGGGAGAGTATGAGGGGGTGTGGACTGGGAGAGTATGAGGGGGTGTGGACTGGGAGAGTATGAGGGGGTGTGGACTGGGAGAGTATGAGGGGGTGTGGACTGGGAGAGTATGAGGGGGTGTGGACTGGGAGAGTATGAGGGGGTGTGGACTGGGAGAGTATGAGGGGGTGTGGACTGGGAGAGTATGAGGGGGTGTGGACTGGGAGAGTATGAGGGGGTGTGGACTGGGAGAGTATGAGGGGGTGTGGACTGGGAGAGTATGAGGGGGTGTGGACTGGGAGAGTATGAGGGGGTGTGGACTGGGAGAGTATGAGGGGGTGTGGACTGGGAGAGTATGAGGGGGTGTGGACTGGGAGAGTATGAGGGGGTGTGGACTGGGAGAGTATGAGAGGGTGTGGACTGGGAGAGTATGAGGGTGTGGACTGGGAGAGTATGAGGGTGTGGACTGGGAGAGTATGAGGGTGTGGACTGGGAGAGTATGAGGGGGGTGTGGACTGGGAGAGTATGAGGGTGTGTGGACTGGGAGAGTATGAGGGGTGTGTGGACTGGGAGAGTATGAGGGGTGTGTGGACTGGGAGAGTATGAGGGGTGTGGACTGGGAGAGTATGAGGGGTGTGGACTGGGAGAGTATGAGGGGTGTGGACTGGGAGAGTATGAGGGGTGTGGACTGGGAGAGTTTGAGGGGTGTGGACTGGGAGAGTATGAGGGGTGTGGACTGGGGGAGTATGAGGGGTGTGGACTGGGGGAGTATGAGGGGTGTGGACTGGGAGAGTATGAGTGTTGTGGACTGGGAGAGTATGAGTGTTGTGGACTGGGAGAGTATGAGTGTTGTGGACTGGGAGAGTATGAGGGGGGTGGGGACTGGGAGAGTATGAGGGGTGTGGACTGAGAGAGTATGAGGGGTGTGGACTGGGGGAGTATGAGGGTGTGGACTGGGAGAGTATGAGGGGTGTGGACTGGGAGAGTATGAGGGGGGGGGTGGGGACTGGGAGAGTACGAGGGGTGTGGACTGGGAGAGTACGAGGGGTGTGGACTGGGAGAGTACGAGGGGTGTGGACTGGGAGAGTATGAGGGGGGTGGGGACTGGGAGAGTATGAGGGGTGTGGACTGGGAGAGTATGAGGGTGTGGACTGGGAGAGTATGAGGGGTGTGTGGACAGGGAGAGTATGAGGGGTGTGGACTGGGAGAGTATGAGGGGTGTGGACTGGGAGAGTATGAGGGGTGTGTGGACTGGGAGAGTATGAGGGGGGTGTGGACTGGGAGAGTATGAGGGGGGTGGGGACTGGGAGAGTATGAGGGGTGTGGACTGGGAGAGTATGAGGGAGGTGTGGACTGGGAGAGTATGAGGGGGGTGTGGACTGGGAGAGTATGAGGGGGGTGTGGACTGGGAGAGTATGAGGGGGGGGGTGGGGACTGGGAGAGTATGAGGGGGGGGGGTGGGGACTGGGAGAGTATAAGGGGGTGTGGACTGGGAGAGTATGAGGGGTGTGTGGACTGGGAGAGTATGAGGGGTGTGTGGACTGGGAGAGTATGAGGGGTGTGTGGACTGGGAGAGTATGAGGGGTGTGTGGACTGGGAGAGTATGAGGGTGTGTGGACTGGGAGAGTATGAGGGGTGTGTGGACTGGGAGAGTATGAGGGGTGTGTGGACTGGGAGAGTATGAGGGGTGTGTGGACTGGGAGAGTATGAGGGGTGTGTGGACTGGGAGAGTATGAGGGGTGTGTGGACTGGGAGAGTATGAGGGGTGTGTGGACTGGGAGAGTATGAGGGGTGTGTGGACTGGGAGAGTATGAGGGGGGTGTGGACTGGGCGAGTATGAGGGGGGTGTGGACTGGGAGAGTATGAGGGGGGGTGGGGTGGGGACTGGGAGAGTATGAGGGGGGTGTGGACTGGGAGAGTATGAGGGGGTGTGGACTGGGAGAGTATGAGGGGTGTGGACTGGGAGAGTATGAGGGGTGGTGGGACTGGGAGAGTATGAGGGGTGTGTGGACTGGGAGAGTATGAGGGGTGTGTGGACTGGGAGAGTATGAGGGGTGTGTGGACTGGGAGAGTATGAGGGGTGTGTGGACTGGGAGAGTATGAGGGGGGTGTGGACTGGGAGAGTATGAGGGGGGTGGGACTGGGAGGTATGAGGGGGGACTGGGAGAGTATGAGGGGGGTGGGACTGGGAGAGTATGAGGGGGTGTGGACTGGGAGAGTATGAGGGAGGTGTGGACTGGGAGAGTATGAGGGGGGTGTGGACTGGGCGAGTATGAGGGGGGTGTGGACTGGGAGAGTATGAGGGGGGTGTGGACTGGGAGAGTATGAGGGGGGGTGGGGTGGGGACTGGGAGAGTATGAGGGGTGGTGTGGACTGGGAGAGTATGAGGGGGTGTGGACTGGGAGAGTATGAGGGGGTGTGGACTGGGAGAGTATGAGGGAGGTGTGGACTGGGAGAGTATGAGGGGGGTGTGGACTGGGAGAGTATGAGGGGGGTGTGGACTGGGAGAGTATGAGGGGGGTGTGGACTGGGAGAGTATGAGGGGGGTGTGGACTGGGAGAGTATGAGGGGGGTGTGGACTGGGAGAGTATGAGGGGGGTGTGGACTGGGAGAGTATGAGGGGGGTGTGGACTGGGAGAGTATGAGGGGGGTGTGGACTGGGAGAGTATGAGGGGGGTGTGGACTGGGAGAGTATGAGGGGGGTGTGGACTGGGAGAGTATGAGGGGGGTGTGGACTGGGAGAGTATGAGGGGGGTGTGGACTGGGAGAGTATGAGGGGGGTGTGGACTGGGAGAGTATGAGGGGGGTGTGGACTGGGAGAGTATGAGGGGGGTGTGGACTGGGAGAGTATGAGGGGGGTGTGGACTGGGAGAGTATGAGGGGTGGTGTGGACTGGGAGAGTATGAGGGGGGGTGTGGACTGGGAGAGTATGAGGGGGGTGTGGACTGGGAGAGTATGAGGGGGTGTGGACTGGGAGAGTATGAGGGGGGTGTGGACTGGGAGAGTATGAGGGGGGGTGTGGACTGGGAGAGTATGAGGGGGGGGTGTGGACTGGGAGAGTATGAGGGGGGGTGTGGACTGGGAGAGTATGAGGGGGGGTGTGGACTGGGAGAGTATGAGGGGGGGTGTGGACTGGGAGAGTATGAGGGGGGGTGTGGACTGGGAGAGTATGAGGGGGGGTGTGGACTGGGAGAGTATGAGGGGGGTGGGGACTGGGAGAGTATGAGGGGGGTGGGGACTGGGAGAGTATGAGGGGGGTGGGGACTGGGAGAGTATGAGGGGGGTGGGGACTGGGAGAGTATGAGGGGGGTGGGGACTGGGAGAGTATGAGGGGGGTGTGGACTGGGAGAGTATGAGGGGGGTGGGGACTGGGAGAGTATGAGGGGGGGGACTGGGAGAGTATGAGGGGGGTGTGGACTGGGAGAGTGAGGGAGAGTGGAAGTCAACAAATGAGAGTGTGGGCGACGCCTGGAGTTGACGACTGGATTGTTGTGGTGGAGGAAGTGTCCATTCATGTGGTTTAATTGACAGCTTCCCGTGTTGGCTTATGGTGTGTGTACACTGTGGTGTGTGTGTGTGTACACTGTGGTGTGTGTGTGTGTACACTGTGGTGTGTGTGTGTGTACACTGTGGTGTGTGTGTGTGTGTGTACATTGTGGTGTGTGTGTGTGTACACTGTGGTGTGTGTGTGTGTACACTGTGGTGTGTGTGTGTGTACACTGTGGTGTGTGTGTGTACATTGTCGTGTGTGTGTGTACACTGTGGTGTGTGTGTACTCACCTAATTGTACTCACCTAATTGTGCTTGCGGGGGTTGAGCTCTGGCTCTTTGGTCCCGCCTCTCAACCGTCAATCAACTGGTGTACAGATTCCTGAGCCTATTGGGCTCTATCATATCTACATTTGAAACTGTGTATGGAGTCAGCCTTCACCACATCACTTCCTAATGCATTCCATTTACTAACTACTCTGACACTGAAAAAGTTCTTTCTAACGTCTCTGTGGCTCATTTGGGTACTCAGCTTCCACCTGTGTCCCCTTGTTCGCGTCCCACCAGTGTTGAATAGCTCATCCTTGTTTACCCGGTCGATTCCCCTGAGGATTTTGTAGGTTGTGATCATGTCCCCCCTTACTCTTCTGTCTTCCAGTGTCGTAAGGTGCATTTCCCGCAGCCTTTCCTCATAACTCATGCCTCTTAGTTCTGGGACTAGTCTAGTAGCATACCTTTGGACTTTTTCCAGCTTCGTCTTGTGCTTGACAAGGTACGGGCTCCATGCTGGGGCCGCATACTCCAGGATTGGTCTTACATATGTGGTGTACAAGATTCTGAATGATTCCTTACACAGGTTCCTGAACGCCGTTCTGATGTTAGCCAGCCTCGCATATGCCGCAGACGTTATTCTTTTTATGTGGGCTTCAGGAGACAGGTTTGGTGTGATATCAACTCCTAGATCTTTCTCTCTGTCTGTTTCATTAAGTACTTCATCTCCTATTCTGTATCCTGTGCCTGGCCTCCTGTTTCCACTGCCTAGTTTCATTACTTTGCATTTACTCGGGTTGAACTTCAACAGCCATTTGTTGGACCATTCACTCAGTCTATCCAGGTCATCTTGTAGCCTCCTACTATCATCCTCTGTTTCAATCCTCCTCATAATTTTTGCATCGTCGGCAAACATTGAGAGGAACGAATCTATACCCTCTGGGAGATCATTTACATATACCAGAAACAGTATAGGTCCAAGGACTGACCCCTGCGGGACTCCACTTGTGACGTCTCGCCAATCTGAGACCTCACCCCTCACACAGACTCGTTGTCTCCTGTTGCTTAGGTACTCCTCTATCCACCGGAGTACCTTCCCTCTCACTCCAGCCTGCATCTCCAACTTTCGCACTAGCCTCTTGTGTGGCACTGTATCAAAGGCTTTCTGACAATCCAAAAATATGCAGTCTGCCCACCCTTCTCTTTCTTGCCTTATTTTTGTTGCCTGGTCGTAGAATTCAAGTAACCCTGTGAGGCAGGACCTGCCATCCCTGAACCCATGTTGATGCTGTGTTACAAAGTTCCTTCGCTCCAGATGCTCCACTAGTTTTTTTCGCACAATCTTCTCCATCAGCTTGCATGGTATGCAGGTTAGGGACACTGGCCTGTAGTTCAGTGCCTCCTGTCTATCCCCTTTCTTGTATATCGGGACTACGTTAGCTGCTTTCCAAATATCTGGCAGTTCCCCTGTTGCCAGTGATTTGTTATACACTATGGAGAGTGGTAGGCTCAGTTCTCTTGCTCCTTCCTTTAGAACCCAAGGGGAGATTCCATCTGGGCCTATAGCCTTCGTCACGTCCAACTCTAGTAAACACTTCCTTACTTCCCCACTGGTAATCTCAAACTCTTCCAGTGATTCCTGGTTAGCAATTCCCTCACTTACCTCTGGAATTTCTCCTTGCTCTAAGGGGAAGACCTCCTGGAATTTCTTATTCAATTCCTCACACACTTCCTTGTCATTTGTAGTGAATCCTTCCGCCCCTATCCTTAATCTCATAACCTGTTCCTTTACTGTTGTTTTTCTCCTAATGTGGCTATGCAACAATTTAGGCTGAGTCTTTGCCTGTGTGTGTACACTGTGGTGTGTGTGTGTACACTGTGGTGTGTGTGTGTGTACACTGTGGTGTGTGTTGTACACTGTGGTGTGTGTGTGTACACTGTGGTGTGTGTTGTACACTGTGGTGTGTGTGTGTGTGTGTACACTGTGGTGTGTGTGTGTGTGTGTGTGTGTGTGTGTGTGTGTGTGTGTGTGTGTGTGTGTGTGTGTGTACACTGTGGTGTGTGTGTGTGTACACTGTGGTGTGTGTGTGTGTGTGTGTACACTGTGGTGTGTGTGTGTGTGTGTACACTGTGGTGTGTGTGTGTGTGTGTGTGTGTGTGTGTGTGTGTGTGTGTGTGTGTGTACACTGTGGTGTGTGTGTGTGTACACTGTGGTGTGTGTGTGTGTGTGTACACTGTGGTGTGTGTGTGTGTGTGTACACTGTGGTGTGTGTGTGTGTGTGTACACTGTGGTGTGTGTGTGTGTGTGTGTACACTGTGGTGTGTGTGTGTGTGTGTACACTGTGGTGTGTGTGTGTATACACTGTGGTGTGTGTACACTGTGGTGTGTGTGTGTACACTGTGGTGTGTGTGTGTGTGTACACTGTGGTGTGTGTTGTACATTGTGGTGTGTGTGTGTACACTGTGGTGTGTGTGTGTACACTGTGGTGTGGGTGTTGTACACTGTGGTGGGTGTTGTTGTACACTGTGGTGGGTGTTGTACACTGTGGTGGGTGATATGCTATACCGATGATGATACTCTTCAAGACGCTAGTGCTCTCTAGAGTGGAGTACTGCTGCACAATGACAGCCCCTTTCAAAGCTGGAGAAATTGCTGACCTGGAGAGCGTGCAGAGATCCTTTACTGCTAGAATCCACTCAGTAAAACATCTGAACTACTGGGACCTACTAAAGAGCCTAAATCTGTACTCCCTTGAGCGCAGGCGGGAGAGATGCATAGTAATTTACACATAGAAAATATTAGAGGGGCTGGTCCCAAACCTGCACACAGAAATAACGTCACATGAGACCAGAAGACATGGCAGGATGTGCAGAATACCCCCGTTGAAGAGCAGAGGTGCAACAGGTACTCGGAGAGAGAACTATCAACATCAGAGGCCCGAGACTGTTCAACACGCTTCCACTACACATAAGGGGCATAACTGGCCGACCCCTCACAGTGTTCAAGAGAGAACTGGATAAGCCTCTCCAAAGGATACCTGATCAACCAGGCTGTGACTCATACGTCAGGCTGCGAGCAGCCGCGTCTAACAGCCTGGTTGATCAGTCCAGCAACCAGGAGGCCTGGTCGACGACCGGGCCGCGGGGACGCTAAGCCCCGAAAACACTTCAAGGTAACTTCAAGGAGATGTGGCTGTGGTTGTCTTCACCTGTAGTGGTGGTGTGTGTGACTGTGGTTGTCTTCACCTGTAGTGGGTGGTGTGTGGCTGTGGTTGTCTTCACCTATAGTGGTTGTGTGTGTGGCTGTGGTTGTCTTCACCTGTAGTGGTGGTGGTGTGTGTGGCTGTGGTTGTCTTCACCTGTAGTGGTGGTGGTGGTGTGTGGCTGTGGTTGTCTTCACCTGTAGTGGTGGTGTGTGTGGCTGTGGTTGTCTTCACCTGTAGTGGTGGTGGTGTGTGTGGCTGTGGTTGTCTTCACCTGTAGTGGTGGTGGTGTGTGTGGCTGTGGTTGTCTTCACCTGTAGTGGTAGTGGTGTGTGTGTGGCTGTGGTTGTCGTCACCTGTAGTGGTGGTGGTGTGTGTGGCTGTGGTTGTCTTCACCTGTAGTGGTGGTGGTGTGTGTGGCTGTGGTTGTCTTTACCTGTAGTGGTGGTGTGTGGCTGTGGTTGTCTTCACCTGTAGTGGTGGTGTGTGGCTGTGGTTGTCTTCACCTGTAGTGGTAGTGTGTGGCTGTGGTTGTCTTCACCTGTAGTGGTGGTGTGTGGCTGTGGTTGTCTTCACCTGTAGTGGTGGTGTGTGGCTATGGTTGTCTTCACCTGTAGTGGTGGTGGTGTGTGGCTGTGGTTGTCTTTACCTGTAGTGGTGGTGGTGTGTGTGGCTATGGTTGTCTTCACCTGTAGTGGTGGTGGTGTGTGTGGCTGTGGTTGTCTTCACCTGTAGTGGTGGTGGTGGTGTGTGGCTGTGGTTGTCTTCACCTGTAGTGGTGGTGTGTGGCTATGGTGGTCTTCACCTGTGGTGGTTGTGTGTGGCTGTGGTTGTCTTCACCTGTTGTGGTGGTGGTGTGTGGCTGTGGTTGTCTTCACCTGTAGCGGTGGTGTGTGGCTGTGGTTGTCTTCACCTGTGGTGGTGGTGTGTGGCTGTGGTTGTCTTCACCTGTTGTGGTGGTGGTGTGTGGCTGTGGTTGTCTTCACCTGTAGTGGTGGTGGTGGTGTGTGGCTGTGGTTGTCTTCACCTGTAGTGGTGGTGTGGCTGTGGTTGTCTTCACCTGTAGTGGTGGTGTGTGGCTGTGGTTGTCTTCACCTGTAGTAGTGGTGGTATGTGGCTATGGTTGTCTTCACCTGTAGTAGTGGTGGTGTGTGGCTATGGTTTGTCTTCACCTGTAGTGGTGGTGTGTGGCTGTGGTTGTCTTCACCTGTAGTGGTGGTGTGTGGCTGTGGTTGTCTTCACCTGTAGTGGTGGTGTGTGGCTGTGGTTGTCTTCACCTGTAGTGGTGGTGTGTGGCTGTGGTTGTCTTCACCTGTAGTGGTGGTGGTGTGTGGCTATGGTTGTCTTCACCTGTAGTGGTGGTGTGTGGCTGTGGTTGTCTTCACCTGTAGTGGTGGTGTGTGGCTGTGGTTGTCTTCACCTGTAGTGGTGGTGTGTGGCTGTGGTTGTCTTCACCTGTAGTGGTGGTGTGTGGCTGTGGTTGTCTTCACCTGTAGTGGTGGTGTGTGGCTGTGGTTGTCTTCACCTGTAGTGGTGGTGTGTGTGGCTGTGGTTGTCTTCACCTGTAGTAGTGGTGGTGTGGCTGTGGTTGTCTTCACCTGTAGTGGTGGTGTGTGGCTGTGGTTGTCTTCACCTGTAGTGGTGGTGTGTGGCTGTGGTTGTCTTCACCTGTAGTGGTGGTGTGTGGCTGTGGTTGTCTTCACCTGTAGTGGTGGTGTGTAGCTGTGGTTGTCTTCACCTGTAGTGGTGGTGTGTGGCTGTGGTTGTCTTCACCTGTAGTGGTGGTGGTGTGTGGCTGTGGTTGTCTTCACCTGTAGTAGTGGTGGTGTGTGGCTGTGGTTGTCTTCATCTGTAGTGGTGGTGTGTGGCTGTGGTTGTCTTCACCTGTAGTGGTGGTGTGTGGCTGTGGTTGTCTTCACCTGTAGTGGTGGTGGTGTGTGGCTGTGGTTGTCTTCACCTGTAGTAGTGGTGGTGTGTGGCTGTGGTTGTCTTCACCTGTAGTGGTGGTGTGTGGCTGTGGTTGTCTTCACCTGTAGTGGTGGTGGTGTGGCTGTGGTTGTCTTCACCTGTAGTGGTGGTGTGTGGCTGTGGTTGTCTTCACCTGTAGTGGTGGTGTGTGGCTGTGGTTGTCTTCACCTGTAGTGGTGGTGTGTGGCTGTGGTTGTCTTCACCTGTAGTGGTGGTGTGTGGCTGTGGTTGTCTTCACCTGTAGTAGTAGTGGTGTGTGGCTGTGGTTGTCTTCACCTGTAGTAGTAGTGGTGTGTGGCTGTGGTTGTCTTCACCTGTAGTAGTAGTGGTGTGTGGCTGTGGTTGTCTTCACCTGTAGTAGTAGTGGTGTGTGGCTGTGGTTGTCTTCACCTGTAGTGGTGGTGTGTGGCTGTGGTTGTCTTCACCTGTAGTAGTGGTGTGTGGCTGTGGTTGTCTTCACCTGTAGTGGTGGTGTGTGGCTGTGGTTGTCTTCACCTGTAGTGGTGGTGGTGTGTGGCTGTGGTTGTCTTCACCTGTAGTAGTGGTGGTGTGTGGCTGTGGTTGTCTTCACCTGTAGTAGTAGTGGTGTGTGGCTGTGGTTGTCTTCACCTGTAGTAGTAGTGGTGTGTGGCTGTGGTTGTCTTCACCTGTGGTGGTGGTGGTGTGTGGCTGTGGTTGTCTTCACCTGTGGTGGTGGTGGTGTGTGGCTGTGGTTGTCTTCACCTGTAGTGGTGGTGGTGTGTGTGGCTGTGGTTGTCTTCACCTGTAGTGGTGGTGTGTGTGGCTGTGGTTGTCTTCACCTGTAGTAGTGGTGGTGTGGCTGTGGTTGTCTTCACCTGTAGTGGTGGTGGTGTGTGTGGCTGTGGTTGTCTTCACCTGTAGTGGTGGTGGTGTGTGGCTGTGGTTGTCTTCACCTGTAGGTGGTGTGTGGCTGTGGTTGTCTTCACCTGTAGTGGTGGTGTGTGGCTGTGGTTGTCTTCACCTGTTGTGGTGGTGTGTGGCTGTGGTTGTCTTCACCTGTAGTGGTGGTGTGTGGCTATGGTTGTCTTCACCTGTAGTGGTGGTGTGTGGCTGTGGTTGTCTTCACCTGTAGTGGTGGTGGTGCTGGTGGCTGTGGTTGTCTTCACCTGTAGTGGTGGTGTGTGGCTGTGGTTGTCTTCACCTGTAGTGGTGGTGTTGTGTGTGGCTGTGGTTGGTCTTCAACCTGTAGTGGTGGGTTGTGTGGCCTGTGGGTTGTCTTCACCTGTCGTAGTGGTGGCTGTGGCCTGTGTGGTTGTCTTCACCTGTAGTAGTGGTGGTGTCTGTGCTACATGGGTGTCCTTCACCTGTAGTAGTGGTGGTGTTGTGGCTGTGGTTGTCCTTCACCCTGTAGTGGTGGTGGTGTGGCTGTTGGTTGTCTTCACCTGTAGTAGTGGTGGTGTGGGCTCGTGGTTGTCTTCACCTGTAGTGGTGGTGTGTGTGGCTGTGGTTGTCTTCACCTGTAGAGTAGTAGGGTGGTGTGTGGCTGTGGTTGTCTTCACCTGTAGTAGTGGTGGTGTGTGGCTGTGGTTGTCTTCACTGTAGTGGTGGTGCTGTCGGCTGTGATTGTCTTCACCTGTAGTAGTGGTCGGGTGTGGCAATGTGGTTGTCTTACACCTGCTAGTAGTGGTGGTGTGGCTGTGGTTGTCTTCACCTGTAGTAGTGGTGGTGTGGCTGTGGTTGTCTTCACCTGTAGTAGTGGTGGTGTGGCTGTGGTTGTCTTCACCTGTAGTGGTGGTGGTGTGGCTGTGGTTGTCTTCACCTGTAGTGGTGGTGTGTGTGGCTGTGGTTGTCTTCACCTGTAGTGGTGGTGGTGTGTGGCTGTGGTTGTCTTCACCTGTAGTGGTGGTGGTGTGTGGCTATGGTTGTCTTCACCTGTAGTGGTGGTGTGTGGCTGTGGTTGTCTTCACCTGTAGTGGTGGTGTGTGGCTGTGGTTGTCTTCACCTGTAGGGGTGGTGATGGTGTGTGGCTGTGGTTGTCTTCACCTGTAGTGGTGGTGGTGTGTGGCTATGGTTGTCTTCACCTGTAGTGGTGGTGTGTGGCTGTGGTTGTCTTCACCTGTAGTGGTGGTGTGTGGCTGTGGTTGTCTTCACCTGTAGTGGTGGTGTGTGGCTGTGGTTGTCTTCACCTGTAGTGGTTGGTGGTGGTGGCTGTGGTTGTTCTTCACCTGTAGTGGTGGTGTGTGTGTGGCTGTGGTTGTCTTCACCTGTAGTGGTGGTGGTGTGTGGCTGTGGTTGTCTTCACCTGTAGTGGTGGTGTGTGTGGCTGTGGTTGTCTTCACCTGTAGTGGTGGTGTGGTGTGGCTGTGGTTGTCTTTCACCTGTAGTGGTGGTGGTGTGTGTGGCTGTGGTTGTCTTCACCTGTAGTAGTGGTGGTGTGTGGCTATGGTTGTCTTCACCTGTAGTGGTGGTGGTGTGTGGCTGTGGTTGTCTTACCTGTAGTGGTGGTGTGTGGCTGTGGTTGTCTTCACCTGTAGTGGTGGTGTGTGGCTGTGGTTGTCTTCACCTGTAGTGGTGGTGTGTGGCTGTGGTTGTCTTCACCTGTAGTGGTGGTGTGTGGCTGTGGTTGTCTTCACCTGTAGTGGTGGTGGTGTGTGGCTGTGGTTGTCTTCACCTGTAGTGGTGGTGTGTGGCTGTGGTTGTCTTCACCTGTAGTGGTGGTGTGTGTGGCTGTGGTTGTCTTCACCTGTAGTGGTGGTGGTGTGTGGCTGTGGTTGTCTTCACCTGTATGGTGGTGGTGGTGTGGCTGTGGTTGTCTTCAACCTGTAGTGGTGGTGTGTGTGGCTGTGGTTGTCTTCACCTGTAGTGGTGGTGGTGTGTGTGGCTGTGGTTGTCTTCACCTGTAGTGGTGGTGGTGTGGCTGTGGTTGTCTTCACCTGTGTAGTGGTGGTGTGTGGCTGTGGTTGTCTTCACCTGTAGTGGTGGTGGTGTGTGGCTGTGGTTGTCTTCACCTGTAGTGGTGGTGTGTGTGGCTGTGGTTGTCTTCACCTGTAGTGGTGGTGTGTGGCTGTGGTTGTCTTCACCTGTAGTGGTGGTGTGTGGCTGTGGTTGTCTTCACCTGTAGTGGTGGTGGTGTGGCTGTGGTTGTCTTCACCTGTAGTGGTGGTGTGTGGCTGTGGTTGTCTTCACCTGTAGTGGTGGATGTGGTGCTGTGGATGTGTGTCCTTCACCGTAGTGGTGGTGCGTGTGGCAATGGGGTTGTCTTCACCTGTAGTGGTGGTGGTGTGTGGCTGTGGTGTCTTCACCTGTAGTGGTGGTGGTGTGTGTGGCTAGTGGTTGTCTTCACCTGTGTAGTGGTGGTGTGTGGCTGTGGTTGTCTTCACCTGTAGTGGTGGTGTGTGACGCTGTTGCTTGTCCTTCACCTGTAGGGTGCTGTGTGTGCTGTGGTTGTCGTCACCCTGTAGTAGTGGGTGGTGTGGCTGGTGGTTGTCGTCACCTGTAGTGGTGGTGTGTGGCTTTGTGGTGTCTTCACCTGTAGTGGTGGTGTGTGTGCTGTAGGTTGTCTTTCAACCTGTGAGTGGTGGTGTGGGTCTGTGGTTGTCTTTCACCTGTAGTGGTGGTGTGTGGCTGTGGTTGTCTTCACCTGTATGTGGTGGTGGTGTAGGCTGTGGTTGTCTTCATCCTGTAGTGGTGGTGTGTGCTGTGGTTGTCTTCACACCTGTGAGTGGTGATGTGTACCTGTTAGTTGTCTTCACATGTAGTGGTAGTGTGTGGCTGTGGGTGTCTTCACCTGTATGTGGGTGGTGGTGTGGGTGGCTGTGGTTGTCTTCACCTGTAGTAGTGGTGTATGTGGCTATGGTTGTCTTCACCTGGAAATGTAGTGGTGGTGTGTGGCTAGTTTCTTCACCTGTAGTGGTGGTGTGTGGCTGTGGTTGTCTTCACCTGTAGTGGTTGGTGTGTGGCTGTGGTTGTCTTCACCTGTAGTGGTGGTGTGTGGCTGTGGTTGTCTTCACCTGTAGTGGTGGTGTGTGGCTGTGGTTGTCTTCACCTGTAGTGGTGGTGGTGTGTGGCTGATGGTTGTCTTCACCTGTAGTGGTGGTGTGTGGCTGTGGTTGTCCTTCACCTGTAGTAGAGTGGTGTGTGGCTGTGGTTGTCTTCACCTGGTAGTGGTAGGTGGTGTGTGGCTGTGGTTGTCTTCACCTGTAGTGGTGGTGTGTGGCTGTGGTTGTCTTCACCTGTAGTGGTGGTGTGTGTGGCTGTGGTTGTCTTCACCTGTAGTGGTGGTGTGTGTGGCTGTGGTTGTCTTCACCTGTAGTGGTGGTGTGGTGGCTGTGGTTGTCTTCACCTGTAGTGGTGGTGGTGTGTGGCTGTGGTTGTCTTCACCTGTAGTGGTGGTGTGTGGCTGTGGTTGTCTTCACCTGTAGTAGTGGTGTGTGTGGCTGTGGTTGTCTTCACCTGTAGTGGTGGTGTGTGTGGCTGTGGTTGTCTTCACCTGTAGTGGTTGGTGGGGTGTGGCTGTGGTTGTCTTCACATGTAGTGGTGGTGGTGTGTGGCTGTGGTTGTCTTCACCTGTAGTGGTGGTGTGTGGCTGTGGTTGGTCTTCACCTGTAGTGGTGGTGTGTGGCTGTGGTTGTCTTCACCTGTAGTAGGTGGTGGTGTGGCTGTGGTTGTCTTCACCTGTAGTGGTGGTGTGTGTGGCTGTGGTTGTCTTCACCTGTAGTGGTGTGGTGGTGTGGCTGTGGTTGTCTTCACCTGTAGTGGTGGTGTGTGGCTGTGGTTGTCTTCACCTGTAGTGTGGTGGTGGTGTGGCTGTGGTTGTCTTCACCTGTAGTGTGGTGGTGTGTGGCTGTGGTTGTCTTCACCTGTAGTAGTGGTGGTGTGTGGCTGTGGTTGTCTTCACCTGTAGTGGTGGTGTGTGGCTGTGGTTGTCTTCACCTGTAGTGGTGGTGTGTGGCTGTGGTTGTCTTCACCTGTAGTAGTGGTGGTGTGTGGCTGTGGTTGTCTTCACCTGTAGTGGTGGTGTGTGGCTGTGGTTGTCTTCACCTGTAGTGGTGGTGGTGTGGCTGTGGTTGTCTTCACCTGTAGTAGTAGTGGTGTGTGGCTGTGGTTGTCTTCACCTGTAGTGAGTGGTGTGTGGCTGTGGTTGTCTTCACCTGTAGTGGTGGTGGTGTGGCTATGGTTGTCTTCACCTGTAGTGGTGGTGGTGTGGCTGTGGTTGTCTTCACCTGTAGTGGTGGTGGTGTGTGGCTGTGGTTGTCTTCACCTGTAGTGGTGGTGTGTGGCTGTGGTTGTCTTCACCTGTAGTGGTGGTGTGTGGCTGTGGTTGTCTTCACCTGTAGTGGTGGTGTGTGTGGCTGTGGTTGTTTTCACCTGTAGTAGTGGTGGTGTGGCTGTGGTTGTCTTCACCTGTAGTGGTGGTGTGTGGCTGTGGTTGTCTTCACCTGTAGTGGTGGTGTGTGGCTGTGGTTGTCTTCACCTGTAGTGGTGGTGTGTGGCTGTGGTTGTCTTCACCTGTAGTGGTGGTGTGTGGCTGTGGTTGTCTTCACCTGTAGTGGTGGTGTGTGGCTGTGGTTGTCTTCATCTGTAGTGGTGGTGGTGTGTGTGGCTGTGGTTGTCTTCACCTGTAGTGGTGGTGGTGTGTGTGGCTGTGGTTGTCTTCACCTGTAGTGGTGGTGGTGTGTGTGGCTGTGGTTGTCTTCACCTGTAGTGGTGGTGTGTGTGGCTGTGGTTGTCTTCACCTGTAGTAGTGGTGGTGTGTGGCTATGGTTGTCTTCACCTGTGGTGGTGGTGTGTGGCTGTGGTTGTCTTCACCTGTAGTGGTGGTGTGTGGCTGTGGTTGTCTTCACCTGTAGTGGTGGTGTGGCTATGGTTGTCTTCACCTGTAGTGGTGGTGTGTGGCTATGGTTGTCTTCACCTGTAGTGGTGGTGTGTGGCTGTGGTTGTCTTCACCTGTAGTAGTGGTGGTGTGTGGCTGTGGTTGTCTTCACCTGTAGTAGTGGTGGTGTGTGGCTGTGGTTGTCTTCACCTGTAGTGGTGGTGGTGTGGCTGTGGTTGTCTTCACCTGTAGTAGTAGTGGTGTGTGGCTCTGGTTGTCTTCACCTGTAGTGATGGTGTGTGGCTGTGGTTGTCTTCACCTGTAGTGGTGGTGGTGTGGCTGTGGTTGTCTTCACCTGTAGTGGTGGTGGTGTGTGGCTGTGGTTGTCTTCACCTGTAGTGGTGGTGGTGTGTGTGGCTGTGGTTGTCTTCACCTGTAGTGGTGGTGTGTGGCTGTGGTTGTCTTCACGTGTAGTGGTGGTGTGTGGCTGTGGTTGTCTTCACCTGTAGTGGTGGTGTGTGTGGCTGTGGTTGTCTTCACCTGTAGTGGTGGTGTGTGCTGTGGTTGTCCTTCACCTGTAGTGGTGGTGTGTGGCTGTGGTTGTCTTCACCTGTAGTGGTGGTGTGTGGCTGTGGTTGTCTTCACCTGTAGTGGTGGTGTGTGGCTGTGGTTGTCTTCACCTGTAGTGGTGGTGTGGTGGCTGTGGTTGTCTTCAACTGTAGTGGTGGTGGTGTGTGGCTGTGGTTGTCTTCACCTGTAGTGGTGGTGGTGTGTGTGGCTGTGGTTGTCTTCACCTGTAGTGGTGGTGGTGTGTGGCTGTGGTTGTCTTCACCTGTAGTAGGTGGTGGTGTGTGGCTGTGGTTGTCTTCACCTGTAGGTGGTGGTGTGTGGCTGTGGTTGTCTTCACCTGTAGTGGTTGGTGGTGTGTGGCTGTGGTTGTCTTCACCTGTAGTGGTGGTGTGTGGCTAGGTTGTCTTCACCTGTAGTAGGGTGGTGTGTGGCTGTGGTTGTCTTCACCTGTAGTAGTGGTGGTGTGTGGCTGTGGTTGTCTTCACCTGTAGTAGTGGTGGTGTGTGGCTGTGGTTGTCTTCACCTGTAGTGGTGGTGTGTGGCTGTGGTTGTCTTCACCTGTAGTGGTGGTGGTGTGGCTGTGGTTGTCTTCACCTGTAGTGGTGGTGTGTGGCTGTGGTTGTCTTCACCTGTAGTGGTGGTGTGTGGCATGTGGTTGTCTTCACCTGTAGTGGTGGTGGTGTGTGGCTGTGGTTGTCTTCACCTGTAGTAGGTGGTGGTGTGTGTGCTGTGGTTGTCTTCACCTGTAGTGGTGGTGTGTGGCTGTGGTTGTCTTCACCTGTAGTGGGTGGTGTGTGGCATGGGTTGTCTTCACTGTAGTGGGGGTGGTGTTGGGCTGTGGTTGTCTTCACCTGTAGTGGTGTGTGTGCTGTGGTTGTCTTCACCTGTAGTGGTGGTGTCTTCACCTGTAGTGGTGGTGGTGTGGCTATGGTTGTCTTCACCTGTAGTGGTGGTGTGTGGCTATGGTTGTCTTCACCTGTAGTGGTGGTGGTGTGTGGCTGTGGTTGTCTTCACCTGTAGTGGTGGTGTGTGGCTGTGGTTGTCTTCACCTGCAGTGGTGGTGTGTGGCTGTGGTTGTCTTCACCTATAGTGGTGGTGTGTGGCTGTGGTTGTCTTCACCTGTAGTGGTGGTGTGTGGCTGTGGTTGTCTTCACCTGTAGTGGTGGTGTGTGGCTGTGGTTGTCTTCACCTGTAGTGGTGGTGTGTGGCTGTGGTTGTCTTCACCTGTAGTGGAGGTGTGTGGCTCTGGTTGTCTTCACCTGTAGTGGTGGTGTGTGGCTGTGGTTGTCTTCACCTGTAGTGGTGGTGTGTGGCTGTGGTTGTCTTCACCTGTAGTAGTAGTGGTGTGTGGCTGTGGTTGTCTTCACCTGTAGTAGTAGTGGTGTGTGGCTGTGGTTGTCTTCACCTGTAGTAGTAGTGGTGTGTGGCTGTGGTTGTCTTCACCTGTAGTGGTGGTGGTGTGGCTGTGGTTGTCTTCACCTGTAGTGGTGGTGGTGTGTGTGGCTGTGGTTGTCTTCACCTGTAGTGGTGGTGTGTGGCTGTGGTTGTCTTCACCTTTAGTGGTGGTGGTGTGGCTGTGGTTGTCTTCACCTGTAGTGGTGGTGGTGTGTGTGGCTGTGGTTGTCTTCACCTGTAGTGGTGGTGTGTGGCTGTGGTTGTCTTCACCTGTAGTGGTGGTGGTGTGTGTGGCTGTGGTTGTCTTCACCTGTAGTGTTGGTGGTGTGTGGCTGTGGTTGTCTTCACCTGTAGTGGTGGTGTGTGGCTGTGGTTGTCTTCACCTGTTGTGGTGGTGGTGGTGTGTGGCTGTGGTTGTCTTCACCTGTAGTGGTGGTGGTGTGTGGCTATGGTTGTCTTCACCTGTAGTGGTGGTGTGTGGCTGTGGTTGTCTTCACCTGTAGTGGTGGTGGTGGTGTGTGGCTGTGGTTGTCTTCACCTGTAGTGGTGGTGTGTGGCTGTGGTTGTCTTCACCTGTAGTAGTGGTGGTGGTGTGGCTGTGGTTGTCTTCACCTGTAGTGGTGGTGTGTGGCTGTGGTTGTCTTCACCTGTAGTGGTGGTGTGTGTGGCTGTGGTTGTCTTCACCTGTAGTAGTGGTGGTGTGGCTGTGGTTGTCTTCACCTGTAGTGGTGGTGAGTGGCTGTGATTATCTTCACCTGTAGTGGTGGTGGTGTGTGTGGCTGTGGTTGTCTTCACCTGTAGTGGTGGTGGTGTGTGGCTGTGGTTGTCTTCACCTGTAGTGGTGGTGTGTGGCTGTGGTTGTCTTCACCTGTAGGGATGGTGGTGGTGTGTGGCTGTGGTTGTTTTCACCTGTAGTTTTGGTGGTGTGTGGCTATGGTTGTCTTCACCTGTAGTGGTGTGTGGCTGTGGTTGTCTTCACCTGTAGTGGTGGTGTGTGGCTGTGGTTGTCTTCACCTGTAGTAGTGGTGGTGGTGTGGCTGTGGTTGTCTTCACTTGTAGTGGTGGTGTGTGGCTGTGGTTGGCTTCACCTGTAGTAGTGGTGGTGTGGCTGTGGTTGTCTTCACCTGTAGTGGTGGTGTGTGGCTATGGTTGTCTTCACCTGTAGTAGTGGTGGTGGTGTGGCTGTGGTTGTCTTCACCTGTAGTGGTGGTGTGTTGCTGTGGTTGTCTTCACCTGTAGTGGTGGTGTGTGGCTGTGGTTGTCTTCACCTGTAGTGGTGGTGGTGTGTGTGGCTGTGGTTGTCTTCACGTGTAGTGGTGGTGTGTGGCTGTGGTTGTCTTCACCTGTAGTAGTGGTGGTGGTGTGTGGCTGTGGTTGTCTTCACCTGTAGTGGTGGTGTGTGGCTGTGGTTGTCTTCACCTGTAGGGATGGTGGTGGTGTGTGGCTGTGGTTGTCTTCACCTGTAGTGGTGCTGTGTGGCTGTGGTTGTCTTCACCTGTAGTGGTGGTGTGTGGCTGTGGTTGTCTTCACCTGTAGTGGTGGTGGTGGTGTGTGGCTGTGGTTGTCTTCACCTGTAGTAGTGGTGGTGGTGTGTGTGGCTGTGGTTGTCTTCACCTGTAGTAGTGGTGGTGTGTGGCTGTGGTTGTCTTCACCTGTAGTGGTGGTGTGAGGCTGTGGTTGTCTTCACCTGTAGTGGTGGTGTGTGGCTGTGGTTGTCTTCACCTGTAGTGGTGGTGGTGTGGCTATGGTTGTCTTCACCTCTAGTGGTGGTGTTGTGGCTATGGTTGTCTTCACCTGTAGTGGTGGTGGTGTGTGGCTATGGTTGTCTTCACCTGTAGTGGTGGTGGTGTGGCTGTGGTTGTCTTCACCTGTAGTGGTGGTGGTGGTGTGTGGCTGTGGTTGTCTTCACCTGTAGTGGTGGTGGTGTTTACAGTTTGCTTTACAAATTCTGTTTTTCAAGACGATCTCTGAACGAATTTACGAATGTTGACAATTTGTGTGTTCTGGTTCCCCTTATCTTTGTGTACACAATGACTTTGTACTCTGTGTTTAGAAAAACCATCTCTACAGATCTTCGAATCTTAGCATTCATTATGTTTTCTGAAACTATAAGGTAATATAACGTATATGTCGCATAGAAAAAATTAACTTTTCTAATCAGTTCATTTATTAAAAGCTTTTTTTCCTTAGTAATTTTGTTTATGCAGATATCTACATAATGTAATTAAGGATATACTTTTATTACTCGCGAATTTTTGTAACTTTAAAAGTCATTTTGAACTGTGCGGAAATGCTGGACATATGACATACTAATGAGGAAATGTTGCGTTGCAGGTACGGCCGTGTGAGAGGCGGGCAGGTGTGTGTGTGTATGTGGAGGACGGTGTGGTCAACAGTGTGACCGTCAACAGTGTGACCGTCAACAGTGTGACCGTCAACAGTGCCCACGATGAGTTCTGAACATCAGTCCTGTTCGTTATTTGTGAAACGTTGTATTACGCTTTATTGTTTACAGTGTGGTGCTGACAGTGACGGAATATATTCTAATATTGACAGTTAAAAAGTCTACGTTTTTATCTCTGTAACAGACGATGTCTTGATCAGTATGCTGTTACATGGACAAAAGGTATTATTTACTGAATTGTTGGCATGGCATTATCTTAACTTGGTTTGTTTTAAAGAGGTTAACTCACTGCTGGCCAGGAATGGAAGGGAAGGGAATTATCAGGATAAGGCGACTAGCCAGTACGGTATAGAGCACTTGGAAGGGGTCAGAATAAGGATTTGGGATGGGCCGGGGGGGGGGGGATGGTGCCCAACCCCTTGGACGGTCGTGAATTGAACGCCGACCTGCATGAAGCCAGACCGCCGCTCTACCGTCCAGCCCAAGTAGTTGGACAAGTCTTCTCTTATTATATAGAGGTTGAGCCCCATTTCACAACGGCTACGAGTTGCAGACGACTTACTCCCGTTTCTTCACATCTAGGAGCAGGACCCACCCACACGGCTACAATTAAAGTCATGTTATTACTTTGTAGAACAACAGTTATCTTAAAGTAATTAGTTGAGATTCAACGTCATTGCTTTTGAGGTTAGGAACGTTGTGCGAGTTGTGATGACGTCAGTTGTAAGTTGGTCAAGTCTCGCCAACAAAAGGTCTTCACACTGGCATCCAATACACCCCTTGTCTACGCTAAATTTACCTTAAAGAAAGGACGTACGTGTGTGTGTGTGTGTGTGTGTGTGTGTGTGTCTGCTCACCTATTTGTATCTGCAGGATCAAGCACTGACTCTTGGATCCCGCCTATCGAGCATCGGATGTTTACAGCAATGACTCCGGTCCTATTTCCCCATCAAACGTAGTTTTAAAATTATGAATAGTATTTGCTTCCACAACCTGTTCCTTAAGTGCATTCCATTTTCCCACTTCTCTCACGCTAAAAGAAAACTGCCTAACATCTCTGTGACTCATCTGAGTTTCCAGCTTCCACCCATGTCCCCTCGTTCTGTTACTATTCCGTGTAAACATTTCGTCTCTTTCCACTCTGTCAGTCCCCCTGAGTATTTTATACGTTCCTATCATGTCACCCCCTCTCCCTTCTTTTTTCTAGTGTCGAAAGGCACCGTTCCTTCAGGCGCTCCTCATACTCCATCCCTCGTAACTCTGGGACGAGTCTCGTTGCAAACCTCTGAACCTTTTCCAGTTTCCTTATATGCTTCTTCAGATGGGGACTCCATGATGAGGCGGCATACTAAGACTGGCCTCACGTAGGCAGTGTAAAGCGCCCTAAATGCCTCTCTACTTAAGTTTCTGAATGATGTTCTAACTTTTGCGAGTGTAGAGTACGCTGCTGTCAGTTATCCTATTTATATGTGCTTCAGGAGATAGATTAGGTGTTACGTCCACCCCCAGGTCTCTTTCGCGCGTCGTCACAAGTAGGCAGTTCCCCTTCATTGTGTACTGTCCCTTTGGTCTCCTATCACCTAGTCCCATTTCCATAACTTTACATTTGCGCGTGTTGAACTCCAGTAGCCATTTATCTGACCATCTCTGCAACCTGCTCAAGTCCTCTTGGAGGATCCTGCAATCCTCATCTGTCACAAGTCTTCTCATCAACTTTGCGTCATCCGCGAACATCGACATGTAGGACTTTACTCCTGTAAACATATCGTTAACATATATTAGAAATACAATTGGTCCCAGCACCGATCCTTGAGGTACTCCACTCGTTACTCTTCGCCAGTCCGACTTCTCGCCCCTTACCGTAATTCTTTGGCTCCTTCCTGTTAGGTAGTTCCTTATCCATTCTAGAGCCTTTCCTCCCACCCCCGCATGCCTCTCGAGTTTGAACAGCAGTCTCATGTGCGGTACTGTATCAAAGGCCTTTTGGCAGTCCAGAAATATGCAGTTTGCCCAACCATCTCTGTCCTGTCTTATCCTCGTTATTTTATCATAGAATTCCAAAAGGTTTGTTAGGCACGATTTCCCTGTCCAGAACCCATGTTGATGTGTGTGTTCACAAACCTAACGTTCTTCAGGTGTGCAACCAGTCGTAGCCTAATTATTCTTTCAAGTATTGTACAGGGGATGCTTGTCAGTGATACAGGTCTATAGTTAAGTGCTTGGGTGTGTGTGTACTTACCTATTTGTACTCACCTATTTGTGATTGCGGGGGTTGAGCTCTGGCTCTTTGGTCCCGCCTCTCAACTGTCAATCAACTGGCGAACAGATTCCTGAGCCTATTGGGCTCTTATCATATCTACATTTTAAACTGTGTATGCCTGCCTGGACCACATCAATGCCTCAATGACCACAATGATGTTGGTCGAGTTAGGAGTGAGGAACTGATTCAGAGGTATAAAACAGCCATAGAATTAGTTAGGAGCAAGGGAGGAATCCCGATCATGTGTGGCATTCTTCCAAGAAAGGGAGTTGGAAATGAATGGTTGTCGAGGGCACTTGGTGTCAATTGCCGGCTGGAAAGATATTGCAAATCAAATGCAATATCTTATATAGATAACTGGGAACACTTCTATGGAAGAAATTAAATGTATGCTCGTGATGGGGTGCATCTATTGTTTCAAGCGTAGGTTGGACATGCATATGAGTGGGATTGGGTGGTTATAAATAGGAGCTGCCTCGTATGGACCAATAGGCCTTCTGCAGTTACCTTGTTCGTATGCCTAATGCATTCCATTTAGGAATAATGCCTTTCAAAATGGAAATGAAGAAAAAGCACGTAGCTTTTCTACGTGCTTTTGAGTACTATGAGTACTATGCCTCTAAACAGGAAGCAGAACTAATTGCTAACTGGTGTTAAGATTCCTTGAAAGAAACACTAACAGTCCAGTGATCTGCACTGATACAAAAGCAGCACTACAAAGCCTTACTAAAAATCAGGCAGAAAATCTTGCGATAGTCGCTGAAATCAAGAGAGCTGTGAGAATACTAACCAACCACGGATGAGTCGTCAAATTCCTGTGGATCCCCTCCCATATGTGGCCCTCCCATGTTGGAATATGTGGGAATGAACGAGTAGACGTGCTAGCTGCTGAAGGCTCAGCTGACGGAGACCATATTGAATAGTTCATACCCAAGACTGCTACAAATTAGAGGTATTATCTGGCAATATCACCGTGACAAGGTAACTGAGAAGAGGAGGCTGTCAACAAATCAGTGAATTTGTACTTTTTGTGAATCTAATTTGTGAATTTGCAATCACAATCATTATGGACGAAGAGGTGGCGGCCACGGGAGTGAATCGCCAATAGTATTTGTCTCCATTTCTCTGTGTAATAATGAAGAAAAGCTCCAGCTCCAGCGTTACGGAAAAAAATAAACAAAATACAGAAACCACGTACAAAAAGCAGTAAAATCATAACATAGAACGAAAAGGCAATGTAAAGGATCTGGGTGTACTCATGTCGGAAGACCTTACCTTAAAGAACACAATAAAGTAGCCGTCACAACTGCAAGAAAAATGACAGGTTGGATAACAAGAACTTTTCACACTAGAGATGCTATACCGATGATGATACTCTTCAAGACGCTAGTGCTCTCTAGAGTGGAGTACTGCTGCACAATGACAGCCCCTTTCAAAGCTGGAGAAATTGCTGACCTGGAGAGCGTGCAGAGATCCTTTACTGCTGAATCCACTCAATAAAACATCTAAACTATTGGGACCGACTAAAGAGCTTAAATCTGTATTCTCTTGAGTGCAGGCGGGAGAGATAAATAATAATTTACACGTGGAAAATAGTAGAGGGGCTGGTCCCAAACCTGCACACAGAAATAACACCACATGAGACCAGAAGGCATGGCAGGATGTGCAGAATACCCCCGTTGAAGTGCATAGGTGCAACAGGTACCCCTCGTCCTCTCCTCCATTTCCCACTTCCCCGTCCCCTCGTCCTCCCCTACCATTCCCCCCTTCCCGTCCCCTCGCTCGCCCCACCTGAGGGGCCTGACAGCCGAGTGATACCGCTTGAATGGGGTTCTGGGAGTTCTTGAACTGTCCAAGCCCCACATACCCACCACAGCTCGGTTGGTCCGTCACTCCTTGAAGAAAACTATCTAGTTTTCTCTTGAAGATGTCCACGGTTGTTCCAGCAATATTTCTAATGCTATCTGGGAGGATGTTGAGCAACCCCGGATCTCTGTGTTTATACAGTGTTCCCTGATTGTGCCTATGACACCCCTGATCTTCACTGGTTCTATTCTGCATTTTCTTCCATATGTTCACTCCAGTATAATGTGAACGAAAGCCCCGAAATCATCTCAAGATAACCTCAGGAAGATAACCATTCCCCACTCCCCTGTCTCCTTGTCTTCCCCGCTGTTCTTCACTCCCCCATCCCCTCGTCCTCTCCACCATTACCCCCCCTCTCTCGTCCCCCCTCCATCCCCCACTCTCGTCCCCTTGTCCTCCTCCCCCCCCCTCCATTCCCTAGTCCAATGCGTTGCCAATGATCTGATGTTCCTATCAGAAAAATTGGTAACATCAAATGATCTGATGTTCCCATCACCAAAAAAATAATTAGAACAGTTAAAAAACGAATTGGGAAAACAATGAAAAAATAAAATAATAAACTAACAAAATGAACGGTATGGTAAACAACAAAGCTCAATTCCAACGCAATGTCACACAATATAATTAAATAAAAATGAAAATAAATCGAAATCTATGAAAATTCAATTTATCAATGCAATCAGAAACATTGAAAAGGAATCTTAACATATTTAGTGTAGTGTGTATTACACACAGAAGTCACAATTGCGTGATGCAGTAAATGAACGAATCCACAAGGGCCGTGACGTCATGGTTTTGACTATGTAGAAGCTCAGTCGATTAAGGCATCGTGGGGGATGCTCTCGAATGCAGGTTCGAATACTCGCCACGGCCCTTGTGGATTTGTTCATGGTGTGTATTGCTTTTACGTGCAACAGATGGCGCTGTTTTTCCAAAAAAGCATGTTTTTACCTGTCACAGGTGTGGCATCTATATATATATATATATATATATATATATATATATATATATATATATATATATATATATAATATATAATATATATATATTATTAAATATGACCGAAAAAGTAAGATTAATAATTCTAACACGAATTTTCTCAATCTTTCGTACATTACGCTTCACTGTTGGAGGTAAATCAAAAATCACTTCTCCAAAATTCATTTTTATTTCTAGTCTGACGCGACACGGGCGCGTTTCGTAAAACTTATTACATTTTCAAAGACTTCACAAATACACAACTGATTAGAACTTACGTCTCTCTGATATTATATCTACATTTGAGTGAGGTGGGAAGGGTGATGTGGCATTAACACAAGACAGAACAGGAGGGGATATTAATAGGGTATTAAAAGTATCAACACAAGACAGAACAGAAACAATGGGTATTGAATAGAAGTGTTTGTAGAAAGCCTATTGGTCCATATTTCTTGATGCTTCTATATTGGAGCGGAGTCTTGAGGTGGGTAGAATATAGTTGTGCAATAATTGGCTGTTGATTGCTGGTGTTGACTTCTTGATGTGTAGTGCCTCGCAAACGTCAAGCCGCCTGCTATCGCTGTATCTATCGAGATACAGATAGATACAGCGATAGCAGGCGGCTTGACGTTTGCGAGGCACTACACATCAAGAAGTCAACACCAGCAATCAACAGCCAATTATTGCACAACTATATTCTACCCACCTCAAGACTCCGCTCCAATATAGAAGCATCAAGAAATATGGACCAATAGGCTTTCTACAAACACTTCTATTCAATACCCATTGTTTCTGTTCTGTCTTGTGTTGATACTTTTAATACCCTATTAATATCCCCTCCTGTTCTGTCTTGTGTTAATGCCACATCACCCTTCCCACCTCACTCAAATGTAGATATAATATCAGAGAGACGTAAGTTCTAATCAGTTGTGTATTTGTGAAGTCTTTGAAAATGTAATAAGTTTTACGAAACGCGCCCGTGTCGCGTCAGACTAGAAATAAAAATGAATTTTGGAGAAGTGATTTTTGATTTACCTCCAACAGTGAAGCGTAATGTACGAAAGATTGAGAAAATTCGTGTTAGAATTATTAATCTTACTTTTTCGGTCATATTTAATAATATATGTCTACAGGAAAGACTGCTACCAAAATATACTAATATATATATATATATATATATATATATATATAATAATATAAAATGTTCTTTCTAGGAGTACATTTGGAAAGCTTTGAAACGAGGTACCAATTAGAGGGTCCGTGTATTAGAGGCCCATAGACAGGTCTGTTAGATTACTAGAGGCCCGTAAAGGGACTGGTTGCATATCGAGGCAAGACAACATGACATATTGAACAATGCGGACGCAGGAAGTATTCTATTTCCACAAGTTGTTTAATAATCTGTATTGAAGAGACAGTAGCCTCGGGTAGTGGTTTTTCACGGTCGAATATTCAGATTTGTTGAGCACTAGTCACCGGTTTATATTTGTTGGGAAGGATGTGTTAGGAAGGATCAGAGGCCCGAGACTGTTCAACACGCTTCCACTACACATAAGGGGCATAACTGGCCGACCCCTCACAGTGTTCAAGAGAGAACTGGATAAACACTTCCAAAGGATACCTGATAAACCAGGCTGTGAATCATTCGGCAAGCTGCGAGCAGCCGCGTACAACAGCCTGATTGACCAGTCCAGCAGCCAGGAGGCCTGGTTGAGGACCGAGCCCCGGCGACGTTGAGCCCCGAAATTATCGCAAGGCAAAGTAAGGATGGTGGTGACTGAGGGTTAAGAGACTGGTGCAGACGATACTGACTGTTAAGAGTGTGCCACCAGAGTGGCCAGCAGGTGATGTAAACTGTTTGTGCTGGCGTGAGGTGTGGCTCAGCTGAGGATGTAAACCAGCATACAGTGATGGGCTTGATTACTGGGCTTGAAGGCACCGTCCCAGGCCATCTGTTGATACGGCGCCTGTGTTTACCCTTCCCGCTAAACCTCCCCTTCCGAAGATTTATTTTCAGTTGGTCGCGTCATCCCTGGTGGGAGCAGCCGGCGCGCGCCTCGTGACCTCAACAAAACGGGTTCAAGATGATTTGATTTTTTCTTGTTTACATTTTTTCCTAATGTTTCTAAAAACAGAGAGAGGGGGAGAGAGAAGATCCTCGACCAAGCTCTTTTTTTGTTACACACCCAAAGCAGTACGTAGCAGCTGACTCCCAGGTACCTGTAGCGAGTAGATTATCCCAATAATATACTCGCTCCAAATATAGTGTTAATATTCCTGTCAACCTTTGGAGATGAATGAGGTGAGGCGTTGCCCGGGCAATATAAGCAGCAAGAATAGCAAACATTAACTAGTCTACTTTCAAGTGTGGTCTAGAGCAGACACTTGCGAGATACTGTACCAACGCTCAGTGCGCTCAACTCACACCAAAGTATCACCTGTGTACTTCTGTATATTCGACCAAATATATATATAGTATCTTAGTGTCTGTGTTTATTTGTCACCATACTTTACGTAACAATAGAACTGTTACATACCTATTTACTGCTAGATGAACATGTGCATAAGGGTGAAAGAAACTGCCCATTTGTTTCCGCCTGCACCGGGGATTGAACCCAGAATCTCAGGACTACGAATCCCAAGCGCTGTCCACTCAGCTGTCAGGCCCCCATAAGCGCAAAAAAGCATTACAGTGGGCACAAAATGTCTTTATCAGACCTCAACGGAGATTATTACTTAAACAATTTCATCTATCCTATTCATATTCATATTCATTCGGGAGCCGGTCGGCCGAGCGGACAGCACGCTGTACTTGTGATCCTGTGGTCCCGGGTTCGATCCCGGGTGCCGGCGAGAAACAATGGGCAGAGTTTCTTTCACCCTATGCCCCTGTTACCTAGCAGTAAAATAGGTACCTGGGTGTTAGTCAGCTGTCACGGGCTGCTTCCTGGGGGTGGAGGCCGGGTCGAGGACCGGGCCGCGGGGACACTAAAGCCCCGAAATCATCTAAAGATAATCCTTCACACCTAATAATTACAATGTCAGCTAGTTACAGAGAATGTTCTATTTCCAGTGTTATATATTTACAGTAAGTCGTCATACATCAATGGTAGGTCTTATCGCTAATACATAATTGTTTGAGCAATGGAGATATTAGTCATAGGGGAGCTGCTGTTTATTATTAGTCTTCACAATATTCTATTTCCTTCTTAATCTGAAATGCCGTTTATCTACTGGAGGCGAAATATGGATACAGTGCACGGATTTCAGGTATTTTTGTGTCATCATTATCAGGAAGACCATGAAACACAACGGGGCCACGAAACACAACGGGGCCACGAAACACAACGGGGCCACGAAACACAACGGGGCCACGAAACACAACGGGGCCACGAAACACAACGGGGCCACGAAACACAACGGGGCCACGAAACACAACGGGGCCACGAAACACAACGGGGCCACGAAACACAACGGGGGCCCCCCGCGGAACACAACGGGGCCATGAAACACAACGGGGGCCCCCCGCGGAACACAACGGGGGGGCCCCCCGCGGAACACAACGGGGGGGCCCCCCGCGGAACACAACGGGGGGGGGGGCCCCCCCGCGGAACACAACGGGGGGGGGGCCCCCCGCGGAACACAACGGGGGGCCCCCCCGCGGAACACAACGGGGGGGGCCCCCCGCGGAACACAACGGGGGGGCCCCCGCGGAACACAACGGGGGGCCCCCCGCGGAACACAACGGGGCCATGAAACACAACGGGGGCCCCCCGCGGAACACAACGGGGGGCCCCCCGCGGAACACAACGGGGGGGGGGCCCCCCGCGGAACACAACGGGGGGGGGGCCCCCCGCGGAACACAACGGGGGGGGGGCCCCCCGCGGAACACAACGGGGGGGGGGACCCCCCGCGGAACACAACGGGGGGGGCCCCCCGCGGAACACAACGGGGGGGGCCCCCCGCGGAACACAACGGGGGGGCCCCCCCGCGGAACACAACGGGGGGCCCCCGCGGAACACAACGGGGGCCGCGGAACACAACGGGGGCCGCGGAACACAACGGGGGGGCCCCCCGCGGAACACAACGGGGGGGGCCCCCCGCGGAACACAACGGGGGCCCCCGCGGAACATGTATGAACCCTGGTTTATACAGTTCCAGATCAATTGTAAAACATTTAATCATAATTACCGGCACTGTGTACATTGTGTCCGTGTTGGCGGGCCGTTTATATGGCCACACCTGCCTCCTACACCTGCCTCCTACACCTGCCTCCTACACCTGCCTCCTACACCAGCCTCCTACACCAGCCTCCTACACCTGCCTCCTACACCAGCCTCCGACACCAGCCTCCTACACTTGCCTCCTACACCAGCCTCCTACACCTGCCTCCTACACCAGCCTCCTACACCAGCCTCCTACACCAGCCTCCTACACCAGCCTCCTACACCTGCCTCCTACACCAGCCTCCTACACCAGCCTCCTACACCAGCCTCCTACACCAGCCTCCTACACCTGCCTCCTACACCAGCCTCCTACACCAGCCTCCTACACCTGCCTCCTACACCTGCCTCCTACACCAGCCTCCTACACCAGCCTCCTACACCTGCCTCCTACACCAGCCTCCTACACCAGCCTCCTACACCTGCCTCCTACACCAGCCTCCTACACCTGCCTCCTACACCAGCCTCCTACACCAGCCTCCTACACCAGCCTCCTACACCAGCCTCCTACACCAGCCTCCTACACCTGCCTCCTACACCAGCCTCCTACACCAGCCTCCTACACCACCTGCCTCCTACACCAGCCTCCTACACCAGCCTCCTACACCTGCCTCCTACACCTGCCTCCTACACCAGCCTCCTACACCAGCCTCCTACACCAGCCTCCTACACCAGCCTCCTACACCAGCCTCCTACACCAGCCTCCTACACCAGCCTCCTACACCAGCCTCCTACACCAGCCTCCTACACCAGCCTCCTACACCAGCCTCCTACACCAGCCTCCTACACCAGCCTCCTACACCTGCCTCCTACACCAGCCTCCTACACCAGCCTCCGACACCAGCCTCCTACACTTGCCTCCTACACCAGCCTCCTACACCTGCCTCCTACACCAGCCTCCTACACCAGCCTCCTACACCTGCCTCCTACACCTGCCTCCTACACCAGCCTCCTACACCAGCCTCCTACACCAGCCTCCTACACCTGCCTCCTACACCAGCCTCCGACACCAGCCTCCTACACTTGCCTCCTACACCAGCCTCCTACACCTGCCTCCTACACCAGCCTCCTACACCAGCCTCCTACACCAGCCTCCTACACCTGCCTCCTACACCAGCCTCCTACACCAGCCTCCTACACCAGCCTCCTACACCAGCCTCCTACACCAGCCTCCTACACCAGCCTCCTACACCAGCCTCCTACACCTGCCTCCTACACGTGTCTCGTGCACCGTTGGGTTGGGGCGCATCTCAGTATTACAGTATATGGTGCCAGTACCAGGCTGTTTGCACCGGACCAGGCTGTGTGCACCGGACCAGGCTGTGTGCACCGGACCAGGCTGTGTGTGCACTGGACCAGGCTGTGTGTGCACCGGACCAGGCTGTGTGTGCACCGGACCAGGCTGTGTGTGCACCGGACCAGGCTGTGTGTGCACCGGACCAGGCTGTGTGTGCACCGGACCAGGCTGTGTGTGCACCGGACCAGGCTGTGTGTGCACCGGACCAGGCTGTGTGTGCACCGGACCAGGCTGTGTGTGCACCGGACCAGGCTGTGTGTGCACCGGACCAGGCTGTGTGTGCACCGGACCAGGCTGTGTGTGCACCGGACCAGGCTGTGTACACCGGACCAGGCTGTGTGCACAGGACCAGGACCAGGGGAGTAGAAGAGTACACCTTGGGGAGTAGAACAACTCCCAGAACCCCATCAAGCAGGTATCAAGCAGGCCTGGTTCTGGTTCTGGTTTGATAATCAAAATAAGAGATCTTAAATTCATTTTTTATCCTTCTATATATGTCACTAGAGGCAAATCATCAGCAGTTTAAAGACCAACTAATGAACATAGAACACTGCTTGGAAAACCTCACAAATCCTGCCCCAATTATCATCCTGCTTGGGGACTACAACCTACGGCACCTGAAATGGAAGCCCTTGGCTAATCTCTCTAAACAGAGAGAATTCCGGGAAATAGCCTAAATGAACAGGCACATGCAAATGACCTGCTACGGATGTGCGACAGGTTTGCCTTAAACCAGCAAATAGTAGAACCAACTAGGAAGGAGAACACGCTGGACCTCATTTTCACCAATAATGATGAATTGATCAGGAACATAATGATTACAAATACCTGTTACTCAGATCATAACTTAATTTAAATTTTGACATCCATGGGGAATAGACTTTCAAAACCAATCCCGGTTCCCTGTGGAGGAGATTTCAGCAAATTCAACTTCAATAATAAACAGATAAACTGGGAGCAATTAAACCAAGACTTCACAGAAAAATACTGGGATGAACAGCTAGAAAATGTAAACCTGAACCAGTGCCTGGAAAAAATAAGATCAGTAGCACTAAAAATATGTTCAAACTACATATCCCTAATCAAAAAGAGGAAGAGACGCAGATTGAAACGGGAACGTCGTTCCCTATATAGGCGAAGAAAACGAATCGTGGAACAACTTGAGAGTCGCATCCTATCTCAAGAACGGCGAAGGTTAGGTAGAGAAATAGAAACAATTGAACTCAAGCTACAAGAATCATACAAAACCCAGGAGAGGCAAAGAGAGCAAAAGGCCGTCAGTGAAATAGAGAGAAATCCGAAATATTTTCTCTCCTATGCAAAATCAAGATAAAAACCACATCTAGTATCGGGCCCCTGCGAAAGGGAGATGGAACACCGATGACAACAAACAAATACGTGAGATACTGAGGAATCAGTACGACTCTGTTTTCAGCGAGCTACTAAACACATTGAAGATTGATAGCTCAAATGAATTTTTCATGGATATGATACCAACATCAAATCACATATCAGATGTCACCCTATCCCCACTGAATTTTGAAGAAGCCATAAACAGTATGCCTATGCACTCTACACCAGGCCCTTGTAACACCACCTACTTGTCTTTCTCACTTAAAACCCCAGCTTAACACTGCTTGCAAGTTCACTGTGACCCTCACTGAACTCCCAGCTAACTGGTAAACTGAAACATTAAATGGGGGAAGCTACAAAGAAAGGGTTATGATGTAATACATGAATGATACTTACAGTTGCCACCACCTTCCTGAACCTGAAACCTAAATGTTCCTGCATTACTGATCTCCCAGGAAGGACATGAGTCAATAAATATGAACTCGAAGAGCGTAGGAATCTTGGCAATAATGCTTGGGGGGTTAATTATAGAAATCCTTACTTTACCTATTTAGATTCAAAGGCAACTTTAAATTAATATCCATTAAATGGAGAACATAGGGGACTTCCAGTACAGCATGTAAACAAAACATTTAACGACTCCGAATAGAAACAAAAAGGGAGGGAAAATATTTAAACTCCTAAAATGCATTAATATATACAATTTTATTTAACAAAGGACACGTTTATATATATATATATATATATATATATATATATATATATATATATATATATATATATATATATATATATAATAATGTCGTACCTAGTAGCCAGAACGCACTTCTCAGCCTACTATGCAAGGCCCGATTTGCCTAATAAGCCAAGTTTTCATGAATTAATTGTTTTTCGACTACCTAACCTACCTAACCTAACCTAACCTAACTTAACTTAACTTTTTCGGCTACCTAACCAAACCTAACCTATAAAGATAGGTTAGGTTAGGTTAGGTAGGCTTGGTTAGGTTCGGTCATATATCTACGTTAATTTTAACTCCAATAAAAAAAAATTGACCTCGTACATAATGAAATGGGTAGCTTTATCATTTCATAAGAAAAAAATTAGAAAAAATATATTAATTCAGGAAAACTTGGCTTATTAAGCAAATCGGGCCTTGAATTGTAGGCCAAAAAGTGAGTTCTGGCTACTAGGTACGACATATATTTATATATATATATATATATATATATATATATATATATATATATATATATATATATATATATATATATATATATATATATATATATATATATACACACACACACACATATACACACACATATATGTCGTACCTAGTAGCCAGAATGCACTTCTCTGCCTACTATGCATGGCCCGATTTGCCTAATAAGCCAAGTTTTCATGAATTAATGTTTTTTCGACTACCTAAACTACCTAACCTAACTTTTTCTGCTACCTAACCTAACCTATAAAGATAGGTTAGGTTAGGTTAGGTAGGGTTGGTTAGGTTCGGTCATATATCTACGTTAATTTTAACTCCAATAAAAAAAATTGACCTCATACATAATGAAATGGGTAGCTTTATCATTTTATAAGAAAAAAATTAGAGAAAATATATTAATTCAGTAAAACTTGGCTTATTAGGCAAATCGGGCCTTGCATAGTAGGCTGAGAAGTGCGTTCTGGCTACTAGGTACGACATATATATATATATATATATATATAAATAATAAATAGATATATATATATATATATATATATATATATATATATATATATATATATATATATATATGTCGTACCTAGTAGCCAGAACGCACTTCTGAGCCTACTATGCAAGGCTCGATTTGCCTAATAAGCCAAGTTTTCCTGAATTAATATATTTTTTCTAATTTTTTTCTTATGAAATGATAAAGCTACCCATTTCATTATCTATGAGGTCAGTTTTTTGGTATTGGAATTAAAATTAACGTATATATATGACCGAACCTAACCAACCCTACCTAACCTAACCTAATCTATCTTTATAGGTTAGGTTAGTTTAGGTAGCCGAAAATGTTAGGTTAGGTTAGGTTAGGTAGGTTAGGTAGTCGAAAAACAATTAATTCATGAAAACTTGGCTTATTAGCCAAATCGGGCCTTGCATAGTAGGCATAGAAGTGAGTTCTGGCTACTAGGTACGACATATATATATATATATATATATATATATATATATATATATATATATATATATATATATATATAAATAAATATATATATATATAAATAAATATATCCTAGCTGTAATTAAGTCCTACAAGGCAAATGGTACATCACTGATTGAACATGAGTACTCGAGAGCACATTACCTTATCCTGCAATTACCGGCCACAGATGTTGATGTTGAATGGCTCTCTCCCTCAGGCCCTTGATGCCTGACCGAGTTCACACCCCAAAACACTTCCAGGACACTGACTAAAGTATGCTCACAAGCTTACCAGTGGAGGATAGTTCCTCCCACAACTAATACAGCTCCTGGGCTCCTCCCATTATGTTTTTGCAACAGTTAACCATTTTAAAACTAGGCCTGAGGTCTGGCCCTCAAGGACCAATAAGGGCTTGGCACCTATCTACAGCCAATCACCTTCCAAGTCTGCTTGAAAGGTACATGAAATTCTCATAAAGTCGAGTCAACTCTACCCGGCAACCATCCTGTGTGATGGGGATTTTTTAGCATCACCTAGTTAGCTTTTTTGACACACTGTACACCACTTAATATAGTCTAGGGTAGCTGCACTAATGCAGATGTACCTCATGTATTAATAAAAAAAAAAGCCAGGAGGAACAAGGCCTGTCTATAGTGGGTGACAAACGCCAGACCTGGCCCACAGTGAGCAATGTTTACAGAAACGGATGAAATATGTTCGAACCTGTCCCATCCAAGACAAGGGACGTGACACTTGTCTCGCCTGGCATAAGGCTAGTGGGGGAAGGGGAGATGAGGCAACGGGGAAGAGGGGAAGACGAACGAGGGAAGGGGAGATGCTTGGTCTTTGCAACAGACCGTTACAACCTGATTCTTAGAACTCTATATTCATCAAGAACTGTAAAAATAACACTATCGCAGGCCCTTCATTCTTAGAAGACATAGCCTAGATCCCTGATATACTAAAAACAATAGAAATAACACCATGCCATAAAGGAAGAAATAAGGCAGAGGCAAAAAATTACAGCCCAATAGCATTAACATCACACATTATAAAAATCTTTGAGAGAGTGCTAAGAAGTAAGATCACAAAATACATGGAATCACAGCATCTCCATAACCCCGGACAACATGGTTTCAGAACAGGGCGCTCTTGCCTGTCACAGTTGCTGGACCACTATGACATGGCATTAGATGCTATGGAAGACAAACAAAACGCTGATGTAATTTACACAGATTTCGCAAAAGCCATCGACAAATGTGACCATGGTGTTATTGCACATAAAATGCGTTCAAAAGGAATTAGCGGAAAAATAGGCAGATGGATCTACAATTTCCTGACTAACAGAACCCAATGTGTAATAGTCAACAAAATAAAATCTGGTCCATCAACCATGAGGAGCTCAGTCCCTCAGGGTACTGTGCTTGCTCCAATACTTTTTCTCATCCTCATATCGGACTGTGGGGAAATTCCAGGCAGCTAATCTCTCTTTTTCAAATTGATTTAATAAAATAAAGTTATGTCTTATTTATTTTCTTAGTAAGTAAGTATTAATTAAGTGGACTGTATATACTGGTAAACTGCCTGAAATCTTCTTACACACTATTGGGAGGGACAATTGGTAGCCTAAACCACTTTGTTATGGCTCCTTCTTAAACTACCAATTGTTTACCTTTAAATCTATTATTTCAGTTATTTCATTATATAGTGTACCACATATGGTGGTCTAATCTACTTAATTATAAGTAATTATGACTACTACTACTGCTATACTAAAATGTCTTAGCTATGCCAGTAGAATGGGCCTAGTAAGGCGTGTAGGTGTAGCCTCAGATTGGGTGTGTCCCTGCCTCTTTGTGCCACGTAATGGCGGCTGGTGGGAAGGACAAGGCTTGGCAAACAAGTAGTTAATTATGTGTATGAACCAACGGTCTGCGCAGATTCTTGCTGCTGCTCCTCACAATTTACCTGTATGGGATGCAAGGAATTAATCAAAGTTCCCTAAACATATCAATTACAGGTATGGCATGAACTGTGAGGGCTATAATGGGGTACACGTACGGTGTTTTTGGGTTTCTCCCACGACCTAACCATCTACCCATTAATTAGTATTAAACAGTGCACTAGAATAATAAACAATACTTGGTAGACGGATACAGTCGTTGTTGTGATGTTGTTAGGCTGTGTTGCTGGTGTTGACACGTAAATGGGGTGTCTAGTTGTTACACCAGTTCTAAAACAGCGTGGTGGGCTGGTCCCCTGTTTTGTTGTTATTGTGTATATGGACGCCTTCGTGCCCACTCGGGGTAACGCCCTTATGCTCTGGTTCCTCACTCAAAGTAATTTTACATTAACAAGGGAACCTAGCTACAATACTGTGTAAATAATTATATTCAGTCTTATTGAATACTTTTTTGTTAACTCTAGAGACTAAACTAGTCTATTAACAATGTTTCATAATGTAAATATACAATGACTTCCATGACATCACGGAGTCTCCCATTTTCCATCCTGAAGGGAGTACAGACTAGGGGAGACTGTGTTATTTGTGTGTGTGTGGTTGTGTGTGTGTCGGTTTCCCGACACGGACATAGACAAGGACACTATAGTACTACTGTATAATCCTTTGCAGATGACTAGTATTTTTATGAGAGTAGACAACATAGAGGACACGGCAAACCTCCAATAAAATGTAAATTAGGTCTTTCTATGGGATACAGAAAATAATATGGTGTTTAACTTAGATAAGTTCCAGCTCATGCGCTACGGAAAAAATGAAAAAAATGAAAATGGAAACCACGTACAAAACGCAGTCAAACCATAACAGAACATAAAGGCAATGTAAAGGATCTGGGTGTACTCATGTGGGAAGACCTTACCTTTAAAGAACACAATAAAGTATCCGTCACAACTGCAAGAAAAATGACAGGTTGGATAACCAGAACTTTTCACACTAGAGATGCTACGCCGATGATGATACTTTTCAAAACGCTTGTGCTCTCTAGAGTGGAGTACTGCTGCACAATGACAGCCCCTTTCAAAGCTGGAGAAATTGCTGACCTGGAGAGCGTGCAGAGATAATTTACTGCTAGAATCCACTCAATAAAGCATCTAAACTATTGGGACCAACTAAATAGTCTAAATCTGTACTCCCTTGAGCGCAGGCGGGAGAGATACATAATAATTTACACATGGAAAATAGTAGAGGGGCTGGTCCCAAACCTGCACACAGAAATAACATCACATGAGACCAGAAGGCATGGCAGGATGTGCAGAATATCACCGTTGAAAAGCAGAGGTGCAACAGGTACTGTGAGAGAGAACTATCAACATCAGAGGCCCGAGACTGTTCAACACGCTTCCACTACAAATAGTTACCTTGGAGTTTTTCCGGGGCTTAGCGTCCCGTGGCCCGGTCGTCGACTAGGCCTCTTCGTTGCTGGACTGGTCAACTAGGCTGTTGGACGCGGCTGCTCGCAGCCTGACGTATGAATCACAGCCTGGTTGATCAGGTATCCTTTAGATGTGCTTATCCAGTTCTCTCTTGAACACTGAGGGGTCGGCCAGTTATGCCCCTTATATTTAGTGGAAGCGTGTTGAACAGTCTCGGACCTTTGATGTTGATAGAGTTCTCTCTCAGAGTACCTGTTGCACCTCTGCTTTTCAACGGTGATATTCTGCACATCCTGCCATGCCTTCCGGTCTCATGTGATGTTATTTCTGTGTGCAGGTTTGGGACCAGCCCCTCTAATATTTTCCACGTATAGATTATTATGTATCTCTCCCGCCTGCGCTCAAGAGAATACATATTTAGGCTATTTAATCGGTCCCAGTAGTTTAGATGTAATAATTCTAATATATCTAATTTAAATGTAATTATATAATATATATATACATACACACATAAGGGGCATAACTGGCCGACCCCTCACAGTGCTCAAGAGAGAACTTGATAAACACCTCCAAAGCATATCTTATCAACCAGGCTGTGACTCGTACATCAGGCTGCAAGCAGCCGCGTCCAACAGTCCGGTTGACCGGTCCAGCAACGAGGAGGCATGGTCGACGACTGGGTCGCTGAGCCCCGAAATCAGCTCAAGGTAACCTCAAGATAACTAGGCTGTGTTACACAGGACCAATTTTCGTGTAACGAGGTGGAGGTGGGGGTCCCTTGATTGTTTCAAGCGTGGGTTGGACATGTATATGAGTGGGATTGGGTTGTTATATATATGAGCTGCCTCGTATTGGCCAATAGGCCTTCTGCACTTAACTGTGCACAGGACCAGGCTGTGTGCACAGGACCAGGCTGTGTGTGCACAGGACCAGGCTGCGTGTGCACAGGACCAGGCTGCGCGTGCACAGGACCAGGCTGCGTGTGCACAGGACCAGGCTGCGTGTGCACAGGACCAGGCTGCGTGTGCACAGGACCAGGCTGCGTGTGCACAGGACCAGGCTGCGTGTGCACAGGACCAGGCTGCGTGTGCACAGGACCAGGCTGCGTGTGCACAGGACCAGGCTGCGTGTGCACAGGACCAGGCTGCGTGTGCACAGGACCAGGCTGCTTGTGCACAGGACCAGGCTGCTTGTGCACAGGACCAGGCTGCTTGTGCACAGGACCAGGCTGCTTGTGCACAGGACCAGGCTGCTTGTGCACAGGACCAGGCTGCGTGTGCACAGGACCAGGCTGCGTGTGCACAGGACCAGGCTGCGTGTGCACAGGACCAGGCTGCGTGTGCACAGGACCAGGCTGCGTGTGCACAGGACCAGGCTGCGTGTGCACAGGACCAGGCTGCGTGTGCACAGGACCAGGCTGCGTGTGCACAGGACCAGGCTGCGTGTGCACAGGACCAGGCTGCGTGTGCACAGGACCAGGCTGCGTGTGCACAGGTCCAGGCTGCGTGTGCACAGGACCAGGCTGCGTGTGCACAGGACCAGGCTGCGTGTGCACAGGTCCAGGCTGCGTGTGCACAGGTCCAGGCTGCGTGTGCACAGGACCAGGCTGCGTGTGCACAGGACCAGGCTGCGTGTGCACAGGACCAGGCTGCGTGTGCACAGGACCAGGCTGCGTGTGCACAGGACCAGGCTGCGTGTGCACAGGACCAGGCTGCGTGTGCACAGGACCAGGCTGCGTGTGCACAGGACCAGGCTGCGTGTGCACAGGACCAGGCTGCGTGTGCACAGGACCAGGCTGCGTGTGCACAGGACCAGGCTGCGTGTGCACAGGACCAGGCTGCGTGTGCACAGGACCAGGCTGCGTGTGCACAGGACCAGGCTGCGTGTGCACAGGACCAGGCTGCGTGTGCACCGGACCAGGCTGCGTGTGCACAGGACCAGGCTGCGTGTGCACTGGACAAGGCTGCGTGTGCACCGGACCAGGCTGCGTGTGCACCGGACCAGGCTGCGTGTGCACCGGACCAGGCTGCGTGTGCACCGGACCAGGCTGCGTGTGCACCGGACCAGGCTGTGTGCGCACAGGACCAGGCTGTGTGTGCACAGGACCAGGCTGTGTGCGCACAGGACCAGGCTGTGTGTGCACAGGACCAGGCTGTGTGCACACTGAGTCTTCGGACTCGTGTTTCCTGAACAATGGAAGACATCGACGCAGCCTTGACCGCGCCGGGTATTTTTAGCATAAAGTATATATGTTCTCGTGATTTGAGTTCTGGCCGAGTGTGTGTTGAATGTTAGACTGTGCTTGTGCTGCCTGATGAAAGACAGCTGTTTTAGGCGGGTGTGTGGATATTGTTTACTTTGGGGGACCTTCATTTTTTCGCTTTATTTAGTGTGTGTGTTGAGAAAACGAGACCTAGATTTTTTTTTAAGTAATTGCTTGTAAGGTTATTGTTTGTAGGCCAATCTTGAGATGATTTCGGGGCTTAGCGTCACCGCGGCCCGGTCCTTGATCAGGCCTCCTTTTTGTTACACATCTCCAGAAAGCAGCCCGTAGCAGCTGTCTAACTCCCAGGTACTATTTACTGCTAGGTGAACAGGTGCATCAGGGTAAAAGAAACTCTTCCCATTTGTTTCTGCCGCCTCCGGAAATAGAACCCGGAACCTTAGGACTACCTAAGGCTGTACACTAAGCCGTCAGGCCCCAGAAATCGGACCAAGGAGGAATGTCCTATTCAGCTTTACCGTGTAAGCTTGATAATGTTTTTTAACCTATTCCGGGCTGGGTTGGGTTTTTAAATATTTAGTCAATATATATATATATATATATATATATATATATATATATATATATATATATATATATATATATATATATATATATATTTATATATGTCGTACCTAGTAGCCAGAATGCACTTCTCCGCCTACTATTCAAGGCCTGATTTGCCTAATAAGCCAAGTTTTCATGAATTAATTGTTTTTCGACTACCTAACCTAACTTTTTCTGCTACCTAACCTAACCTAAGCTATAAAGATAGGTTAGGTTAGGTTAGGTAGGGTTGGTTAGGTTCGGTCATATATCTACGTTAATTTTAACTCCAATAAAATAAAATTGACCTCATACATAATGAAATGGGTAGCTTTATCATTTTATAAGAAAAAAATTAGAGAAGATATATGAATTTAGGAAAACTTGGCTTATTAGGCAAATCGGGCCTTGCATAGTAGGCGGAGAAGTGCGTTCTGGCTACTAGGTACGACATATATATATATATATATATATATATATATATATATATATATATATATATATATATATATATATATATATATATATATATATAATTTATTTATTTATTTAATCAGGACTAAGATTACATATGTTATAGAATTACTTATTTAAGCCTAGGACGGGCTTGGTTTATGGTTACTATTTCTCATTTTGTTATGCTCTTTATAATTCAAAAGTTAAACATTCTGTTTTCAAAAGTTCATAATTTGTACAATGGTGCTGGTGGGGAAGGGTGAAGAGGACAATGAGACGTCAGTAACTCGGGAAGGGTCTTATAGAGTGAGAAGGAAAGCAGGTTGGAATAGAGAATAGAACTATAGCTTGGTTGAGCCAATTATCAAAAGTCGCTACAGAGCTAATGTAGCGGAAGGAAGATCCACTGTGATATGCTGCTTGGTTGAGGACAACATAGGTGAGAGGCGCGATGGTTGACAAGTCACGGGTTGTGCTGTTCACACATCACCACTTGATGACATAATCCCCTGACTGGACCACCTGCCCAGGGCCTCACACGCACACACGTGTACACTGTTTCATGCTGTGTGTTTTATGACCATAATAACGAGGGAATGTGAGTGTTCTCCTCGGTGGCCCCAGGTACAGGGTAGCCCACTTACTTCCCTAAGACTTTATGGATATATTACGTGCAAGTATTTATGTTGTGTGAGTAAGGTCAAGGTTCGTACGCAAGTGTGTATAACTGCGTTCTCCTTTTACCGTTAGGCTCTTAATTGAAACTTAGTGTAATCTAACTACATTATAAATGCACTACCATTTCTTACCATTTCTGATTAAATATTTGATTTGATTAACTATCACAGAAAAATATTTAACTCTAGCATTAGTGTAGCAGATTAACTAGTACTGGATGGTGTGCTAGCAAGGAGTGGCAACAGTTCCCTGGCCACCAGATCTCCACCCAGCCATATACTAGTATGGGAGCACATGGTGGACAATATGTTCCCTGGCCACCAGATCTCCACCCAGCCATATACTAGTATGGGAGCACATGTTGGACAATGTGTTCCCTGGCCACCAGATCTCCACCCAGCCATATACTAGTATGGGAGCACATGTTGGACAATGTGTTCCCTGGCCACCAGATCTCCACCCAGCCATACAGTCCTCAGTACCCTGAGGACTGTACCTTAGGGTACAGTCCTTGCACCACTGCTTTTCCTTATTCTCATATCAGATATGGACTCAAATACACGTCACAGCTTCGTGTCATCCTTTGCAGATGACACAAAAATCAGCATGAAAATTACCTCTGTTGAAGACGTTGAAAAACTACAAGCAGATATTAATAAAGTTTCGAGTGGGCAGCAGACAATAACATGATGTTTAACAGTGATAAATTCCAGGTCCTCAGGTACGGTAAAAATGAGGGTCTTAAACATGATACAGGGTACAAAACATAATCAAATCTGCACATAGAAGGAAAGCAGCATGTCAAGGATTTGGGAATAATGATGTCCGACGACCTAAAGTTTAGAGAGCATAACCAAGAAAATATTGCGTCAGCCAGAAAAATGAAAGGATGGATTACGAGAACTTTCAAAACCAGGGATCCCATCACCTTTTTTTTAGGGGGGGGGGAAGGAAAGGAGGAAGGAGAGGCATAGGTGAAAGGAAGTTTAGAAGTGGGAAATATAGTGAGAGGTATGAAAGCAGGCGGGCTGTCCGCCTTGCTGACACCATGTGTGGGTGTTGGCAGCTAAGCTAAGCTGGCTCCCTCTTGTCAGGGAGCTGTGAGTGTGCGAGAGTTGTACTATTCAAATCACTTGGTGTTGTCCCATTTTAAGAACTGCTTGGTATACTGCTGCACAATGACAGCCCCTTTCAAAGGTGGACAAATTGCTGACCTGGAGAGCGTGCAGAGATCCTTTACTGCTAGAATCCACTCAGTAAAACATCTTAACTATTGGGACCGACTAAAGAGCCTAAACCTATATTCTCTTAAGCGCAAGCGGGAGAGTTACATAATAATTTACACATGGAAAAGAGTAGAGGGACTGGTCCAAAACCTGCACACAGAAATAACACCACATGAGACCA
>NC_091206.1:23637694-23810194 GCF_040958095.1 Procambarus clarkii
GGGCGTCTCATCTTGGAGTAATCTTTCTAATATTGGGTCTTCTAACATTTCGATTGTGTTCCACACCCTGATGGCTTGGTGCTGCAGTCTGATGTTTAGTGGCTGTATGTTCAGGAGTTCATGGAGCTCCTGGATTGTCTGGTCATATGGTGGAAGGGAGCTGGTCGGCCGAGTGGACAGCACGCTGAACTTATGATCCTGTGGTCTGGGTTCGATCCCAGGCGCCGACAAGAAACAATGGGCAGAGTTTCTTTCACCCTATGCTAAATTGCTGACCTAGAGAGCGTGCAGAGATCCTTTACTGCTAGAATCCACTCAGTAAAACATCTAAATTACTGGGACCGACTAAGAGCCTAAATCTGTACTCCCTTGAGTGCAGGCGGGAGAGATACATAATAATTTACACGTGGAAAATAATTGAGGGGCTGGTCCGTAACCTGCACACAGAAATAACACCACATGAGACCAGAAGACATGGCAGGATGTGCAGAATACCCCCGTTGAAAAGCAGAGGTGCAACAGGTACTCTGAGAGAGAACTATCAACATCAGAGGCCCGAGACTGTTCAACACGCTTCCACTACACATAAGGGGCATAACTGGCCGACCCCTCACAGTGTTCAAGAGAGAACTATCAACATCAGAGGCCCGAGACTGTTCAACACGCTTCCACTACACATAAGGGGCATAACTGGCCGACCCCTCACAGTGTTCAAGAGAGAACTATCAACATCAGAGGCCCGAGACTGTTCAACACGCTTCCACTACACATAAGGGGCATAACTGGCCGACCCCTCACAGTGTTCAAGAGAGAACTGGATAAGCACCTCCAAAGGATACCTGTTCAACCAGGCTGTGACTCATACGTCAGGCTGCGAGCAGCCGCGTCTAACAGCCTGGTTGATCAGTCCAGCAACCAGGAGGCCTGGTCGACGACCGGGCCGCGGGGACACAAAGCCCCGGAAGCACCTCAAGGTAGCCTCAAGGTAGCAAGGTATGCCCCTGTTACCAAGCAGTAAATAGGTACCTGGGTGTTAGTCAGCTGTCACGGTCTGCTTCCTGGGGGTGGAGGCCTGGTCGAGGATCGGGCCGCGGCGACACTAAGAAGCCCCGAAATCATCTCAAGATAACCTCAAGATGGACAGTGTTTTCTTGCTCTCCTTAGCGCCTTATTTTGCACTGCTTGTTTTTGCATGTTAGTTTTCTTTAAGGTGTGTAGCGGTATTGGGGAAGAGTCTAGATGCGGCCGGAGCCGCATCTAGACTAGATGCGGTCTAGAGCCTTATATTGGTGTATCTGTATGTTTGTACTAAGGCTTCGGAATATAATTAGTTTTTAAGGGGGAGTTGTCGGGCGGGGTGGACCAAACTCTCACAAGTCGAGCCTGGCCTCGGGCCGGGCTTGGGGAGTAGAAGAACTCCCAGAACCCCATCAACCAGGTATCAACCAGGGGTGGGAGAGGAGGGGGAGGGACGAGGCGAGTGAGAGGGAGGGAGGGAGGGAAGGGGAGGACTCAGACCAGTGATTAGCTCTACTATTTTTCAGGTGTAAATTATTATGTCTATCCCGCCTGCGCTCAAGCGAATACAGATTTAGGTATTTTATTCTGTCCCAATAGTTTAGATGTTTTACTGAGTGGATTCTAGCAGTAAAGGCTCTCTGCACGCTCTCCAGGTCAGTAATTTCTTCAGCTTTGAAAGGGGCTGTCATTGTTCAGCAGTACTCCACTCTAGAGAGCACAAGCGTCTTGAAGAGTATCATCATCGGTATAGCATCTCTAGTGTGAAAAGTTCTTGTTATCCAACCTGTCATTTTTCTTGCAGTTGTGACGGCTACTTTATTGTGTTCTTTAAAGGTAAGGTCTTCCGACATGAGTACACCCAGATCCTTTACATTGCCTTTATGTTCTATGTTATGATTTGACAGCGTTTTGTACGTGGTTTCCGTTTTTATATTTCCATTTATATTTTTGCGCAGCCCATGAGCTGGAACTTACCTTCATTAAACACCATATTATTTTCTGTGGTCCATGGAAAGACCTGATTTACATCTGATTGGAGGTTTGTCGTATCCTCTGTTTTCTATTCGCATAAAAATCCTAGTGTCATCTGCAAAGGATGATACAGTACTATAGGTTGTGTTCTTGTCTATGTCCAATATGAGGATGAGAAAAAGTACTGGAGCAAGCACAGTACCCTGGAGGACTGAGCTCTTTACGTTTGATGGTCCGGATTTTATTTTGTTGACTATTACACATTGGGTTCTATTAGTCAGGAAATTGTAGATCGATCTGCCTATTTTTCCGGCAATTGCTTTTGAACGCATTTTATATGCAATAACACCATGGTCACATTTGTCAAAGGCTTTTGCGAAATATGTGTAAATTACATCAGCGTTTTGTTTGTCTTCCATAGCATCTAATGCCATATCATAGTGGTCAAGCAACTGTGACCATGGTTTCAGACCAGGGCAAGAGCGCCCTGGTCTGAATCCATGTTGTCCGGGGTTATGGAGATGCTGTGATTCCATGTATTTTGTGATCTTACTTCTTAGTACTCAAAGATTTTTATGATGTCTGATGTTAGTGCTATCGGTCTGTAATTTTTTGCCTCTGCCTTATTTCCTCCTTTATGGAGTGGTGCTCTCTCTGTTTTTTAATATGTCAGGGATAATCTAGGCTTTGTCTCCAAAGAATCTGAAGGGCCTGCGATAGCAGTTTTTTACATTTCTTGATGAATATAGAGTTCCAAGAATCAGGGCCTGGTGCAGAATGCATAGGCATACTGTTTATGGCTTCTTCTAAATCCTGTGGGGATAGGGTGACATCTGATATATGATTTGATGTTGGTATCATATCCATGAAAAATTCATTTGGGTTATCAATCTTTAGTGTGTTTAATGGCTCGCTGAAAACAGAGTCGTACTGCTTCCTCAGTAACTCGCTCATTTCTTTGTTGTCATCGGTGAAAGTTCCATCTCCCTTTCGCAGGGGCCCGATACTAGATGTGGTTTTTGATCTTGATTTTGCATAGGAGAAAAAATATTTCGGATTTTTCTCTTATTTCACTAATGGCCTTTTGTTCTCTTTGTCTCTCCTGGGTTTTGTATGATTCTTGTAGCTTGAGTTCAATTGTTACTATTTCTCTACCTAACCTTCTTCGCCGTTCTTGAGATAGGGTGCGACTCTCGAGTTGTTCCACGATTCGCTTTCTTCGCCTATATAGGGAACGACATTCCCGTTCCAATCTGCATCTCTTCTTGTTTTTGATTAGGGGTATGCAGTTTGAACATATTTTTAGTGCTACTGATCTTATTTTTTCCAGGCACTGATTCAGGTTTACATTTTCTAGCTGTTCTTCCCAGTATTTTTCTGTGAAGTCCTGGTTTATTTGCTCCCAGTTTATCTGTTTATTATTGAAGTTGAATTTGCTGAAATCTCCTCCACCGGGAATCTGGACTGGTTTTGAAGGTCCATTCCCCATGCTTGTCAAAAATTCAATTAAGTTGTGATCTGAGTAACAGGTATTTGTAATCATTATGTTTTTGATCAATTCATCATTATTGGTGAAAATGAGGTCCAGCGTGTTCTCCTTCCTAGTTGGTTCTACTATTTGCTGGTTTAAGGCAAACCTGTCGCACATCCGTAGCAGGTCATTTGCATGTGCCTGTTCATTTAGGCTACTTCTTGGTATTCTTTCTGATATTACTGTATTAGCCAGGTGCTTCCATTTCAGGTGCCGTAGGTTGAAGTCCCCAAGCAGGATGATGTTCGGAGCTGGATTTGTGAGGTTTTCCAAGCAGTGTTCTATTTTCATTAGTTGGTCTTTAAACTGCTGATGACTTGCCTCCGGTGACTTATATACAAGGACAATAACTACATTTAGGATCTCTATTTTGATTATCAGTAAAAATTATCTCCGTTTCTTTTGTCCCCTGGTTTCTTAAACTTTCTGACTTCCTGAAAATTACTCTGCTCTACTGACTGGCTGCTTTCCGAGTCTGTGTCCGTGTCAATATTGCCGTGGAGAGTAGCCAGTTCCTCTGTTGTCAGATCTTCCATCTCAACACCCAGCAAGGTACAAGATGTGTAGGATGCGACTGGTATTAGTAAGTCTCCTTGTGTGTAGACTGAGCTAAACTCCTATACTAATTTCACCCCTAGTCGCAGAGCAGGTACGTCTTGACCGAACCGCGTCCCGGGTAAGAGTTATATTCAAGAGAAAACTAGGTAAGTTTTCTTCAAGGAGTGAACGACCAACCGGGCTGTGGTGGGCCTGTGGGCCGCTCCAAGCAACAGCCTGCTGGACCAGGTTATCACAAGTCGAGCCTGGCCTCGGGCCGGATTCGGATCAAGGAAATGAATATGCCTGGTAGATGACAGATCAAGGAAGTCAAATTTTCCTTCTAGCAGCAAGGAAAAAAATTATTGGAAGAAGAATCCAAGGAGAAAAGACTTAAGAGAATTACGATGGGCAAGGGCTGTGATTGGTGAGGGATGGATGAGGGAAGCGGCTGTGATTGGTGGGTAGCGAAGCAGAGTAAAGTGTGATTGGTCAGTGGCGCCCCTCGCTTCCTGTCCTCTTGATTACCGTGATCATCGCCAACTTCAACCCCTCCATAATTATTGGTCTTTTAACATTCCTCAGCCCCCTAAACAACAATTATGCTTAATCGTCACACTCTCTCCCTCCTTTTTCTAGCCACCCTCTTTATCCCCCTCCTCCACTCTCTCCTCCTCACACTTGTCCAGCTCAATGATTCTATCCCAACCGCGGTGGGGTCAATATCTGCTTGCTCCCGAGACCTGAGGTGAAGTTTGTCTTGGTGCTTAGCTCAGTACACACACAAGGGGACTGGTTAATATTCACCATACACTACACACCTTGCACCATGCTGGGTAGCGAGGGATGTAGCAGCCTGCAGGATCACACAACACGCACATTAGCAGTGTCCACCATCGAAATGTTGACAGGGACACGGACTCTGAAAACAGCAAGTTTTCAGTCCCGAGAAGCAAGTGGAGAATGAGCCTCAAGTAGTGTTATCCAGGGGAGACAGGAGCTGAGGCAAGGTGTAGACAGTGATGGCGAAACTAATAGAAACAATAAGAGAATGAAGAACACTGAGGCAGTGGAAAATTATCAAACCGGTGTCGACGCCAGGATGGAACACAGTGGGGGAACTTGCCCAGGGGCCAGATTCACGAAAGAACTTACGCAAGCACTTACGAACGTGTACATCTTTCCTCAATCTTTGACGGCTTTGGTTACATTTATTAAACAGTTTACAAGCATGAAAACTTGCCAATCAAATGTTGTTATTGTTATAAACAGCCTCCTGGTGCTTCGAAGCTCATTAACTGTTTAGTAATTGTAAACAAAGCCGCCAAAGGTTGAGAAAAGATGTACAGGTTCGTAAGTGTTTGCGTAAGTGCTTTCGTGAATCTGGCCCCAGGAAGGTGACGGTCAGCGGAGGTGGAGGCTGCTCTTCCCTGCCTCATGCCACTGACCTACCACCAGGAGCTGCTGTGGATAGTCAACCCGGGAAGAGAGCACCGCAAGTTCGAGTCACTGCTGAAGGCGGATATGAACAGACCTTTCTTAATGGCAGGTTCTATGGAGGCTGTTATGTTCCTGACCCAGCAACGATACTGTGAAATTGCAATGAAAATACCAGAGGAGAATAAGAAACTGATGAAGACGATTATTTATAAATGTTCTCATTCTGGACCCCGAATTTATCCTCAACGACCAACGATTTTCCTGCGCCAAGCGTCACCTTATTAAAGGTGAAGCTAGGAATCAGGTGGTGGCTCAAGTGAGAGGTGAAGTTCCCGAGAGTGTATTCATCACCGGGGCTGGCTACAGGCATGTAGCAAGTATGTGGAAGAGCCCCATAATATGCCTGAAATGCTGTAGATGACGGCATAAATCTTAGAGCTGTCAACATGATCTACAATGTCGTTTCTGCGGAAAGTCTCACCTCTCTAATGTGTGTAGAAACAAACTTCAGCTGGGTGAGAAAATAGTTCCCCGATGCTGCAACTGTGGAGGTGTTCACAACGCCAGCTGGGCTGTGTGTAGCAAGAAGACGAGTATGGATGTTCCCCGGCCGGAGAATGTTACACAGCAGGCAAGAGCTCTTACTCAGACACCGGGAGAACAGCAGGAAAGTCTACCCAAACAGTGCCAGTGAACCGGACGAATGCGTGGGTAAAGGAGTCTCCTTTAAATTCGTCAGGCTCCTGCAAGAGGCAGCCACACCACCACTCAGGACTCCGGCAGTGACAGTGTAAGGGTGAGAGAAGTGGTTCCTGGGGCTCAGAAAGATGGCCATAATGTGTGGTCAAGGAGGTGTGGGCTGAAATAAGGAAAGTTGGTGAGTTCCTCCGAAATTAGAATGGGCAGAGAATGAAGTCCATTGAGGATTTATATGAGAATTGAGTCCATTGAGGCAAAATTAAACATTCAGATGAAGGTCAAGGAAAGTCACAAAACAATGAAGGAAAGTCAGGAAATAGTGGTTTAGGACAATAATGTAACAATGAGTGATGCAATGAAGGAAAATGAAGTGTGTGTAAATGATGGTAATTGTAGTGAAAGGAATAACTTTATAATTAAACATAAAATGAAGGAATCAGTTGGGCCAATAATGGACGTCAATGGACTGAAACAATCTCGAGAAATGTAATGTTGCTTTTACCAATGAAATTGGGAGGTGGGAGATATTATTCAATGAATAGCTGCCATTTAATGAACGTCTTGGGGATGACTTAGAAAGTGAATTGTTTAATAATGGATCACTCTAGACTGAAAATGTTGTCATGGAATGTTAATGGTTTAAGAAACAGGGTTACAGATGTTCATTGTTATGTGATGGGAAATGATATTGATGTTGTAGCTCTCCAGGAGACAGGTTTCACCTCTTCGCCGCAGAGGAAGGGAAGAGGAATTTATTGTAGTAAATTTGTATTCAGGAACTGCTTCAATGCTCACTATCTACCTGACTGCATTTATACTAATCCTTCACTGGTCATTGGGGACCTTAATGCTCGGCACACAAGCCTTGGGACAGTGGGTAGTATGAATACTAATGGGGTCAAGTGGTTACAGTTTCTACAAGATCATCCAGATACCTGTCTCTTGGGGAAACAGTGAACCAACTCACATCAGGGGAGGACGGCTTGACTATGCCTGCATGTTAAACTCTCAGGGGATTATGGGGGAGGCTCGGGTTGTTCGGGAACTACTTAGTGACCAATTTGCCTTGAATGTTGAATTGTCATAGGGAGAAAAACACGTCCACTTTCAAAGGAAAAGACTAAATATTAATAAAGATAAGATTTTTTTTATTCAAAATATGGGAGATTGGTATCAACAATACACGCCGCTCTGCGTTGATAGCTTTTACGAGGACATGGTCAAGAACATAGAAAAATTAGTACAGAGGGAAAATAACGAAAAAAATGGAATGAGGGACGAAGAGAAACATACAATGTTGGAAGTGGGTAGGGAATGCAGTCAGGTGAGGAAGGAGGCGCGGGACAGATACTGGCAAGAATTTGCTCAGTCCATTGGTAATACTAAGAACCTTAAAGACATATGGAGAGCAGTAAACAAAATCAGGGGTTGTAAGACCAAATTCATTGCTCACTCAGATCCAGGGAAAGTTGCTAATGAGTTAGTAGATAAATGGGCTAGTGCTGCTGGTATGGAGTCCTTACCTGCAGACACGAGAGTCACCATAGAGTCATGGGAAAATATTAGAAATGGAGTAACTTTGTGCTTTGAATACAGGATCAGTAACATGCACTGAGATAACTTACGATAAGCTACTTGATGCTATAAAAAGTGGCAGCTCTACTGTTAAGGGGGAAAGATGGAGTAACGTATGACATTCTTAATTATTTAGCCGGTATGAAACCTAGTCCCTTACTTGATTGTTTAATATGAGTTATTGGGAGGGAAAGTTACAAAGAAAATAGAGGAAGGCTGTTAACATTCCTATACCTAAGTCAAATGGAGGCTACAGGCCTGCATCCTTAACATCCTGCTTTTGTAAAATGGTGGAAAGGATTTGTTAAATAGGCTTCTCTACCTTGTAGGATATAACGTGTCCAATAACTTCTCGTTGTATCAAGGGCAAAAGTACTGCAGACTGTATCTTAAAGTGTTTGTCTAATGTTGATGACAATTGTAGAGCTTGTGTTGATGTACAAGGAGCAGTTGATAAAGCCAATGGGGGGAAGTAATCGTATACGAATTAGCCAATCTGGGAATAACAGGGAGATTGCCACATTGGATAGGGGATTATCTACAAGGCAGAAAAGGTCAGGTGTATTACCAGGGATACATGTCTGAGGAACGGAGGTTTCAGTTAGGTACCCCCAAGGGGGGAGTTTTAAGTCCCACCTTATTCATTGTATTAGTGAACAGATTAGAATCAGAGTTGTATCCTCCAGGGGTCACGACGATCATATATGCTGATGACATTCTTATACAAGGCACTTCTGGGAACAAAATGCAAACTGCTCCTAACATACGTGGTACAACCTGTCACAAATTAGGCTTAGTTATAAATGCAGACAAAACCAAATATGAGTATAGGAAACGAAGAAATATAACACTACTCTAAATGGTGTGGAACTGAGCGGTGTTCAGAAGTACATGTATCTGGGTATGGATGTTGAATATACATGTGAGAGTAAAAATGCTGAAATAAATTATAACACCACGTTGTGTAAAGCCCGTCTGCTTGATACTTGCTTGATGGGGTTCTGAGAGTTCTTCTACTCCACAAGCCCGGCCCGAGGCCAGGCTTGACTTCTGAGAGTTTGGTCAACCAAGCCTGTGCTTGGAGCGGCCCGCAGGCCCACATACCCACCACAGCCCGGTTGGTCCAGCACTCCTTGGAGAAAACTATCTAGTTTTCTCTTGATGATGTCCACGGTTGTTCTGGCAATATTTCTTATAGTCGCTGGGAGGATGTTGAACAACCGTGGACCTCTGATGTTTATACAGTGTTCTCTGACTGTGCCTATCTGCATCCTCTAGAAGCACTGACTTTTTCTGGTAGAGGTGTTGGGGTGCCTATCTTGAGGATGTTATACATAAGCACTGTTCGGTCCCTTATAGACTACTCAGCACCGTTTTGTCTTCCACAGGGCAAGTCAGAATTAAAAAATAGAGCTGATACAGAACGAGGCTATGAGGATTATTCTTCGATGTCAAAGAAATGCAATGATTGAAATAATGAGAATGGAATTAAACTTGGTGTGTGTATGATAAGGTCCGTGACATTAACACTAGAGCATCTATTAGTTTCATGCGGAGAAAAGGAGGGGAATAAGCTGTTTCACATCGTTCAGACCTGCTTGAGTGACGTACACACTTCCAGAAAACTGAGATAGACATGCTACACGAGGGGGTTGTCTAATGACCTCAGGGAATACGATGTACTTGACCGCTGCAAACCCTCTCGACAGTGTAATAGATCTGCTTCCTAGAAAGTACAGAAAATAGACGTCAAAATTGTACCCCTCAAGGTGAAAAAAGATGCATCAGTTTGTATGGAAGTATACAAACGTTTGTATGGAAGTATACAAACGTTTGTATGGAAGCATACAAACGACGAAGAAGGCTAGGTAGAGAAAAGAAACAATTGAACTAAAGCTACAAGAATTAACAAAATCCAAGAGAGACAAAGAGAGCAAAAGGCCATCAGTGAAATAGAGAGAAATCCGATTGTTTTTCACCTATTCAAAATCAAGATCAAAAACCACATCTAGTATCGGGCCCCTGCGAAAGAGAGATGGAACTTTCACTGATAGCAACAAAGAAATGAGCGAAATTCTAAGGAATCATTACGACTCTGTTTTCAGCGAACCACTAAGCACATTAAAGATTGATAATCCAAATAATTTTTTTATGGATGTGATGCCAACATCAAACCATATATCAGACGTCACCCTATCTCCACTGGATTTTGAAGAAGCCATAAACAAAATACCTATGCACTTTGCGCCAGCCCCTGATTCCTGCAACTCCATATTCATCTCAAACTGTAAAAAAACACTATCGCAGGCCCTTCACATTCTATGGAGACAAAGCCTAGATACTGGCGTTATCCCTGACATACTAAAAACATCAGAGATAGCACTACTCCATAAAGGAGAAAATAAGGCAGAGGCAAAAAGTTACAGACCGATAACACTAACATCGCACATCATAAAAATCTTTGAGAGAGTGCTAAGAAATAAGATCACAAAATACATGGAATCACAGCATCTCCATAACCCCGGACAACATGGTTTCAGAACAGGGCGCTCTTGCCTGTCACAGTTGCTGGACCACTATGATATGGCATTAGATGCTATGGAAGACAAACAAAACGCTGATGTAATATACACAGATTTCGCAAAAGCCTTCAACAAATGTGACCAATGGTGTTATTGCACACACACACACTGCGTGCAAAAGAAATTACCGGGAAAATAGGCAGATGGATCTACAATTTCCTGACTAATAAACCTAATGTGTAATAGTCAACAAAATAAAATCCGGACCATCAAGCGTGAAGAGCTCAGTCCCCCAGGGTACTGTGCTTGCTCCAGTACTTTTTCTCATCCTCATATTGGACATAGACAAGGACACGATCTATAGCACTGTATCATCCTTTGCAAATGTCATTAGGATTTTTGAGAGAAGGGGACGCTACGCCCCGAAGTCATCTCAAGATAACATGAAGAAGCTGTGCAGAGGGACCAGGTAACCTGCACCTGCTCCTCGCCCACACCCTGGGCTGCCCTCAAACCGGGTATTCGTGGATTATTCGATGATGATTATCTTGAGGTTATCTTGAGATGATTTCGGGGCTTTTTAGTGTCCCCGCGGCCCGGTCCTCGACCAGGCCTCCACCCCCAGGAAGCAGCCCGTGACAGCTGACTAACACCCAGGTACCTATTTTACTGCTAGGTAACAGGGGCATAGGGTGAAAGAAACTCTGCCCATTGTTTCTCGCCGGCGCCTGGGATCGAACCCGGGACCACAGGATCACAAGTCCAGCGTGCTGTCCGCTCGGCCGACCGGCTCCCCATGGTGTATACTGTTTAATTGTGACAACAAAAGGGTTTCCTTGAATGACCTTGCATAAACAGTGAGCCGGAGTTGGCAACACACTGATGCTTCCACACCCAAATAATTACAATATATTTGACATTTTTTACATAATCTACATATTTTAATATATAAGAGAGGGGGGTGCCCGGAGGGGGGGGGGAGTGAGATAGGGGGAGACGAAGGAGAGGGGGGGGGGGAAGGGTAAAGGAAAGAGAGGAGAAATTCGAGGTTAAAGAAGATGAGAAAAGATAGTAGTATAGAGGAGAGGGAGGGATGGAGGGGTAGAGAGGAAGGAGTGAGGTGAAGGATGGACTTACGGGGTGGAGGAGAGTGGGGGGGGGGGGAGTGAGCTCAGACTCCTTGTCTAGTTTGTATGTGTGTGTGTATTCCCATAGTTGTGCTTGTGCTCTTTCGGCCCTCCTCTGTTAATCAACTGTTACTAACTACTACTACTATTTTTATCACACACACACACACACACACACACACACACACACACACACACACAGAATGTAGAAAACATTCACACACACACACACACACAGAAGTAGTAGAAAAATGGAATGCACTTGGGGAACAGGTTGTGGAAGCAAATACTATTCATACTTTTAAAACTAGGTATGATAGGGAATGGGACAGGAGTCATTGCTGTAAACAACCGATAGCTAGAAAGGCGGGATCCAAGAATCAATGCTCGATCCTGCAAGCACATATAGGTGAGTACATATAGGTGAGTACACACACACACACACACACACACACACACACACACACACACACACACACACACACACATCATGGGCGACTTCAATCACGGAAAGATTGACTGGGAGAACACGGAACCGCATGGAGGCGAGGATACGTGGAGAGCCAAACTATTGGAGGTGGTGACAAGCAACTTTTTAACGCAGCATGTCGGAGAACCCACAAGGATGAGAGGCAATGACGAACCAGCGAGACTCGACCTTGTCTTCACTCTGAACGACTCCGACATAAGAGAAATCGGTTTTGAGGACCCAGTAGGAATGAGCGACCACAGTGTACTGGTGTTTGAGTACTTGATTGAAGAAGGGTTATTGAACTCGAGGAGGGATACCGAAACCAAAAGGTTAGCATACCGAAAGGGAAACTATGAGGGGATAAGAAAATTCCTAACAGATATAGCATGGGAAACAGAGCTCAGGGGAAAGACGGCCCAAGATATGATGGATTACATCACGCAGAAGTGCAAGGACGCAGCAAACAAGTTTGTCCCAGTCCAAAAGGAAAACAGAGAAATGAAGATGAGAAACCCATGGTTTAATCAAAGATGTAGGCTAGCTAAGCAGCAAAGTAAAAGGGCATGGAGAAACTATAGGAATAACAGGACACTGGAGAGCAGAGAAAGATACCAGAATGCCAGGAATGAATATGTCAGGATGAGAAGAGAGGCAGAAAGACAATACGAAAATGACATCGCAAGCAAGGCAAAGACTCAGCCTAAATTGTTGCATAGCCACATTAGGAGAAAAACAACAGTAAAGGAACAGGTTATGAGATTAAGGATAGGGGCGGAAGGATTCACTACAAATGACAAGGAAGTGTGTGAGGAATTGAATAAGAAATTCCAGGAGGTCTTCACCTTAGAACAAGGAGAAATTCCAGAGGTAAGTGAGGGAATAGCTAACCAGGAACCACTGGAAGAGTTTGAGATTACCAGTGGGGAAGTAAGGAAGTGTTTACTAGAGTTGGACGTGACGAAGGCTATAGGCCCAGATGGAATCTCCCCTTGGGTTCTAAAGGAAGGAGCAAGAGAACTGAGCCTACCACTCTCCATAGTGTATAACAAATCACTGGCAACAGGGGAACTGCCAGATACTTGGAAAGCAGCTAACGTAGTCCCGATATACAAGAAAGGGGATAGACAGGAGGCACTGAACTACAGGCCAGTGTCCCTAACCTGCATACCATGCAAGCTGATGGAGAAGATTGTGCGAAAAAAACTAGTGGAGCATCTGGAGCGAAGGAACTTTGTAACACAGCATCAACATGGGTTCAGGGATGGCAGGTCCTGCCTCACAGGGTTACTTGAATTCTACGACCAGGCAACAAAAATAAGGCAAGAAAGAGAAGGGTGGGCAGACTGCATATTTTTGGATTGTCAGAAAGCCTTTGATACAGTGCCACACAAGAGGCTAGTGCGAAAGTTGGAGATGCAGGCTGGAGTGAGAGGGAAGGTACTCCGGTGGATAGAGGAATACCTAAGCAACAGGAGACAACGAGTCTGTGTGAGGGGTGAGGTCTCAGATTGGCGAGACGTCACAAGTGGAGTCCCGCAGGGGTCAGTCCTTGGACCTATACTGTTTCTGGTATATGTAAATGATCTCCCAGAGGGTATAGATTCGTTCCTCTCAATGTTTGCCGACGATGCAAAAATTATGAGGAGGATTGAAACAGAGGATGATAGTAGGAGGCTACAAGATGACCTGGATAGACTGAGTGAATGGTCCAACAAATGGCTGTTGAAGTTCAACCCGAGTAAATGCAAAGTAATGAAACTAGGCAGTGGAAACAGGAGGCCAGGCACAGGATACAGAATAGGAGATGAAGTACTTAATGAAACAGACAGAGAGAAAGATCTAGGAGTTGATATCACACCAAACCTGTCTCCTGAAGCCCACATAAAGAGAATAACGTCTGCGGCATATGCGAGGCTGGCTAACATCAGAACGGCGTTCAGGAACCTGTGTAAGGAATCATTCAGAATCTTGTACACCACATATGTAAGACCAATCCTGGAGTATGCGGCCCCAGCATGGAGCCCGTACCTTGTCAAGCACAAGACGAAGCTGGAAAAAGTCCAAAGGTATGCTACTAGACTAGTCCCAGAACTAAGAGGCATGAGTTATGAGGAAAGGCTGCGGGAAATGCACCTCACGACACTGGAAGACAGAAGAGTAAGGGGGGACATGATCACAACCTACAAAATCCTCAGGGGAATCGACCGGGTAAACAAGGACGAACTTTTCAACACTGGTGGGACGCGAACAAGGGGACACAGGTGGAAGCTGAGTACCCAAATGAGCCACAGAGACGTTAGAAAGAACTTTTTCAGTGTCAGAGTAGTTAGCAAATGGAATGCATTAGGAAGTGATGTGGTGGAGGCTGACTCCATTCACAGTTTCAAATGTAGATATGATAGAGCCCAATAGGCTCAGGAATCTGTACACCAGTTGATTGACGGTTGAGAGGCGGGACCAAAGAGCCAGAGCTCAACCCCCGCAAGCACAATTAGGTAAGTACAATTAGGTAAGTACACACACACACACACACACACAAACTGAAAGAATGGTCGAACAAATGGTTGTTAGAGTTTAACCCAGCTAAATGTAATGAAGATATGTGTAGGGAGCAGGAGGCCAGATACAAGGTATCATCTGGGAGAGGAAATTCTTCAGGAGTCAGAGAAAGAAAAAGACTTGGGGGTTGATATCACGCCAGACCTGTCTCCTGCAGCCCATATCAAGAGGATAACATCAGCGGCATATGCCAGGCTGGCCAACATACGAACGGCATTCAAAAACTTGTGTAAGGAATCGTTCAGAACTTTGTATACCACATATGTCAGGCCAATCCTGTAGTATGCGGGTCCAGCATGGAGTCCATATCTAGTCAAGGATAAGACTAAACTGGAAAAGGTTCAAAGGTTTGCCACCAGACTAGTACCCGAGCTGAGAGGTATGAGCTACGAGGAGAGACTACGGGAATTAAACCTCACTTCGCTGGAAGAAAGAAGAGTTAGGGGGGACATGATCACCACATTCAAGATTCTCAAGGGAATCGATAGGGTAGATAAAGACAGGCTATTTAACACAAGGGGCACACGCACTAGGGGACACAGGTGGAAACTGAGTGCCCAAATGAGCCACAGAGATATTAGAAAGAACTTTTTTAGTGTCAGAGTGGTTGATAAATGGAATCCATTAGGAAGTGATGTGGTGGTTATCTATCTTGAGTTATCTTGAGATGATTTCGGGGCTTTAGTGTCCCCGCGGCTCGGTCCTCGACCAGGCCTCCACCCCCAGGAAGCAGCCCGTGACAGCTGACTAACTCCCAGGTACCTATTTACTGCTAGGTAACAGGGGCATTCAGGGTGAAAGAAACTTTGCCCATTTGTTTCTGCTTTGTGCGGGAATCGAACCCGCGCCACAGAATTACGAGTCCTGCGCGCTATCCACCAGGCTACGAGGTCACACAAGGTGGAGGCTGACTTCATACACAGTTTCAAGTGTAGATATGATAGAGCTCAATAGACTCAGGAATCTGTACACCTGTTAATTGACGGTTGAGAGGCGGGACCAAAGAGCCAGAGCTCAACCCCCGCAAGCACAATTAGGTGAGTACACACACACACACACACACACACACACACACACACACACACACACACAGGAAGCTGCCCGCAATAGCTGTCTAACTCCCAGGTACCTATTTACTGCTAGGTGGACCGGGGCATCAGTGTGAAAGAAACTCTGCCCATCTGTTTCCGCGTCCTCCGGGGATCGAACCCGTGCGATTAGGACTACGACCCCAGAGCGCTGTCCACTCAGCCGCGAGGTGTGTTTACATTATTTTTGCCTGCAGTTTCAAGGTCAAAATGGCTTATACAAGTCTCGTGGACCTTAGCTTTCTGACCGTGGGTTGTTCTCCTGACTTAATTTCCTGTATCATATCTACCATATATACTCTATATCATGAAGGAAGGAAAGGTAAATCATGAAAAATTTAATGGAATCTAGAGCCTGACCCCAGGCCGGGCTCGGGGAGGAAAACTCCCGAAACCCTCTCCAGGTATACCCCAGGAAAATTCAGAAATCTCCATTGTCGGCAAGAAACGTTGGGAACAAAATTAGTTGAAGTTGTAGAAAGAAACTTGTTAACACAACATGTAAAGGGTGACACAAGAGAAAGGGAAGGAGATACACCAAGCCTACTGGACTTGATCTTCACCCAGAATGAGGAAGACATTGAGAACTTAGAGCATGAAATATCACTAAGGGCAAGTGACCATTGTGTCCCGATATTTCACTACATTGTCAAACTTAAAACAGTGCCCATAAAGCAAGGATTCACGGGAGGGGACTACATGAAAGTAAGATTATCTGTGAATTGTGCAATGGGAGGAGGGACTCAATTGGAAGACAGTCCAGGGAACGATAGACCAAATCATTGGTCCATGATGATTAGTTAGGGGTGACGTGATAGAGGTTTACAAGTGGGTGAATGGACATAACAAAGGGGATATTAATAGGGTATTAAAAGTATCAACACAAGACAGAACACGAAACAATGGGTATAAATTGGATAAGTTTAGATTTAGGAAAGACTTGGGTAAATACTGGTTCAGTAACAGGGTTGTTGATTTGTGGAACCAATTACAGCGTAACGTGCTGGAGGTGGGGTCCATCGATTGTTTCAAGCATGGGTTGGACATGTATATGAGTGGGATTGGGTGGTTATAAATAGAAGCTGCCTCGTATGGGCCAATAGGCCTTCTGCAGTTGCCTTTGTTCTTATGTTCTTATGTTCTTATGATGATGAAGCATTGTAAAGGACCTAGGAGTAAACATGTGGGAAGACCTTACCTTTACAGAAGACCATAAAGTAGCTGTCACAACTGCAAGAAAAATGACAGGTTGGATAACAAGGACCTTCCAAACAAGGGATGTCATACTAATGATGATACTTTTTTAGACGCTAGTGCTCTCTAGGATGGAATATTGTTGCATTCTAGTAGCCCCATTCAGAGCTGGAGAAATTGCTCCCCTGAAGAGCGTGCAAAGATCCTTTACCGCTAGAATTCACCCTATAAGTCATCTTAATTATTGGAACAGATTAAAAGTTATAAATCTGTGTTTTCTTGAGCACAGGCGAGATAGATCCATAATAAGCTACACGTAGTAGATATTAGAAGGACTGGAGTTCAAATCTGAACACAAAAATAACACCCCATGTGACCAGGAGATATGGAAAGATGTGCACAATGTCCACATTGAAGAGCACAGTCTAGTTTGAAGAGGGAGGGAGTTATCACGGGAAAGTGCCAAGCCATTACGGGTATATAGCACTGGGAAGAGGTCAGGATAAGATTTGGGTTAGGACGGGAAGAAAGGCATTGTGCCCAACCACTTGGACTGTTGGGGATTGAACGTCGACCTGCATGGAGCGAGACCGTCGCCCTACCGTCCGTCCAGCCCAAGTGGTTAGGGAAAAAGAGTAGAGGCCCAGTTATACACGCTCCACACTCGTGGGAGAAGGAACTCTCTCTCGCTGTCACAGCTGCACTTCCAGCTGCACCATAGGACTGTTGCAAGGAACCATCATTGTAAATAATTAGGGAAAGTTCTCTCTGACCACAGCATCAATTTGGCTTTAGGGATTGTACTTTGCTTCTTGTCGGAACTCTCTCTCGCTGTCACAGCTGCACTTCCAGCTGCACCATAGGACTGTTGCAAGGAGCCATCATTGTAAATAATTAGGGAAAGTTCTCTCTGACCACAGCATCAATTTGGCTTTAGGGATTGTACTTTGCTTCTTGTCGGAGCAGCATAATCAATAAGAGATCTCGTATCTTGAGGTGCTTCCGGGGCTTAGTGTCCCCGCGGCCCGGTCGTCGACCAGGCCTCCTGGTTGCTGGACTGATCAACCAGGCTGTTAGACGCGGCTGCTCGCAGCCTGACGTATGAGACACAGCCTGGTTGATCAGGTTGATCTCACAGTAAGCCATGTTATTATTATTGGAATGTAGAATGTGATTAATAATTGTGTACTGTATGGGATTGTGAGCCCCTTGAGGGACCTTATATAGATGAGGGTAGAAATAACCTATGCTACTCTATCCTTTTGAGATGCATTTCATTTTCTCAATAAAGTTACTTAAACTTAATTATACATTTCCAATTTTCCACATGACAATTTTCCTACACTTTCAACTTTTGTGTGTGTTGTTACACTTGGCTGTGCACTGTTCACTATCTTGAGGTTATCTTGAGATGATTTCGGGACTTTAGTGTCCCTGCGGCCCGGTCCTCGACCAGGCCTCCACCCCCAGGAAGCAGCCCGTGACAGCTGACTAACACCCAGGTACCTATTTTACTGCTAGATAACAGGGGCATAGGATGAAAGAAACTTTGCCCATTGTTTCTCTCCGGCGCCCGGGATCGACCCCGGGACCACAGGATCACAAGTCCAGCGTGTTGTCCGCTCGGCTGACTACAGTCCATATATATATATCGCCTGTACATATGTATACGTTGGGCCTCATGGTGCTAGGCTTCCACGTGGTCCGGTCTAGGAGTTTATGTTGTATTTAACACAAAGTTCCTGTCCAACTTAATTACGGGCTACTCATGCCCGTGCCACCTGCTGCGTCGCTTAATCTTCATCTGTCTATCAATCCAACGTAAGCATTAAGGCGGCGGAGGGCGGCCGTGCATGACTGGTGGGGGAGGGTGGGCGTGCATGGCTGGCGGGGGAGGGTGGGCGTGCATGGCTGGCGGGGGAGGGTGGGCGGCCGTGCATGGCTGGCGGGGGAAGGAGGGCGGCCGTGCATGGCTGGTGGGGGAGGGTGGGCGTGCATGGCTGGCGGGGGAAGGAGGGCGGCCGTGCATGGCTGGTGGGGGAGGGTGGGCGTGCATGGCTGGCGGGGGAGGGTGGGCGGCCGTGCATGGCTGGCGGGGGAAGGAGGGCGGCCGTGCATGGCTGGTGGGGGAGGGTGGGCGTGCATGGCTGGCGGGGGAAGGAGGGCGGCCGTGCATGGCTGGTGGGGGAGGGTGGGCGTGCATGGCTGGCGGGGAAGGGTGGGCGGCCGTGCATGGGTTGCCGGGGAAGGAGGGCGGCCGTGCATGGCTGGCGGGGGAAGGAGGGCGGCCGTGCATGGCTGGTGGGGGAGGGTGGGCGTGCATGGCTGGCGGGGGAAGGAGGGCGGCCGTGCATGGCTGGTGGGGGAGGGTGGGCGTGCATGGCTGGCGGGGAAGGGTGGGCGGCCGTGCATGGGTTGCCGGGGAAGGAGGGCGGCCGTGCATGGCTGGTGGGGGAGGGTGGGCGTGCATGGCTGGCGGGGAAGGGTGGGCGGCCGTGCATGGCTGGCGGGGGAAGGAGGGCGGCCGTGCATGGCTGGCGGGGGAAGGAGGGCGGCCGTGCATGGCTGGTGGGGGAGGGTGGGCGTGCATGGCTGGCGGGGAAGGGTGGGCGGCCGTGCATGGGTTGCGGGGGAAGGAGGGCGGCCGTGCATGGCTGGCGGGGGAGGAAGGTGGGCGTGCATGGCTGGCGGGGGAGGAAGGTGGGCGTGCATGGCTGGCGGGGGAGGAAGGTGGGCGTGCATGGCTGGCGGGGGAGGAAGGTGGGCGTGCATGGCTGGCGGGGGAGGAAGGTGGGCGTGCATGGCTGGCGGGGGAGGAAGCTGGGCGTGCATGGCTGGCGGGGGAGGAAGCTGGGCGTGCATGGCTGGCGGGGGAGGAAGCTGGGCGTGCATGGCTGGCGGGGGAGGGAGGTGGGCGTGCATGGCTGGCGGGGGAGGGAGGTGGGCGTGCATGGCTGGCGGGGGAGGGAGGTGGGCGTGCATGGCTGGCGGGGGAGGGAGGTGGGCGTGCATGGCTTGCGGGGGAGGAAGGTGGGCGTGCATGGCTGGCGGGGGAGGGAGGTGGGCGTGCATGGCTGGCGGGGGAGGAAGGTGGGCGTGCATGGCTGTCGGGGGAGGAAGGTGGGCGTGCATGGCTGGCGGGGAAGGAAGGTGGGCGTGCATGGCTGGCGGGGGAGGGAGGTGGGCGTGCATGGCTGGCGGGGGAGGAAGGTGGGCGTGCATGGCTGGCGGGGAAGGAAGGTGGGCGTGCATGGCTGGCGGGGAAGGAAGGTGGGCGTGCAAGGGTGGTCTAAGAGTGGGATGGGGGTGCTGCCAAATGCAAGGTGAGCGTTTGGCTGGATGTTTACAGTGCTTGGGAATGTGCTTTGTGTGGGACTGGGTGTGTTGGGAGGGTATGTTTCTGGGTGGCTCGTCTGGAGAGAGTTCTGGGAGTTCTACTCCCCGAGGCCAGGCTCGACTACCGATAACTTGGTCCAACAGGCTGTTGCCTGGAGCGGCCCACAGGCCCACAGGCCCACATATTCACTATAGCCTGGTTGGTCCGGAACTTCTTGCGAGAACTTATCCAAGTGCTTCTTGAATACATCCACCTTTGTTCCGGCAATATTTCTATTGCTTGCTGGGAGGGTGTTGAACAGATGTGAACCTCTGATGTTTATACAGTGTTCTCTGATTGTGCCTATGGCACCTGTGCCTAGGCAGATGGATCTATAAATTCCTGACTAACAGAATCCAATATGTAATAGTCAACAAAATAATATCCGGACCATCAACCGTGAAGAGCTCAGTCCCCCAGGGTACTGTGCTTGCTCCAGTACAGTCCCCCAGGGTACTGTGCTTGCTCCAGTACAGTCCCCCAGGGTACTGTGCTTGCTCCAGTACTTTTTCTCATCCTCATATCGGACATAGACAAGGATACAATCTATAGCACTGTATCATCCTTTGCAGATGACACTAGGATTTACATGAGAGTAGGCAACATAGAGGACACGGCAAACCTCCAATCAGATGTAGATCAGTTTTTTTTGTGGGCCACAGACAACAATATGGTGTTTAACGAGGATAAGTTCCAGCTCATGCGCTACGGAAAAAATGAAAATATGAAAACGTAAATTATTTACAAAACTCAGGCAAATGATAACAAAGAGCTGGTGGGAACCGGTCGACCGAGCGGACAGCACGCTGGTCTTGTGATCCTGTGGTCCCGGGTTCAATCCCGGGCGCCGGCGAGAAACAATGGGCAGAGTTTCTTTCACCCTATGCGCCTGTTACCTAGCAGTAAAATAGGTACCTGGGTGTTAGTCAGCTGTCACGGGCTGCTTCCTGGAAGTGGAGGCCTGGTCGAAGACCGGGCCGCGGGGACACTAAAAAGCCCCGAAATCATCTCAAGATACAACGAAAAGGCAATGTAAAGGATCTGGGTGTACTCATGTCGGAAGACCTTACCTTTTAAAGAACACAATAAAGTAGCCGTCACAACTGCAAGAAAAATGACAGGTTGGATAACACGAACTTTTCACACTAGAGATGCTATACCGATGATGATACTCTTCAAGACGCTAGTGCTCTCTAGGGTGGAGTACTGCTGCACAATGACAGCCCCTTTCAAAGCTGGAGAAATTGCTGACCTAGAGAGCGTGCAGAGATTCTTTACTGGTAGAATCCACTCAAGCAATGCAAGCAGGTATCAAGTGGAGGAGTAGGTCTGTATATTAAAGAGGAGCTGGCATGCACAGAGCTCCTGAACTCTACCAATGAGGTGGTAGAGGTACTTGGAATCAAGGTAGAAAATATAAATCTAATTAGCATTCTAATATACAAACCGCCAGATGCAACAGTTGTGGAATTCACTGAGCAAATCCACAAAATAGAGAATATTCTTGATAACATAGCAAACCCAGTACCAGATATTATCTTACCTAGAGGTGCTTCTTCCTTCTTCTCTCTTCTCTTGGAGAGAGAAGGTTCTCTCTTCCTTGGAGACTTCAATCTCTCCAGTTTAAAATGGAGAATAGTAAACAATAACATTATAACAGGAAATCAACCTGGAAATAACCAACCACAGGTCAGAGAACTACTGAGATTCTGTGTCAAATTCTCGCTCAGTCTGCAGATTACAGAGCCAACTAGGAACGAAAACACGCTGGACCTGATATTCACGAACAGTGATGAACTAATCAGAGACATTACTGTTTCAGACACTACGTACTCGGACCACAAGATCATTGAAGTGCAAACTAACATTAATGACGGTAATAGGCCCAAGAGAAACAACAAGCGAGACGGGTTATTCAATAAATTCAATTATAATAATAAAAGGATAGACTGGGAGAAAATAAACAGGGAACTTACAAACAATTAAAAAATATTCAAAGTAATAAAAATCCTACACAAGGAATAGAAAAACTGACTCCTGAAGCATATGAAGTCTTTCTGAAACATGTTCCTTTGAGGAAAGCCAAAAAGAGGTCCAACGCAGAAAGAGAACGCAGACGACACTACCTTACCTTGAGGTTACCTTGATGTGCTTCCGGGGCTTAGCGTCCCCGCGGCCCGGTCGTCGACCAGGCCTCCTGGTTGCTGGACTGATCAACCAGGCTGTTGGACGCGGCTGCTCGCAGCCTGACGTATGAGTCACAGCCTGGTTGATCAGGTATCCTTTGGAGGTGCTTATCCAGTTACTACAGAAGAAGGAAAAAAATAACAGAAATGCTTTCCATACAAAACTTTCCATACAAAACATGAATAATTTAAAATTTAAATTTTAAATTATTCATGTTATTTAAACATGAATGCATGTTTTCCAATTCCAATACATGGAATAATTTAAACAGGGAGATTTAAGAAATCGAAGAGAGACTGAAGCATTCATACCAGATTGAAGAAATGCAACTAGAATAGAAAACAATTCAAGAAATAAAGAAAAACCCAAAGTATTTCTTTTCATGTGCGAAATCAAAAGCAAAAACCACTGCCAGTATTGGACCTATTCGTACAAGTGAAGGTTCATACACTGAGGATGACAAAGAAATTAGTGAAATCCTAAAAAAACCAGTATGAGGACATGTTTAGCACTCCGATACACAGCATGAAAGTGGAAGATCCAGACAATTTCTTTGAGTGATATCCAAACCCCTGGAAATATAACTGATAACAACACGAGCGTGGCAGATTTTGAAAGTGAAATTGACAATATGCCCATGCACTCCGCCCAGGGTCCAGACTCATGGAATTCAATATTTATAAATAAATGCAAAGTGCCAGAAGTACAGGCACTCAGTATAGTGTGGAGGAAGAGCTTGGACACAGGGGAGATACCAGATGCGCTGAAAGCAGCAGATATATCCCCTCTACACAAGGGAGGTACCAAAGCATTTGCAAAGAATTATAGACCAGTTGCACTAACGTCCCACATAATAAAAGTATTTGAGAGAGTGATCAGGAGTCAGGTCACCAGTTTCATGGAGACCAATGACCTTAACAACCCAGGTCAACATGGATTTTGAGCGGGAAGATCGTACCTCTCACAGCTACTAGATCACTACGACAAAATCACTGAGGCATTAGAAAAAAAACAGAATGCAGATGTGGTATACACGCATTTCACAAAGGCTTTCGATAAATGTGACAGGGAGTGATAGCACACAAAATGAGGTCAATGGGAATAACTGGTAAAGCTGGACGCTGGATACTCAGTTTTCTGTCGAACAGAAAACAAACAATAACAGTCAACTATATAAAATCGCGTTAAAGCACAGTTAAAGCTCTGTACCTCAGGGTAGTCCTTGCACCACTGCTTTTCTTCATTCTCATATCAGATATACACCCAAATACAAGTCACAGCTTTGTATCATCCTTTGCAGATGACACAAAAATCAGCATGAAAATTACCTCTGCTGAAGACGTTGAAAAACTACAAGCAGATATTAATCAAGTTTTCGACTGGGCAGCAGACAATAACATGATGTTTAACAATGACAAATTCCAGATACTCAGATAGGGTAAAAATAAGAACCTTAAACATAATACAAGGTACAAAACAATTAAATTTGCCCATTAGAAAAGCAGCATGTAAAGGATTAGGAATAATGATGTCTGACGACCTAACGTTTAGGAAGGATATCCAAGCAAATATTGCGTCAGTCAGAAAAATGATAGGATGGATTACAAGAACTTTCTAATCCAGGGATCCCATCACAATGGTTGTACTTTTCAAATCACTTTTGTTTCGTCTTGAGTACTGCTCAGTACTCACTTCTTCCTTCAGAGCAGGAGAGATTGCAGAAATAGAGGGAATACAGAGAACATATACGGCATACATAGACGCGATGAAGCACCTAAATTATTAGGATCGTCTCAAAGCTCTCCAAATGTACTCACTAGAAAGGAGACGAGAGAGATATCAAATAATATACACGTTGAAGATACTGGAAGGACAGGTACCAAATCTACACAGTAAAATAACAACATACTGGAGTGAACGATATGGAAGAAAATGCAGAATAGAACTAGTGAAGAGCAGGGGTGCCATACCTACCTTGAGGCTACCTTGAGGTGCTTCCGGGGCTTAGTGTCTCCGCGGCCCGGTCGTCGACCAGGCCTCCTGGTTGCTGGACTGATCAACCAGGCTGTTAGACGCGGCTGCTCGCAGTCTGACGTATGAGTCACAGCCTGGTTGATCAGGTATCTTTTGGAGGTGCTTATCCAGTTCTCTCTTGAACACTGTGAGGGGTCGGCCAGTTATGCCCCTTATGTGTAGTGGAAGCGTGTTGAACAGTCTCGGGCCTCTGATGTTGATAGAGTTCTCTCAGTACCTGTTGCACCTCTGCTTTTCAACGGGGGTATTCTGCACATCCTGCCATGTCTTCTGGTCTCATGTGGTGTTATTTCTGTGTGCAGGTTTGGGACCAGCCCCTCAATTATTTTCCACGTGTAAATTATTATGTATCTCTCCCGCCTGCGCTCAAGGGAGTACAGATTTAGGCTCTTTAGTCGGTCCCAGTAATTTAGATGTTTTACTGAGTGGATTCTAGCAGTAAAGGATCTCTGCACGCTCTCTAGGTCAGCAATTTCTCCAGCTTTGAAAGGGGCTGTCATTGTGCAGCAGTACTCCACTCTAGAGAGCACAAGCGTTTTGAAAAGTATCATCATCGGTATAGCATCTCTAGTGTGAAAAGTTCTTGTTATCCAACCTGTCATTTTTCTTGCAGTTGTGACGGCTACTTTATTGTGTTCTTTAAAGGTAAGGTCTTCCGACATGGGTACACCCAGATCCTTTACATTGCCTTTTCGTTCTATGTTATGATTTGCCTGAGTTTTGTACGTCGTTTCTGTTTTTATATTTTCAATTTTTCCGTAGCGCATGAGCTGGAACTTATCCTCGTTAAACACCATATTATTTTCTGTAGCCCATAGAAAGACCTGATCTACATCTGATTGGAGGTTTGCCGTGTCCTCTATGTTGCCAACTCTCATGAAAATCCTAGTGTCATCTGCAAAGGATGATACAGTGCTATAGGTTGTGTTCTGGTCTATGTCCGATATGAGGATGAGGAAAAGTACTGGAGCAAGCACAGTACCCTGGGGGACTGAGCTCTTCACGGTTGATGGGCTGGATTTTATTTTGTTGACTATTACACATTGGGTTCTGTTAGTCAGGAAATTGTAGATCCATCTGCCTATTTTCCCGGTAATTCTTTTTGAACGCATTTTATGTGCAATAACACTATGGTCACATTTATCAAAAGCTTTTGCGAAATCTGTGTAAATTACATCAGCGTTTTGTTTGTCTTCCATAGCATCTAATGCCATATCATAGTGGTCCAGCAACTGCGACAAGCAAGAGCGCCCTGTTCTGAAACCATATTGTCCGGGGTTATGGAGATGCTGTGATTCCATGTATTTTGTGATCTTACTTCTTAGCACTCTCTCAAAATTTTATGATGTGCGATGTAAGTGCTATCGGTCTGTAATTTTTTGCCTCTGCCTTATTTCCTCCTTTATGGAGTGGTGCTATCTCTGCTGTTTTTAGTATGTCAGGGATAACGCCAGTATCTAGGCTTTGTCTCCACAGAATGTGAAGGGCCTGCGATAGTGGTTTTTTACAGTTCTTGATGAATATGGAGTTCCAAGAATCCGGGCCTGGTGCAGAGTGCATAGGCATACTGTTTATGGCTTCTTCAAAATCTAGTGGGGATAGGGCGACGTCTGATATATGATTTGATGTTGGTATCATATCCATGAAAAATTCATTTGGGTTATCAATCTTTAGTGCATTTAATGGCTCACTGAAAACAGAGTCGTACTGCTTCCTCAGTAACTCGCTCATTTCTTTGTTGTCATCGGTGAAAGTTCCATCTCCCTTTCGCAGGGGCCCGATACTAGATGTGGTTTTTGATCTTGATTTTGCATAGGAGAAAAAATATTTCGGATTTCTCTCTATTTCACTGATGGCCTTTTGCTCTCTTTGCCTCTCCTGGGTTTTGTATGATTCTTGTAGCTTGAGTTCAATTGTTTCTATTTCTCTACCTAACCTTCTTTGCCGTTCTTGAGATAGGGTGCGACTCTCAAGTTGTTCCGCGATTCGTTTTCTTCGCCTATATAGGGAACGACGTTCCCGTTCCAATCTGCATCTCTCTCTTTTTTCTTAGGAGTATGCGGTTTGAACATATTTCTAGTGCTACTGAGCTTATTTTTTCCAGGCACTGGTTCAGGTTTGCATTTCCTAGCTGTTCTTCCCAGTTTATTTCTGTGAAGTCTTGGTTTATTTGTTCCCAGTTTATCCGTTTATTATTGAAGTTGAATTTGCTGAAATCTCCTCCACCGGGAATCTGGACTGGTTTTGAAGGTCTGTTCCCCATGGTTGTCAGAACTTCAATTAAGTTGTGATCTGAGTAACAGGTATTTGTAATCATTATGTTCCCGATCAACTCATCATTATTAGTGAAAAGGAGGTCCAGCGTGTTCTCCTTCCTAGTTGGTTCTACTATTTGCTGGTTTAAGGCAAACCTGTCGCACATCCGTAGCAGGTCATTTGCATGTACCTGTTCATTTAGGCTATTTCCTGGTATTCTTTCTGATATTACTGTATTAGCCAGGTGCTTCCGTTTCAGGTGCCGTAGGTTGAAGTCCCCAAGCAGGATGATGTTCGGAGCTGGATTTGTGAGGTTTTCCAAGCAGTGTTCTATTTTCATTAGTTGGTCTTTAAACTGCTGAGGGTTTGCCTCCGGTGACTTATATACAAGGACAATAACTACATTTAGGATCTCTATTTTGACTATCAGCACTTCCACCATATCATTTGAGGTGTTTAGCAGCTCAGTACAGATGAGTGTGTCTTTGATGTAGAGGCTGACCCCACCCTGAAGCCGGTGTTTCCTATCACATCTGAAGAGATTGTATTCTGAGATCCATATTTCACCATCAAGGTAGTCCTTTGTGTGAGTTTCCGTTAGGCTGCAAACACTGCAATTGCCTCATGAAGGAGACCATCTATAAAGTGAACTTTGTTGGATTTGCGTGTTTTTATACCCTGGATGTTGGCAAATATAAATGATGTTATCGTGTTAGTGGAAGTGCTGGATGCTTTAATTGGTGTTAATATCTGAGGCTCTGGTAAGGAGGCCACTGTGTTTGCGTCCTCTCTAGCATTTGACCGAGTTACTGGTAGAGCCTGGACATTTCTAGCCATTCTTCTCCTCCTCCCCTTGCTAAAAAATTATCCTGGTCGATGGAGTAGTGGCTGGTTTTCATAGTGGTAGTCTGTCGGTTTTATTCGCCTGGTACCTCTTATATGAAAAGCTGAAAGGGGAAGGTGTGTTTTAGGGTTGGTGGGGAGGGTGTGTTTTAGGGATGGCGGGGAGGGTGTGTTTTAGGGATGGCGGGGAGGGTGTGTTTTAGGGATGGCGGGGAGGGTGTGTTTTAGGGATGGCGGGGAGGGTGTGTTTTAGGGATGGCGGGGAGGGTGTGTTTTAGGGATGGCGGGGAGGGTGTGTTTTAGGGATGGTGGGGAGGGTGTGTTTTAGGGATGGCGGGGAGGGTGTGTTTTAGGGATGGCGGGGAGGGTGTGTTTTAGGGATGGCGGGGAGGGTGTGTTTTAGAAATGGCGGGGAGGGTGTGTTTTAGGGATGGTGGGGAGGGTGTGTTTTAGGGATGGTGGGGAGGGTGTGTTTTAGGGATGGCGGGGAGGGTGTGTTTTAGGGATGGCGGGGAGGGTGTGTTTTAGGGATGGCGGGGATGGTGTGTTTTAGGGATGGCGGGGAGGGTGTGGTTTAGGGATGGTGGGGAGGGTGTGTTTTAGGGATGGTGGGGAGGGTGTGTTTTAGGGATGGCGGGGAGGGTGTGTTTTAGGGATGGTGTGTTTTAGGGATGGCGGGGAGGGTGTGTTTTAGGGATGGTGTGTTTTAGGGATGGTGGGGAGGGTGTGTTTTAGGGATGGTGGGGAGGGTGTGTTTTAGGGATGGCGGGGAGGGTGTGTTTTAGGGATGGTGGGGAGGGTGTGTTTTAGGGTTGGTGGGGAGGGTGTGTTTTAGGGTTGGTGGGGAGGGTGTGTTTTAGGGTTGGTGGGGAGGGTGTGTTTTAGGGTTGGTGGGGAGGGTGTGTTTTAGGGATGGTGGGGAGGGTGTGTTTTAGGGTTGGTGGGGAGGGTGTGTTTTAGGGATGGTGGGGAGGGTGTGTTTTAGGGTTGGTGGGGAGGGTGTGTTTTAGGGTTGGTGGGGAGGGTGTGTTTTAGGGTTGGTGGGGAGGGTGTGTTTTAGGGATGGTGGGGAGGGTGTGTTTTAGGGTTGGTGGGGAGGGTGTGTTTTAGGGTTGGTGGGGAGGGTGTGTTTTAGGGTTGGTGGGGAGGGTGTGTTTTAGGGTTGGTGGGGAGGGTGTGTTTTAGGGTTGGTGGGGAGGGTGTGTTTTAGGGTTGGTGGGGAGGGTGTGTTTTAGGGTTGGTGGGGAGGGTGTGTTTTAGGGTTGGTGGGGAGGGTGTGTTTTAGGGTTGGTGGGGAGGGTGTGTTTTAGGGATGGTGGGGAGGGTGTGTTTTAGGGATGGTGGGGAGGGTGTGTTTTAGGGTTGGTGGGGAGGGTGAGTTTTAGGGAGGGTGGGGAGGGGGTGTTTTAGGGTTGGTGGGGAGGGTGTGTTTTAGGGTTGGTGGGGAGGGGGGTGTTTTAGGGAGGGTGGGGAGGGTGAGTTTTAGGGAGGGTGGGGAGGGTGAGTTTTAGGGAGGGTGGGGAGGGTGTGTTTTAGGGAGAGGTGAGGAGGAGGGTGTTTTAGGGTGGGGGTGTGAGTGGATGTTTTAGGGTGGGGGCTGGAGGGGGGGGGTGGGGTGTTTTAGGGTGGGTAGGGGGGTTGGGTGTTTTAGGGTGGGGGCTGGAGGGGGGGGGTTTAGGGTGGGCCTCCTGTGGGTGGTGGGTGTCTGGGCCCTCCCTGTACCTCCGGCAGTCTAGACTTCTATTGATTTCTCTCAGCATAAGTCGGTGTGGGGTCTTGCACCAGGTGTGTGCACGTGAAAAGGCAGGTGTGGGGGGCATGACTTGGCCAGGCATGTGCACATGTAGAGCCAGGTGTGGTGGGTAACTCCAGTGGTCTTCTGGTTACTTCCCCCTGTTTCTCAGGTTTAAATAGCTGCCTTTTATACAGAGCTGAAATAACTTGTGTCAGGGCGAATATAGTGTGGCCAACCTGCCGCTCCTCGTCTCCCTGTCGCAGAGGTCCTGTCGCAGGTCCTGTCGCAGGTCCTGTCGCAGAGGTCGTGTCGCAGAGGTCCTGTCGCAGAGGTCCTGTCGCAGAGGCCCTGTCGCAGAGGTCCTGTCGCAGAGGCCCTGTCGCAGAGGCCCTGTCGCAGAGGCCCTGTCGCAGAGGTCGTGTCGCAGGGGTCGTGTCGCAGGGGTCCTGTCGCAGGGGTCCTGTCGCAGGGGTCCTGTCGCAGGGGTCCTGTCGCCGAGGTCCTGTCGCCGAGGTCGTGTCGCCGAAGTCGTGTCGCCGAGGTCGTGTCGCCGAGGTCGTGTCGCCGAGGTCGTGTCGCCGAAGTCGTGTCGCCGAGGTCGTGTCGCCGAGGTCGTGTCGCAGGGGTCGTGTCGCAGGGGTCCTGTCGCCGAGGTCCTGTCGCCGAGGTCCTGTCGCCGAGGTAATGTCGCCGAGGTCCTGTCGCCGAGGTCCTGTCGCCGAGGTCCTGTCGCCGAGGTCCTGTCGCCGAGGTCCTGTCGCCGAGGTCCTGTCGCCGAGGTCCTGTCGCCGAAGCCCTGTCGCCGAGGCCCTGTCGCCGAGGCCCTGTCGCAGAGGCCCTGTCGCAGAGGCCCTGTCGCAGAGGCCCTGTCGCAGAGGTCCTGTCGCAGAGGTCCTGTCGCAGAGGTCCTGTCGCAGAGGTCCTGTCGCACGTAACGAACGGAACACTGTGGGTTCGTTACGCACGAACACTCTTCCACAAAGTCGTGTTAGTGTTTGTTTCCAAAATCCAATGTCGTCTGAATTTTCTTAAGTCGTATAATTATGATTCTTTTGAGAAGTTTGCAGGATTTCTTGGCAGCAACTCCTGTCTGTAATGATGGGCCTCTCGTTTGTTACCTTTATTACATAATGATAGTACATTGGTTGTCTTCCAGCTATTGGGCAATTCTCCCCCCATTAGTGAAACATTCAAGATGAGTGTTAGAGGTATAGTGAAGGCCTGACGGCTGAGTGGACAGCGCTCGGGATTCGTAGTCCTAAGGTTCTGGGTTCGATCCCCGGTGGAGGCGGAAACAAATGAGCAGAGTTTCTTTGACCCTGATGCTTCTGTTCGCCTAGCAGTAAATAGGTTCCTGGTTATCTTGAGGTTATCTTGAGATGATTTCGGGGCTTTAGTGTCCCCGCGGCCCGGTCCTCGACCAGGCCTCCACCCCCAGGAAGCAGCCCGTGACAGCTGACTAACACCCAGGTACCTATTTTACTGCTAGGTAACAGGGGCATAGGGTGAAAGAAACTCTGCCCATTGTTTCTGGTAGTTATACAGCTGCTACGAGCTGCTTCCTGGGGAGGGGGTGTGTAACAAAAAGTAGGCCTGGTCGAGGACCGGGCCGCTGGGACGCTAAGCCCCGAAATCATGTAAAGATAGATCTCCAGGTACAAGGCCTGCAGCACCCTTGACACTGTGTCACGGGAGCCTTCGTGTCATGTAATATTACCGGTGTCATGACCCGGTAGGGGAGCCGGTCCGCCGAGCGGACAGCACACTGGACTTATGATCCTGTGGTCCTGGGTTCGATCCCAGGCGCCGGCGAGAAACAATGGGCAAAGTTTCTTTCACCCTATGCCCCTGTTACCTAGCAGTAAATAGGTACCTGGGTGTTAGTCAGCTTTCACGGGCTGCTTCCTGGGGGGTGGAGGCCTGGTCGAGGACCGGGCCGCGGGGACACTAAAGCCCCGAAATCATCTCAAGATAACCTCAAGATAACCCCGTCTTGCTCCCACTTTCATACTTCTCACTTCTCACAACCATTTTTTGTTCCTCGGAGATTTTCTTATAATTGTGTGTGGTCTCCTCCATTTCTTCAGCCTTGTCATTTGCACATTCTCTCACATATTCCTTTAAACTGACTGAAAGTGTTTCATGGTCTTTACTCGTATTATTATGGGTGTGTGTGTGTGTGTATGTGCCTGTACTCGCATATTTGTGTTTGCAGGATCGAGCATTAGCTCTTGAAACCTGCCTTTCTAGCCGTCGATTGTTTAAATCAATAACTCCTGTCCATTTTCCCTATCGCATCTACTTTTAAAATTATGAATAGAGTTTGCGCACACAACCTGATCCCTTAGCTGCCTTCTTGTGTGTATTCACCTAGTTGTGTTTGCGGGGGTTGAGCTTTGCTCTTTCGGCCCGCCTCTCAACTGTTAATCACCTGTTACAAACTACTAACTAATTTTTTTTACACACACACACACACACACACACACACACACACACACACACACACACACACACACACACACACACACACACACACCTTTGTATACTTTGAATTTTGTATACCACATATGTCAGGCCAATCCTGGAGTATGCACCACCAGCATGGAGTCCATATCTAGTCAAGGATAAGACTAAACTGGAGAATGTTCAAAGGTCTGCCACCAGACTAGTACCCGAGCTGAGAGGTATGAGCTACGAGGAGAGACTACGGGAATTAAACCTCACTTCGCTGGAAGAAAGAAGAGTTAGGGGGGGGGACATGATCACCACATACAAGATTCTCAAGGGAATCGATAAAGACAGGCTATTTAACACAAGGGGCACACGCACTAGGGGACACAGGTGGAAACTGAGTGCCCAAATGAGCCACAGAGATATTAGAAAGAACTTTTTTAGTGTCAGAGTGGTTGATAAATGGAATCCATTAGGAAATGATGTGGTGGTTATCTATCTTGAGTTATCTTGAGATGATTTCGGGGCTTTAGTGTCCCCGCGGCTCGGTCCTCGACCAGGCCTCCACCCCCAGGAAGCAGCCCGTGACAGCTGACTAACTCCCAGGTACCTATTTACTGCTAGGTAACAGGGGCATTCAGGGTGAAAGAAACTTTGCCCATTTGTTTCTGCCTCGTGCGGGAATCGAACCCGCGCCACAGAATTACGAGTCCTGCGCGCTATCCACCAGGCTACGAGGCCACACGAGGTGGAGGCTGACTTCATACACAGTTTCAAGTGTATATATAATAGAGCTCAATAGATTCAGGAATCTGTACACCTGTTAATTGGTTAATTGACGGTTGAGAGGCGGGACCAAAGAGCCAGAGCTCATCCCCCGCAAGCACAATTAGGTGAGTGCACACACACACACACACACACACACACACACACACACACACACACACACACACACACACACACAAACTCTGGTAATTTCTTGAAGAGTTTCCAAGAAGAGTCTTAAGGTTTGGTACACCAATGCTGATGGGGTATCTAATAAAGTAGAAGAGATAAAAGAAAGAGTTAGTGAGGCAAATCCTGGCATAATTGTAATAGTGGAAACTAAAATAAATGGTATGATCTCGGATGCAGTCTTCCAGAGTAGTGAGTACCAGGTGATAAGAAAAGAGAGGACACAGAGACAGGGAGGGGAAGTGGCACTCCTAATAAAGCAGAGATGTAAGTTTGAAGACCTGGGAAATCGGGGTACCAATGAGAGCAGAAGCTCCATACATGGAACTCTGACAGCAGATGGGAGGAAGATTGCGGTCTTGGTAATCTACAATCCCCCACCAAACAGTAGAAGACCCAGGCAGGAGTATGATGACAACAACAAGGCAGCAACTGCAGAAGGCAGCAACATTAGCTCACAAAATGAGAGCGAAACTGCTGGTCATGGGGGACTTAAATCATGGAGAGATAAATTGGGAATCAAGGAATCCCCAATGAGGTTATCTTGAGATGATTTCGGGGCTTTAGTGTCCCTGCGGCCCGGTCCTCGACCAGGCCTCCACCCCCCAGGAAGCAGCCCGTGACAGCTGACTAACACCCAGGTACCTATTTTACTGCTAGGGACACTGGGTGAATGAAAGAAACTCTGCCCATTGTTTCTCGTCGGCGCCCGGGATCGAACCCGGAACCACAGGATCACAAGTCCAGCGTGCTGTCCGGTCGGCCGACCGTCCACCCCCCCCCCCCCCCGACGGAGGGGGACGAAACGTGGGGAGCAAAGTTAGTAGATGTTATAGACAGCAATTTCCTAACACATCATGTGAAGGAAGACACAAGGGAAAGAGGAGGAGATGCACCAAGGTTATTAGACCTGATTTTCACTCAGAACGTAGAAGACATCGAGAATTTGGAACATGAAATACCTCTAGGGGCCAGTGACCATTGTGTCCCAGTCTTTGACTACATGATGGAATTCAGACTTGTGACCAAGGGATAAGAAGTCTGGGAAAGGAGAGTTGACTACTGGAAAGGGGACTATAGATGCGATAGAGAAACTAGGTCAAATGGAGGAGTAGGTCTGTATATTAAAGAGGATCTTGTATGCATTTACTGAACTCAACTAATGAGGTGGTAGAGGTACTTGGAATTAAGGTAGAAAAAAATAAACCTAATATTATAATATATAAACCATATTCTAATATATAAATTATTCATAATCTAATATATAAAAACATTTTAATATATAAACCGCCAGATACAACGGTTGGGGATTTCACAGAGCAGATGCACAAAATAGAGAACATCCTTGATAACCTAGCAAACCCAGCTCCAGGTATTATCTTCCTTGGAGATTTCAATTTACCAAGTCTAAGATGGAGAATAGCAAACACAAATATCATAGCAGGGAACGACCCGGGAAATAACCAATCACAGGTTAGAGAATTTTTGAGATTCTGTGACACATTCTCACTCAATCAACAGATAACAGAACCAACTTGGAACGAAACACTTTAGACTTGTAATTCACAAACAATGATGAACTAATCAGGGATATCACAATCTCAGATACTACATACTCAGACCATAAGCTCATTGAAGTGCGAACTAGCATAAATAACGGTAGTAGGTCTAAGAGACCCAACAAGCGAGAAGGAATATTCAATCAATTCAACTTCAACAATAAAGAGGATTGACTGGGAAAAAATAAATGTAGACCTTGCAACCATTCAATGGGAGACGGTCTTAAGCGACAAAACTCCCACACAGGGAATAGCTCAACTGACAGCTGAAGCTTACAAGGTCTGCTTGAAGCACGTACCTGTGAGGAGGGGCAGAAAGAGGACCACTCTAGAAAGAGAACGCAGACGACTGTACGGAAAAGACGAAGACGAAGGAAAAAATAATGGAAATGCTTAGGCAGACATGACTATCACAAGAAAGGAAAATGAACCTAAGCAGGGAGATCAAAGAAATAGAACAAACGTTGAAGCCACCATACGAGTCTGAGGAAATGGAATTGGAACAGAGAGCTATACAAGAGATAAAGAAAAATACAAAATATTTTTCACACACGCAAAATCAAAATCAAAAACCTCCACCAGTATTGGACCTTTAATTACACCTGAAGGTACATAGACAGAGGACAACAAAGAAATTTAGTGAAATTCTAAGAAGCCAGTATGAGGCTATGTTTAGCACACCAATAAACAACATGAAAGTTGATGACCCAGACAGCTTCTTTATGAATAACATTCAAGCTGCAGATAATATAACGGGTATTAATACAAACTCAGAAGACTTTGAAAGAGAAATTGACAATATGCCTATGCACTCGGCTCCTGGGCCGGACTCGTGGAATTCAATATTCGTAAAGATATGTAAAGTACCAGTAGCGAGAGCACTCGGCGTAACATGGAGAAAGAGCCTGGATACAGGGGAGATACCAGCAGCACTTAAATCGGCAAATATAGCTCCGCTGCACAAGGGAAGTAGTAAAGCCTCGGCAAAAAAATATAGACCAACAAATCCACACGGGTCGTGACGAGGATTCGAAGCTGCGTCCGAGAGCATCCCAGGCGCTGCCTTAATCGACTGAGCTACGACATGGAAAAGAATTGCAACCAGAAATTCTACTGAATTTACTTGGATCCTGCAGCCTCTCCGTAGCTCAGTTTAAGGCGGCGCCTGGGATGTCCTCGGATGCAGGTTCGAATCCTCGTCACGGCCCTTGTAGATTTGTTCATTTGATGCATCACGCTATTCTGATTTTTGTGTGTAATTATAGACCAGTTGCACTAATATCACACATAATAAAAGTTTTTGAAAGAGTGATTAGGCATCAAATTTCTAGTTTTATGGAAAATAATGAACTATACAACACAGGACAACATGGATTTAGAGCGGGAAGATCCTGTCTGTCACAGTTCCTCAACCACTATGACAAAATCACAGAAGCTCTAGAAGAAAAGCAAAACGCAGATGTAGTATACACAGACTTTGCAAAGACATTCGACAATTGTGATCATGGGGTGATAGCACACAAAATGAGGTCAATGGGAATAATTGGAAAAGTAGGACGCTGGATACTCAATTTCCTGTCGAACAGAACACAAAGAGTAACAGTCAATCAGATAAAATCGAGTCCAAGCGATGTTAAAAGCTCTGTACCTCAAGGTACAGTCCTTGCACCGCTACTGTTCCTTATTCTCATATCTGATATTGACAAAAATACACGTCACAGCTTCGTGTCGTCCTTTGCAGATGACACAAAAATCAGCATGAAAATTACCTCTGCTGAAGACATTGAAAAACTTCAAGCAGATGTCAAAAAAGTTTTCGATTGGGCAACAGAAAATAACATGATGTTTAACAGTGATAAATTTCAGGTACTCAGGTACGGCAAAAATGAGGATCTGAAACATAATACAGGGTACAAAACACAATCGAATCTTCCCATAGTAGAAAAACATCATGTCAAGGATTTGGGAATAATGATGTCCGACGATCTAACATTTAGGGAGCATTACCAAGCAAATATCGCGTCAGCCAGAAAAATGATCGGATGGATTACGAGAACTTTCAAATCCAGGGATCCCATCACAATTGTTGTACTCTTCAAGTCACTTGTGTTGTCCCGTCTCGAGTACTGCTCAGTACTCACGTCCCCCTTTAGAGCAGGAGAGATTGCTGAAATAGAGGGAATACAGAGAACATATACGGCACGCATAGACGAGATAAAGCACCTAAATTATTGGGATCGCCTCAAAGCTCTCCAAATGTATTCTCAAGAAAGGAGACGAGAGAGATACCAAATAATATACATAAGGAAAAACTGGAGGGTCAGGTCCCAAATCTACACAGTAAAATAACAACATACTGGAGTGAACGATATGGAAGAAAATGCAAGATTGAACCAGTGAAGAGCAGAGGTGCCATAGGCACAATCAGAGAGCACTGTATAAACATCAGAGGTCCGCGGTTGTTCAACGTCCTCCCAGCGACTATAAGAAATATTGCCGGAACAACCGTGGACATCTTCAAGAGAAAACTGGACGGTTTTCTAAGAGAAGTTCCGGATCAGCCGGGCTGTGGTGGGTACGTGGCCCTGCGGGCCGCTTCAAGCAACAGCCTGGTGGACCAAACTCTCACAAGTCAAGCCTGGCCTCAAGCCGGGCTTGGGGAGTAGAAGAACTCCCAGAACCCCATCAACCAGGTATCAACCAGGTAACACTGTCAGGGGTCGGCCAGTTATGACGCTTATGTGAAGTGGAAGCGTGTTGAACAGTCTCGGGCCTCTGATACACACCCACTCAAGAGAGAATAGAGGAGAGAGAGAATAGTTCTCTCTCAGAGTACCTGTTGCACCTCTGCTCTTCAACGGCGGTATTCTGCACATCCTGCCATGCTTTCTGGTCTCATGTGATGGTTTTCTGTGTGCAGGTTTGGGACCAGCCCCTCTATTATTTACAATGTGTAAATTATTATGTATCTCTCCCGCCTTCGCTCAAGAGAATGCAGATTTAGACTCTTTAATCGGTCCCAATAGTTTAGATACTTTACTGAGTGGATTTAGATTCACTCTAGAGAGCACTAGTGTCTTGAAAAGTATCATCATTGGTATAGCATCTCTAGTGTGAAAGGTTCGTGTTATCCAACCTGTCATTTTTCTTGCAGTTGTGACAGCTACTTGTTTGTGTTCTTTAAAGGTAAGGCCTTCCGACATGAGTACACCTAAATCCTTTACATTGCCTTTTCGTTCTATGTTATGATTTGACTGCGTTTTGTACGTGGTTTCCGTTTTTATATTTTCATTTTTTCCGTAGCGCATAAGCTGGAACTTATCTTCGTTAAACACCAACTTCTGTAGCCCATAGAAAGACCAGATTTACATCTGACTGGAGGTTTGCCGTGGTCTCTGTTGTCTACTCTCATAAAAATCCTAGTGTCTTCTGCAAAGGATGATATACAGTACTATAGATTGTGTCCTTGTCTATGTCCGATATGAGGATGAGAAAAAGTACTGGAGCAAGCACAGTACCCTGGGGGACTGAGCTCTTCACGGTTGATGGACCGGATTTGATTTTGTTAACTATTACACATTGGGTTCTATTAGTCAGGAAATTGTAGATCCATCTGTCTATTTTTCCGGTAATTCCTTTTGAACACATTTTATGTTTAATACATTTTATGTTTAATAACACCATAGTCACATTTATCGAAGGCTTTTGCGAAATCTGTGTAAATTACATCAACATTTTGTTTGTTTTCTATGGCATCTAATGCTATGTCATAGTGTTACGAACCCGGATCCAGCGTCCGAGCACGGAGCTGTAACGACCACGCCATCTGTGGGTCAGCTCCCGAAACCCCCGCCAAACGGACGACGACACCTGGTGAGGACAAGGTGTACCAGCCACAAGGGCCAGTTTCCAGTCCTGTGCAGCTCACAACACAGCTGCTCCTGACCTCTGGTGAGGTGGTGCTCCGACGACAGCGCCATCTATGGACTGGATACGTCAGGTGTTTGTACCTGAGCCTGTAAGTGAGGTGTTTTAGTGTGTCCCAGTCATTGATGACGTGTCTGTTTACAGAGTCGACCTGGGACCGCTGTGTTGGAAGTTGAGTCAGTCTACCCGAGGCAGCCAGTCTCCATACCTTGAACTTTGCTGCAGCTGTTGTGAAGTCGTCCCCCCGGAAGAACACTGTGGTGTGTTAGCCTGCCAGTGGAGTGGCAGTAAAAGGATTTACCCGGGACCGACTGTTGGAGACGATCATCCACTGGGGTACTGAAGACAGGAGAGTGATTTGTGGTGTCACACGAGGCTCCTGTCTAGGGCGTTCCCCTTTTATCGTTCGTGGAGTGGCCTGACCAGCTTGGCTGGTTCAGAACCTGCCAGCAGACCAGCTGGACGTTTGGTTGACGGCCTCCACGGCGGTGCCCCCAGTGGACCGGTGTTTTGGCTGACCTGTGGCCAGGGTAGGCTCAACTTCTTTGGAGAATTCGTTGTGTGGCCACGAAGAAAGCACCGAGGACTCAGCACCTAGCTTCTGGATCCAGAGTCTTCAGCAGAAGACTATATTGTGAATAATCCCCTTGTCTAGTGTTAATACCCCTCCCCCTTGTGCACTCTTTTATTTTATATATTTAATCGGTGATGGTGATAATTATAATATTAAGTTCTTAGCTTTCTTTCCCTACTCCCTTTAAGTTACTTGCGTCACGGATCTCATCCCTTGATAGCCACTACTGGCTTGGGAACGGATATATATATCTTCCTCTAACAACATCAGAGTAAGGACCCCGTTGCGTCCCGAGAGGGCCGTAACACATAGTGGTCCAGCAACTGTGACAGGCAAGAGTGCCCTGGTTTGAAACATGTTGTCCAAGGTTATGGAGATGCTGTGATTCCATGTATTTTGTGATCTTACTTCTTAGCACTCTCTCAAGGATTTTTATGATGTGCGATATTAGTGCTATCGGTCTGTAATTTTTTGCCTCTGCCTTATTTCCTCCTTTATGTCAGGGATAACGCCAGTATCTAGGCTTTGTTTCCAAAGAATGTGAAGAGACTGCAATAGTGGCTTTTTACAGTTCTTGATGAATATGGAGCTCCAAGAGTCAGGGCCTGGTGCAGAGTGCATAGGCATACTGTTTATTGCTTCTTCAAAATCCATTGGGGATAGGGTGACATCTGATATATGATCTGATGTTGGTATCATATCCATGAAAAATTAATTTGGGTTATGAATCTTCAATGTGTTTAGTGGCTCGCTGAAAACAGAGTCGTACTGATTCCTCAGTATTTCGCTCATTTCTTTGTTGTAATCAGTGAAAGTTCCACCTCCCCTTTGCAGGGGCCCGATACTAGATGTGGTTTTTGATCTTGATTTTGCATAGGAGAAAAAATATTTCGGATTTCTATTTCACTGATGGCCTTTTGCTCTCTTTGCCTCTCCTGGGTTTTGTATGATTCTTGTAGCTTTAGTTCAATTGTTTCTATTTCTCTAACTAACCTTCTTAGCTGTTCTTGAGATAGGGTGCGACTCAAGTTGTTCCGCGATTCGCTTTCTTCGACTATAGAGGGAACAACGTTCCCGTTCCAATCTGCATCTCTCTCTTTTTTCTTAGAGGTATGCGGTTTGAACATATTTCTAGTGCTACTGAGCTTATTTTTTCCAGGCACTGGATCAAGTTTGCATTTTCAAGCTGTTCTTCCCAGTTTATTTCTGTGAAGTCCTGGTATATTTGCTCCCAGTTTATCCGTTTATTATTGAAGTTGAATTTGCTGAAATCCTTCACCGGGGCTCTGGACTGGTTTTGAAGGTCCATTCCCCATGCTTGTCAGAACTTCAATAAAGTTGTGATCCGAGTAACAGGTATTTGTAATTATTATGTTCCTGATCAATTCATCATTATTAGTGAAAATGAGGTCCAGCGTGTTCTCCTTCCTAGTTGGTTCTACTATTTGCTGGTTTAAGGCAAATCTGTCGCACATCTGAAACAAGTCACTTGCATGTGCTTGTTCTTTTAAGCTACTTCCGGGATTTTCTGATACAACTGTATCAGCTATGGTCTTCCATTTCAGGTGTTGTAGGTTGAAGTCCCCAATCAGGATGATGTTCGGAGCTGGATTTGTGAGGTTTTCCAAGCAGTGTTCTATTTTCATTAGTTGGTTTTTAAACTGCTGATGATTTGCCTCCGGTGAATTATATACAAGGACAATAACTGCATTTAAGATCTCTATTTTTGACTATCAGCACTTCCACCATATCATTTGTGGTGTTTAGCAGCTCAGTACAGATGAGTGTCTCTTTGATGTAGAGGCTGACCCCACCCTGTAGCCGGTGTTTCCTGTCACATCTGAAAAGACTGTACTCTGAGATCTATATTTCACCATCATGGTAGACCTTTGTGAGTTGCCGTTAGGGCTGCAAACACTGCATTTGCCTCATGTAGGAGGCCATCTATAAAATTAACTTTGTTGGATTTGCGTGTTTTTATACCCTGGATGTTGGCAAATATAAATGATGTTATCGTGTTAGTGGAAGTGGTGGATGCTTTACTTGGTGTTAATATCTGAGGCTCTGGTAAGGAGGCCACTGTGTTTGTGTCCTCTCTAGCATTTGACCGAGTTGGTGGTAGAGTCTGGTCATTTTTAGCCATTCTTCTCCTCCTCCTCTTGCTAAAAATTCATCCTGGACAATGTGTCCATGATGTTGTGGCTGCTTTCATCAAGGTGGTTTGTCGGTTTTATTCTCTTGGTACCTTGTATATGAAAAGCTGGACATTCTGTGTTGAAACATTCATTCTTATTTAAAGAGTTCTTGCACAGTTCTGAATGAGAGAGATCACAGCTTTTGGTACATTTAGCTGTACTAAGAAGGGTCCCGCACTTTCTGGGATGATCATATTTACATAGACCATTTGTTCTCCCCGATATCCCATGCTTACAGATCCCCCATTTATAATACCGGCAGATTTTTGTTTCAAAAAACCCTGTTGACCGGTTCAGGTGCCGATACCGCGCCCGACCCCAACGTCACGTCCGGCGCCAACATTGCATCCGGCCCCGACGCCAGCATCCCATCCGGCTCCGACGCCAATATCGTATCCGGCCCCCCAACGCCAAAGTTGCATCCGGCCCCCCAACGCCAAAGTTGCATCCGGCCCCCCAACGCCAAAGTTGCATCCGGCCCCCCAACGCCAAAGTTGCATCCGGCCCCCCAACACCAAAGTTGCATCCGGCCCCCCCCCAACGCCAAAGTTGCATCCGGCCCCCCCCCAACGCCAAAGTTGCATCCGGCCCCCCAACGCCAAAGTTGCATCCGCCCCCCCCCCGACGCCAAAGTTGCATCTGGCCCCCCTCCGACGCCAAAGTTGCATCCGGCCCCCCCCCGACGCCAAAGTTGCATCGGGCCCCCCCCCTCGACGCCAAAGTTGCATCCGGCCCCCCCTCGACGCCAAAGTTGCATCCGGCCCCCCCCCAACGCCAAAGTTGCATCCGGCCCCCCCAACGCCAAAGTTGCATCCGGTTCCCCCAACGCCAAAGTTGCATCCGCCCCCCCCCCCCGACGCCAAAGTTGCATCCGGCCCCCCTCCGACGCCAAAGTTGCATCCGCCCCCCCCCCGACGCCAAAGTTGCATCCGGCCCCCCCCCCCGACGCCAAAGTTGCATCCGGCCACCCCCGACGCCAAAGTTGCATACGGCCCCCCCCGACGCCAAAGTTGCATCCGGCCCCCCCAACGCCAAAGTTGCATCCGCCCCCCCCCCCCAACGCCAAAGTTGCATCCGGCCCCCCCAACGCCAAAGTTGCATCCGGCCCCCCCCCCGACGCCAAAGTTGCATCCGGCCCCCCCCCCGACGCCAAAGTTGCATCCGGCCCCCCCCCGACGCCAAAGTTGCATCCGCCCCCCCCCCCCGACGCCAAAGTTGCATCCGGCCCCCCCTTCTCGACGCCAAAGTTGCATCCGGCCCCCCCCAACGCCAAAGTTGCATCCGGCCCCCCCCCAACGCCAACGTCGCATCCGGCCCCCCCGACGCCAACGTCGCATCCGGCCCCCCCCCGACGTCAACGTCGCATCCGTTCCCCCCCCCGACGCCAACGTCGCATCCGGTCCCCCCCCGACGCCAACGTCGCATCCGGCCCCTCCCCCGACGCCAACGTCGCATCTGGTCCCCCCCCCGACGCCAACGTCGCATCCGGCCCCCCCCCGACGCCAACGTCGCATCCGGCCCCCCCCCGACGCCAACGTCGCATCCGGCCCCCCCCGACGTCAACGTCGCATCCGGCCCCCCTGACGTCAACGTCGCATCCGGCCCCCGACGCCAACGTCGCATCCGGCCCCCCCGACGTCAACGTCGCATCCGGTCCCCCCCCCCCCCGACGCCAACGTCGCATCCGGCCCCCCCCCCGACGCCAACGTCGCATCCGGCCCCCCCCCCTCCCCGACGCCAACGTCGCATCCGGCCCCCCCCCCCCCGTCGCCAACGTCGCATCCGGCCCCCCCCCCGTCGCCAACGTCGCATCCGGCCCCCCCCTCCCCGACGCCAACGTCGCATCCGGCCCCCCCCCCGTCGCCAACGTCGCATCCGGCCCCCCCCCCCGTCGCCAACGTCGCATTCGGCCTCGACGTGCTGAGATGTAGCTCCAATTCTGGTTCTGCCAGGGTGTCCTTGACAATTTGTTTGAAAACATTGGAGAATTCCGTGCAGGCAGTTAGAAGTGATTCTCTGTGCTCTGCTGGGGTTTTATCAAGAATTGCGATCATCTTCAAGACGGTAATATTATCCTTTTTGCAGAACCAGTACACCGAGTGGTCTCTGGGATCAATTCTCCTGGCATTATTTGACATGTTGGCACATTTACTGTGTGTGGCTGCTGAACATAGTTGGCACTGGAAGCTCTGGTGGCAATCTACTTCCTTGTTGCATTCTGTGCCCATCTTTACTAAAGGCATTCTGACCATAATGCTTCTGATCAGTGGTGGTGGTGGTAAGGCAGTGGACCGGTGGTTGTTGACTAGTGGTAAAGGGTGGGGGGGTGGTGGAGCGACATTTCACAGCCTACAGAATGTGTGCACAGATCAATACACACAGAAATCACAATAGCGTGATACATCAAAAAAACAACTCGACAAGGGCCGTGACGAGGTTCACGGGTTCGAATCGATTCGAATAGGTTCGAATCCTCGTCACGGCCCTTGTAGATTTGTACACAGATCAAGCCTCGTGGCCCCTGTACACACAGTCTGGTATGCATGTTGCCACACTATTCACTGAATTATACGTTCCAAATTTTCCACGTGGGAATTTTCCTACACTTTCAGGCCTTTATGCCTGTTTTGTTACCGTTCACTATTCACCGTATCACTGTTCACTATAGTCTAAGTATACCGAGGTAAGTATATGTAGACTTAGGCCTCGGGTAGGCACTAGACGTTCCCACGTGGGATGGTGAGAGGTGGTTATTCTCTATTAAACACAAAGTTCTAATGGCATCACTATATTTTTCATTGCTAAATGTGGTTTTACACTTTGTGATAACTGTGATCCGTGTTATATCACTGTAATCCTAATATGACCGAATATATTGAAGTTTATTCACGGAGCGCGCAAACCCACGACCCTCCCATGCACAGATAACTGGACAATCTTAAGTCAATAAAGGCTGGTAATCTTAAGAATCCTCAAGTCAATAAACTCTGAATTACTCTACACTCTAGCTTGCTTTATACCAGAAAATCCAAGATCTAGGGAACAAAATTAAAGGCAATTTAAACAATAAATTCATCAATTTTATATTTAACATAAGTATCATAATTCAAGCAATTTAACTTCCTGTTCACTATGTCAAGATGTGAGATACAAGATTCAATGCGAGTCACCACACAAGAATTCGAGAATACTACAGCTGACTGCCCCTGAAAGTATTCCAAGGGACCTGCCCGAAACGCTACGCGTACTAGTGGCTGTACAAGAATGTAACAACTCTTGTGTATATCTCAAAAATAAAGTATATATATTTATAACTCAACACTTTCAGTTGGAAACACAAAATTTGTCACCTTACAGTTCAACTCTCCAAGTGTCTGAAAGCCTAACTTGGATAGAGGAGAGGAAGGGGTGGAGGTGATTGACAGGCAGAGTCCCCCGTCCGGCCGACGGCCTGGCCTCAACTGTTCACTCCCTCTCACCCGGCCTAGCACACCCTCTCAGCCGGCCTAGCACCCCCCTCTCACCCGGTCTAGCACTCCCTCTCAGCCGGCCTAGCACCCCCCTCTCAGCCGGCCTAGCACCCCCCTCTCAGCCGGCCTAGCACCCCCCTCTCAGCCGGCCTAGCACCCCCCTCTCAGCCGGCCTAGCACCCCCCTCTCAGCCGGCCTAGCACCCCCCTCTCAGCCGGCCTAGCACCCCCCTCTCAGCCGGCCTAGCACCCCCCTCTCAGCCGGCCTAGCACCCCCCTCTCAGCCGGCCTAGCACCCCCCTCTCAGCCGGCCTAGCACCCCCCTCTCAGCCGGCCTAGCACCCCCCTCTCAGCCGGCCTAGCACCCCCTCTCACCCGGCCTAGCACCCCCTCTCACCCGGCCTAGCACCCCCTCTCACCCGGCCTAGCACCCCCTCTCACCCAGCCTAGCACCCCCTCTCAGCCGGCCTAGCACCCCCTCTCAGCCGGCCTAGCACCCCCTCTCAGCCGGCCTAGCACCCCCCTCTCAGCCGGCCTAGCACCCCCCTCTCAGCCGGCCTAGCACCCCCCTCTCAGCCGGCCTAGCACCCCCCTCTCAGCCGGCCTAGCACCCCCCTCTCAGCCGGCCTAGCACCCCCTCTCTCAGCCGGCCTAGCACCCCCCTCTCAGCCGGCCTAGCACCCCCCTCTCAGCCGGCCTAGCACCCCCCTCTCAGCCGGCCTAGCACCCCCCTCTCAGCCGGCCTAGCACCCCCCTCTCAGCCGGCCTAGCACCCCCCTCTCAGCCGGCCTAGCACCCCCCTCTCAGCCGGCCTAGCACCCCCCTCTCAGCCGGCCTAGCACCCCCCCCTCTCAGCCGGCCTAGCACCCCCTCTCAGCCGGCCTAGCACCCCCCTCTCAGCCGGCCTAGCACCCCCCTCTCACCCGGCCTAGCACCCCCTCTCACCCGGCCTAACACACCCTCCCACTCAGCCTGACAAAACACAATGTTACACAATGTTATCTGTTCTTCCTCTTAACTTTCCCTCCATCCCCAGCAGCATCTCATGCTATTTCTCTCTCATTCCAGGGCCTGGACAAGGATCGGGAGGGGCTGACCAAGATGAAGAAGGTGGTGAAGGTGATGCACTCCACCGGCCAAGGTGACTCTCTTATAGTATTTGTACCTGCAGAATTAAGCACTTAGCTTTTGGTCCCCGCCTTTCTAACCAATCTTTCCCTCTATTATGACTACCCAGAAACCAACCCGTAGCAACTGTCTAACTTCCAACTAAACTATTTACTGCTAGGTTACCTTGCATTGATTTCGGGGATCAATGCCCTTGCGGCCCGATCTCTGACCAGGCTGACCTGACCAAAGGATACCTTGATCAACCAGGCTGTGATTCATATGTCAGGCTGTGGGCAGCCGCATCCAACAGTCTCAAGGTACCTGTTGCACCAGGGTACCTGTTGCACCTCTGCTCTTCAACGGGGGTATTCTGCACATCCTGCCATGTCTTCTGGTCTCATGTGGTGTTATTTCTGTGTGCAGGTTTGGGACCAGCCCCTCTACTATTTTTCGGTGTAGATTATTGTGTGTTTATTTTAGCAAGAGGAGGAGAATGGCTAAAAATGTGCAGACTCTACCACCAACTCGGTGTGCCTACCTTGAGGTTACCTTGAGGTGCTTCCGGGGCTTAGCGTCCCCGCGGCCCGGTCGTCGACCAGGCCTCCTGGTTGCTGGACTGATCAACCAGGCTGTTGGACGCGGCTGCTCGCAGCCTAACGTTGAGTCACAGCCTGGTTGATCAGGTATCCTTTGGAGGTGTTTATCCTGCCTGTGTGCCTGTTCCTGTGTGTATCCTGTTTGGAGGCGCCTGTGCCAACTTTGCCTGTGTCTCAAAATGGAAATTATTACTTTTAGTGTACTAGTACCTGAGAGTATTTGTAAGCAACCTACCTCATTTTTTGTTTTGTTTCGTGTTTGTCTTGTATAGTCTTCTATATACAGTGGCACCTCGACTTAGGATTGACCCTACATACCGAGTTACGATGTAAATTTCATCAAAAAATGCGACTCAATGGTTCTCGGTCACGCGGCCGACCTGCCTCAGTTAACTACAGCTGCCCGCTTAGTGACGATCGCGCCTATAAGAAATTTCGCTTTTGTGGTGATTTTTTGCATTTTGAACATTAAAGTAATTATTATATATCACGTCATGAGTCCCAGGAAAGTCAGTGGTAAGGCTCAACATATGAGATCCCATGTAAGGATGACCATAGAGCAGAAACAAAAGATCATTCGTAAATATGAAGATGGTGTGTGGGTTGTTGGACTGGCTAGGCAGTACAAGAAAAATCAGTCAACGATATCCACCATACTGGCCAAGAAAAAGGACATTATGGGTGCTAAAGTGATGCATCATTACAGACAAATGTTAAAATGAAGGGAAAAAAAATGTCTCATGACAAATTTGTAGTGAGACAAACAAGCACTGAACCACAACCAGGTCCTAGTGGTATTCAGGCAAAACGTTGGAGAGTACCCCAGAGAAAACATCACTGCCGGATGTGATAATGGAAGGGGACTCGCCTTCCAAACAGTAACAACTCTCCTCCTCCCCCCTCATCACCATCTTCCATACACCATCAAGAGCCCTCCATAAAGGTAAGATAAACTTAGGTACTGTATTGTAGCTAGAAAAAAACATTGTATTCAGTATAAAATGTATTTGTATGTTAATATTTTGGAGGGTGGGGAACGGATTAATTCAATTCCCTTTATTTCTTATGGGAAAAATCGCTTCGACTTACGATATTTCGACTTACGATCCATCTCTGGGAATGGATTAGCATCGTAAGTCGAGGCCCCGTTGTATTTATATTTTTCCCCCCTTTTATATCAATTTTTTTATTTTGTAATTGCCTTTTTTGCTTTGGTTTCCTACAACCAGCCCTCTTATGCAACAACCCGTTCTCGCAAATTTAATAAGTCAATATTGACTTATTAAATATGTGCATAGGTGACATACTTAACATAATAGTTTCCCTTGAAAAGCTTCATAGAAAACACCGACCTTACCTAACCTACTTAGTATGTTAAGATAAGCATCTTATTGCTTCGTAATTACAATTATTACCTAACCTATACCTATAATAGGTTAAGTAACAATTGTAATTACGAAGCTATAAGATGCTTATTTTTACATACTAAGTAGGTTAGGTAAGGTCGATGTTTTCTATGAAGCTTTTCAAGGGAAACTATTATGTTTAGTATGTCACCTATGCACACAACTAATAAGTCAATATTGACTTATTAAATTTGCGAGAACGGGTTGTATGCAAACAAGTATAGACCCAGAACTAAACCTCTTATCCAGTATCTATGACAATCATCACTTTAATGATCAAAATTGCAGATATTTTACAGCACATGATGTAAGCAATGTATTGACACATAATCACAATATCTCTGTAATTAATTTGAATGTAAGATCTCTAAGCAAACACTTCGATGATGTTAGTGCCTTGATACAAACTGTTGACAACAAATTCTCTTTTGTTATACTTACTAAAACGTGGTTAAAAGAAGATACCACTCAACTCTTTAACATGCCAAACTACTCAGCAATTCACAACTGTCGACCAATTCAGAGAGGTGGTGGTACTGCTCTTTACTACCACCAAGAACTAACATGCTTAAAAGTAATTAGAACTAGAGACTCCTGTGGGGAGTGTATCTTTGCCAGTTTCAGAGTCAAGGGTGCTGAGTCTGTCCTGACTGTGGGAGCAGTCTATAAAATTCCTAACACTGATGTGTTGTCCGAATTTAACTCTAACCTTAGAAATCTAATACTAGATAACAGACTGAACAAAAACTATCTAATTATCGCAGGGGACTTTAATATTGACCTCTGCGAGCCTGAAAACCCTCCTGCTGCTAGTTTCCTCAACTGTATGAATTCTTGCTTCCCCCATACCCTTAATCACTAGACCTACTAGAATTACTGATAGTAATGCCTCTGCTTTTGACCACATCTGGACTAACATAACCTCTCCACTTCAGGGATAATCATTGATAGAGCCAAAGACCATTACCCCTCATTTCTCCTAACCAACATTAATAAACCACCTCTAGATACAAGAAAGATAAGCTGTAGACTGCACAATGAAACTTCTATAAGCAACTTTATTGCTGCTGCTGCTAATATCAACTGGGAGGCTGAATTAGGTGATATAGTAAACACCAACCTAGCAGTGCAAACATTTCTTTAATAACTCTGAACCTTTATAACTCCCACTGTCCAATGCTAACGAAACAAGTTACAAATAAAAGGTTAAACACTCCATGGCTTACAAAGGGTATACTTAAATCTATTACTAAAAAACATGACCTTGAAAAGAAGTATAGGTTAGGAGTCGTCTCCAAAGAATTTTCAAAGATTTACTCATCCATGCTGTCTAAAATAATTAGAAGAGCCAAAATAAAGTACTACGAAAATAAATTTACCCAAATTAAGGGCAACATTAAGAAAACATGGAGCACTATCTCCCAAATGTTAGGTTCAAAAAAGATTTTGAATAAAAAACCAATTCTCCTATCCAATGACGATGGTGGCTTTCGGCCTCAGACACTGCTATTAAATTCAATAGGTTCTTTTCATCCATTGGTACATCCCTTGCTCATGGTATTCCATCCTCACTAATATTAAAGACTACCTTACAGGTAACTATCCACAGTCTCTGTACCTAGCTCCCACTACTTCCTCTGATGTTAATGAAGTAATCCTTTCCCTTAAAACAAAGTGAAGTGCCCTTGATGAGATACCATCTCTAATTTACAAAAAAGCCTCCAGATTTCAAGCTTCTGCCATTGCATTGCTCTTCAACAAATCACTTGAACTCCAAACCTTTCCGGATATTCTAAAAAAAAGCAAGAGTAACCCCAGTCCACAAGGTGATCTCACTCATGTCAACAATTGCAGACCTATCTCAATTCTGCCAACTTTGTCTAAAATATTTGAAAAGCTAATCTACAAGCAGCTTTACTCATATCTAGCCAAACTCAATATACTTAGCTCTTGCCAATGTGGTTTCAGATCCAATAAAAGCAGTAACGATGCACTTATTAGTATGATTAACTTGATACATACAGCTCTTGATAAAAATGAGTTCCCTGTTGAGTTATTTGTGGACCTGCGTAAGGCTTTTGACACTGTCAACCACCAAAACCTTCTTCTTAAATTACATCATTATGGAGTCACAGGTCACTCCCTGCAATACCATCAGTCTTACCTTACTGACAGGCTCCAGTATGTCTCTGTGAATAATTCTATTTCTCCTACACTACCCATAAACATTGGTGTTCCACAGGGCAGCATACTTTGGCCCTCTCCTCTTTCTCATCTACATTAATGACCTTACAAATGCCTCTCAATACCTCAAACCAATTTTATTTGCTGATGACACAACTTTCATTTTTTCCAGTCCTGATCCACTTGCTCTAAATGTCACTGTGAATACTGAACTAAATAAAGTCCATCTTTGGCTAACTGCTAACAAACTCACCCTTAACATTGACAAAACTTTCTATATTTTGTTTGGTAATAAATCCTCAAATGAAATTAATCTAAGAATAAACAATATACAAATCAGTAGTAAAGTTGATGGTAAATTCCTTGGTGTCCTCATCGATAACAAGCTAAATTTCCAGGGACACATTCTAAATATAGCAAAAAAAAAAGTTTCCAAACTTTTGGCATACTTTCTAAGATCAGATATTATGTTCCTTGCCCTGCCCTGGTGACGCTCTATTACTCTCTCATCTATCCTTATCTCAACTATGGTATTTGTGCTTCGGGTTCTACTACCCAAAATCATTTACATCCTCTAATTACCCAACACAAAGCTTCTATTAGAACAATATCAAACTCTGGCCCCAGACAGCACTCGGTACCCTTACTCAAATCTGTGAATATGTTGGATATTAAGTCACTGCACATCCTCTCATGTGTACTCTATATATTTAAAACTCTGAATTGTAATGTCAATCGTGACCTTAAAAGCTTCTTAGAAGGTTGTAACAGAACCCATGGGCACCACACCAGAAACAAATACCTATTTGATATTCCAAGAGTATGACTTAATCAAACTAGAAATGCTCTACAAATCAAGGGACCCAGAATGTGGAATGACCTTCCCAATCATGTCAAAGGCTGTACCTCTCTCAATCAGTTTAAGTGAAAACTTAGTGAACTTAGTGAACTTAGTGAACTTAGTGAACTTAGTGTACTTAGTGAAAACTAAGTACAGTGGTACCTCGGAATGCGATTGTCCCTGTATGCGAGGTTTTCGGAAGGGGAGGTGTATTTACTCCAAAAATTTGTCTCGGAAGGCAATGGTTACTTCGGGAGGCGAGTTTGGACGCGAGTTTGTTGATACGCGTACAGCCGACCTAGCGGGTGGTGGTTCGGCGATCGTCGCCCCTCCGCCCCGCCGCCCCTCAGTTTACCATTGTCTCGCGCTCAGTGACTACCCCCACATCAATTCTTGTCGCGGATTTTCAGTGTTTTGTTGGATTTTTGGTGATTTGTCTATACAATTTGTTATTATATATCTCACCATGAGTCACAAGAAAGCCAGTGGTAAGGATAAAGGCCAGAAAGCTCATGTGAGGATGACAATAGAGGAGAAACAAGAGATCATTCGGAAGCATAAGAACGGTACACGTGTTGTTGAACTTTGTAGGCAGTACAACAAAGCCACATCAACAATATGCACTATACTTAAGAAGAAAAATAAGATTATGAGTGCTAATGTGGCAAAAGGAGTAAGAACATTAACGGCACAAAGACCACAAATACTTGAAGAAGTGGAAAAGTTGTTATTAATTTAGATACACGACAAGGAGTTGAGGGGTGATAGTGTTTCGGAGGCCATTATTTGTGAGAAAGCCAGGGTGTTGCACGAAGACCTTCTAAAGAAGACCACTGCAACGAGTGATGCAGATAAGAAAGAGTTTAAGGCAAGCAGGGGCTGGTTTGAAAAATTTAGAAAGAGAAGTGGTATCCATAGTGTTACAAGGCATGGGGTTATGTGATGTGATTATGGAAGGGGACTCCCCTTCCAAACAGTAACTCCTCTCCTCCTCCCCCCTCCTCACCATCTTCCATACGCCTACAGCACTCGACAGCAAGGTAAGTAATAACTGGAACATAGTTTTGTAGGTTTATTTAGATGAATTAGGTAAATTAGGTATAAAAATTTAGTTTGATGTGGGGTTTTTGGGGTAGTCAGGAACGGATTAATTCATTTCCCTTTATTTCTTATGGGGAAATTAACTTTGGAATGCGAGTTTTCGGAAGGCGAGGCGTCTCCAGGAACGGATTAAACTTGCATTCTGAGGTATGCCTGTACTGTACTACCTAATTAACTCCATGTAACATACCTTACCCCTAAATGTCAACCCATGTCTTACTATTTTTAAACAATGCTGTTTGTTGACCAACTTGTGAATTGACTATTTTCTACCATGTTCCCCCCCTATTTTATCTTTTTTTTCAACATATTTTATACTTTAAGCTCAATTACTATTAAGTTTTAGTCTGTTTTTTCCGCCACCTCACCTTGCCCAAAACACTGTGTGTACTAGTGGCTTTAGGTATTGTATGTAATAGCTCTATCTATAAATCCAACATAGTTTGTAAATCAACTATGTATGTACTTTCCAGAATAAAATTTACTTACTTTACTAAATGCTAGAGAGGACACAAACACAGTGGCCTCCCTACCAGAGACTCAGATATTAACACCAAGTAAAGCATCCAGCATTTCCACAAACACGATAACATCATTTTTATTTGCCAACATTCAGGGTATAAAAACACGCAAATCTAACAAAGTTCATTTTATAGATGGCCTCCTACATGAGGCAAATGCAATGTTTGCAGCCCTAATGGGTGAAATATGGATCTCGGAGCACAATCTTCAGATGTGACAGGAAACACAGGCTACAGGGTTATCTTGAGGTTATCTTGAGATGATTTCGGGGCTTTAGTGTCCCCGCGGCCCGGTCCTCGACCAGGCCTCCACCCCCAGGAAGCAGCCTGTGACAGCTGACTAACACCCAGGTACCTATTTTACTGCTAGGTAACAGGGGCATAGGGTGAAAGAAACTCTGCCCATTGTTTCTCGCCGACGCCTGGGATCGAACCCAGGACCACAGGATCACAAGTCCCGCGTGCTGTCTGCTCGGCCGACCGGCTCCCTGTGGGGTCACAGGGTGGGGTCAGCCTCTACATCAAGGACACGCTCATCTGTTCAGAGATGCTAAACACTACAAATGATATGGTGGAAGTGCTGATAATCAAATTTAGAGATCTTAAATGTAGTTATTGTCCTTGTACATAAGTCACCGGCGGCAAATCATCAGCAGTTTAAAGACCAACTAATGAAAATAGAACACTGCTTAGAAAACCTCACAAATCCAGCCCCAAACATCATCCTGCTTAGGGACTTCAACCTACAACACCTGAAATGGAAGACCCTAGCTAATACAGTTATATCAGAGAGAACTCTAGGAAGTAACCTAAATGAACAGTCACATGCAAATGTGACCTGCTACGGATACCTTTCTTTGAGGTTACCTTGAAGTGCTTCCAGGGTTTAGTGTCCCCGCGGCCCAGTCGTCCACCAGGCCTCCTCGTTGCTGGGACTGGTCAACCAGGCTGTTGGACACGGCTGCTCTCAGCCTGATGTACGAATCACAGCCTGGTTGATCAGGTATCCTTTGGAGGTGCTCATCCAGTTCTGTCTTGAACACTGTGAGGGGTCAGTCAATTATGTCCCTTATGTGTAGAGGAAGAGCTCCTGGATACATGGATACATGGGAGATTCCAGCTGCACTTAAATCAGCAGATATAGTTCCACTACACAAGGGGGATTAGTAAAGCCTTGGCAAAACATTATAGACCAGTTGCACCAACTTCTCACATAATAAAAGTTTTTGAAAGAGTGATTAGGAATTAAATTTCTAGTTTTATGGAAAATAATGAACTACACAACCCAGGACAACATGGATTTAGAGCGGGAAGATCCTGTCTGTCACACTTCCTCAACCACTATGACAAAATCACAGAAGCTCTAGAAGAAAAGCAAAATGCAGATGTAGTATACACAGACTTTGCAAAGGCATTCGACAAATTTGATCATGGAGTGATAGCACACAAAATGAGGTCAATGGGAATAACTGGTAAAGTATGACGCTGGATACTCAATTTCCTGTCGAACAGAACACAAAGAGTAACTGTCAGTCAAATAAAATCGTGCCCAAACGCAGTTAAAAGCTGTGTACCTCAAGGTACAGTCCTTGCACCACAGCTTTTCCTTATTCTCATATCAGATATAGACGAAAATACAAGTCACAGCTTTGTGTCATTCTTTGCAGATGACATGAAAATCAGTACTGTATGAAAATTACCTCGGCTGGAGACATTGAAAAACTCCAAGCTGATATTAATAAAGTTTTACCTGGTTGATACCTGGTTGATGGGGTTCTGGGAGTTCTTACCTCTGCGGAAGACATGGAAAAATTACAAGTAGATATCAACAAAGTTTTCGATTGGGCAGCAGAAAATAACATGTTCAACAGCGATAAATTCCAAGTACTCAGGTATGGCAAAAATGAGGATCTGAAACATAATACTGGGTACAAAACACAATCGAATCTGCCCATAGTAGGAAAACAGCATGTCAAGGATTTGGGAATAATGATGTCTGACGACCTAACGTTTAGGAAGCATAACCAAGGGAATATTGCGGCAGCCAGAAAAATGATCGGATGGATTACGAGAACTTTCAAATCCAGGGATCCCATCACAATGGTTGTACTCTTCAAATCACTTGTGTTGTCCCGCCTTGAGTACTGCTCAGTACTCACTTCCCCCTTCAGAGCAGGAGAGATGGCTGAAATAGAGGGAATACAGACAACATATATGGCACGTACAGACGCGATAAAGCACCTAAATTATTGGGATCGTCTCAGAGCTCTCCAAATGTACTCAGTAGAAAGGAGACAAGAGAGATGCCAAATAATATACACATGGAAAATTCTGGAGGGCCAGGTCCCAAATCTGCACAACAAAATAACAAAATACTGGAGTGAATGATATGGAAGAAAATGCAGAATGGAACCAGTGAAGAGCAGAGGTGTTATAGACACACTCAGAGAACACTGTATAAACATCAGAGAACCAGAGAATAGTTGAACCAACTAGGAAGGAGAACACACTGGACCTCATTTTCACTAATAATGATGAATTGATTAGGAACATGATGATTACAAATACCTGTTACTCAGATCAAAACTTAATTGAAGTTCTGACAAGCATGGGGAATAGACTTTCAAAACCAGTACCGATTCCCAGTGGAGGTGATTTCAGAAAATTCAATTTCAATAATGAACAGATAAACTGGGAGCAAATAAACAAAGACCTTACAGAAATTGAATCGTTCATTGAAAGCCTACCAGCCATCCAGAAATAGTGGGAAACGAACTACAATAATTCTAATAAACCAAGGGCGTAGACTATTGTCAGGGAGGAAACTGAAGCAGAAATTAAGGAAGTTGTAAACTCTGATTCAGTTTGCCTGAATGCAGACGACAGTAGACTAAAAAGTGTAACAAACAGCACTGACAGCTTGATAGGTAAAGAATAAATAAATAAATAAATAAGGTACAGATAGTACAACGGTCCCAAACAGAGCGAGTCAGACCAGAAGGACAGACATACGCAAATTTTATGTAAAGGTCATATGCAAACATAGAAATGCTGATAATAAGAAAGGATTAGAATGTAGTTACCACCATCCCCAAATTTTGTTAAATTGCTTAGGTAAGGACAGCGTCAATATCGGTCAACAAGTAGGTTTTTCCTTTCTGACATGTGCTAAACCTCACTTGAGGACAGAAAATGGTATGACCTCAGCTGCCCATACTTTCATGTGAAAAACACAGAACACTACATAAAGAGTGGCAAGCAAGATAATGAATTTGGAGGAAACTCAATTAATTTTTTATAAAAAAACGAAAGATTTCAAAAGGGTGAACATAGAGAATGGATGGAACTGGATGCTAGACCCACTTGCATACCAGAATCACAGATACAATTACACACCAAAAAGGAACTACAACTGCGACAGGCAACTGCCCTACAACAATCAGCACTGGTCAGACCAAACTCAATATGTCCATGCATAATGGACCTGCCAAAAAAGTGCCTCCTAATCAAACTATCCCAAATAGAGTAACCTCATTCATCTTTGGCAACATACAAGGACTAAAAATAAGAACAAAAAACAAAATACAATTCATAAATGGCCTCCTCACTGAGTCAAATGCAGTGTTTTGAGCTTTCACAGAAACCCATGCAGGGAAATTCTTGGACAGCGAGATCTGGATACCAGGATATAATCTATACAGGTGTGATAGGGTAATTAGGTCACGTGGAGGAGTGGGACTGTATATTAGGGAACACCTTCTATGCTCGGAGCTCCTTAACACTACAAATGAGGTGGTAGAGGTACTGGGAATAGAAATAGAGAAAATAAACTTAGTTATTATTCTAATATACAAACCGCCAGATGCAATGGCTGAGGAATTAGCAGAACAGATGAACAAAATAGAGCCTTGATAATTTGGTGAACCCAATACCTGATAATTATCTTCCTAGGTGACTTCACCTTGCCAAATCTAAGATGGAGAATAGCAAACAATAATATTATACCAGGAAATATATCAGGACATAACCAACCATAGCGTAGAGAACTGCTTAGATTCTATGACAAATTTTCACTCAACCAGCAGATATCAGAGCCAATGAGAAACGAAAATATTTTAGATCTGATCTTTACAAACAATGAAGACATAATCAGGGACATTACGATATCAGATATCACATACTCAGATCACAAGCTTGCTGAAGTGCAAACTACCATCACTACTCAGAATAGACCTAAAATAATGATCAAGCGAGAACGATTATTCAGTAAATTCAATTTTAATAATAAAAGGATTGACTGGGAGGCAATATACAGGGAACTTATAAACATTTCATGGGAAACTGTTCTAAGTAATAAAGATCCTACAGAAGGAATAGAAAAACTAACTTCGGAAGCATGTCAAGTCTGTCTGAAACATGTTCCTTTGAGGAAAGCCAGAAAGACTACCAACTTAGAAAGAGAATGCAGACGAACTCCCAGAACCCCATCAACCAAATACTACAAAAGAAGGAAAAAAATCATGGAAATGCTTAAGCAGACATGACATTCCCTATAAAAAAGGAATAATTTAAATAGGGAGATTGAAGAAATCGAGCAGAAATTGAAACATTCATATCAGACTGAAGAAAGGCAGTTAGAACAGAAAGCAACTTAGGAAATAAAGAAAAATCCAAAATATTTCTTCACATATGCGAAATCAAAAGCAAAAACCACTGCCAGTATTGGATCAATTTGTATGAGTGAAGGTCCATACTCTGAGGATGAGAAAGAAATTAGTGAAATCCTAAAAAAGCAGAATGAGGACATGTTTAGCACTCCAATAAACAACATGAAAGTGGAAGATCCAGACAATTTCTTTATGCGGGATATTCAAACCCCTATAAATATAACTGATATCAACACGAGCGCACTAAATTTTGAGAGAGAAATTGAAAACATGCCCATGCACTCGGCCCCAGGTCCAGACTCGTGGAATTCAATATTTATAAAGAAATGCAAAGTGCCGGTAGCACAGGCACTCAGTATAGTGTGGAGGAAGAGCTTGGACATGGGGGAGATACCAGATGCACTTAAAGTAGCAGACATAGCCCCTCTACACAAGGGAGGGAGCAAAGCATTGGCAAAGAATTATAGACCAGTTGCACTAACATCGCACATCATAAAAGTATTTGAGAGAGTGATTAGGAGTCAGGTCACCAATTTCATGGAGACCAATGACCTTCACAACCCAGGCCAACAAGGATTTCGAGCGGGAAGATCGTGCCTCTCATGGCTACCTGAGCACTACGACAGTCACTGAGGCATTAGAAGAAAAACAGAATGCTGATGTGATATACACGGACTTCGCAAAGGCTTTCGATAAATGTGACCATGGCATGATAGCACACAAAATGAAGTCAATGGGAATAACCGGTAAAATAGGACGCTGGATACTCAGTTTTCTATTAAACAGGACTCGGCGAGTAACGGTCAACCATAGTAAAATCTACTCCAAGTGCAGTTAATAGCTCTGTACCTCAGGGTACAGTCCTTGCACCGCTGCTTTTCCTTATTCTCATATCAGATATAGACAAAAATACGAGTAACAGCTTCATATCATCCTTTGCAGATGACACAAAAATCAGTATGAAAATTATCTCGGCTGAAGACACTGAAAAACTTCAAGCTGATATTAATAAAGTTTTCGACTGGGCATCAGAAAATAACATGATGTTTAACAGTGATAAATTCCAGGTACTCAGGTACGGTAAAAATGAGGACCTTAAGCATAATACAGAGTACAAAACACAATCAAAAGTACCCATAGTAGGAAAACAGCATGTAAAGGATTTGGGAATAATAATGTCTGATGACCTAACGTTTAAGGAGCATAACCAAACAAATATTGTGACAGCCAGAAAAATGATAGGATGGATTACGAGAACTTTCAAATCCAGGGATCCCATCACAATGGTTGTACTCTTCAAGTCACTTGTGTTGTCCCGTCTTGAGTACTGCTCAGTACTCACTTCCCCCTTCAGAGCAGGAGAGATTGCTGAAATAGAGGGAATACAGAGAACATATACGGCACGCATAGATGCAATAAAGCACCTAAATTATTGGGATCATCTTAAAGCCCTCCAAATGTACTCGCTAGAAAGAAGACGAGAGAGATATCAAATAATATACACCTGGAAGATACTAGAGGGCCAAGTACCAAATCTACACAGTAAAATAACAGCGTACTGGAGTGAACGATATGGAAGAAAATGCAGAATAGAACCAGTGAAATGCAGAGGTGCCATAGGCACAATCAGAGAACACTGTATAAACATCAGAGGTCCACAGTTGTTCAACGTCCTCCCAGCAAGCATAAGAAATATTGCCGGAACAACCGTGGACATCTTCAAGAGGAAACTAGATGTATTCCTCCAAGGAGTGCCGGACCAACCGGGCTGTGGTGGGTATGTGGGCCTGCGGGCCGCTCCAAGCAACAGCCTAGTAGACCACTCTCTCACAAGTCAAGCCTGGCCTCAGGCCGGGCTTGGGGAGTAGAAGAACTCCCAGAACCCCATCAACCAGGTATCAAGCAGGTTTTCTGTCGAGCAGAACACACAGAGTAACAGTCAAATACATAAAATCGTAACAGTCAACCATATAAAATCAAAGATTATCAAGGCAAATGGGGGGCCTTCGACAAGCTGCTGGCTTCCTGTCCTCATCGAGGCCACTAGTGGTAGTGGCCCTCAGGTCATCAGAGGCAAATCATCAACAGTTTAAAGACCAACTAATGAAAATAGAACACTGCTTGGAAAACCTCACAAATCAAGCCCCGAACAACATCCAGTTTGGGGACTTTAACCTATGGCACCTGAAATGGAAGAGCCTAGCTAATACTGTTGTATCTGAGAGAATTCCAGGAAGTAGCCTAAATGAACAGGCACATGCAAATGACCTGCTACGGATGTGTGATATTTTTGCCTTAAACCAGCAAATAGTAGAACCATCTAGAAAAGAGAATACGCTGGACCCCATTTTCACAAATAACTTTGTATTGATCAGGAACATAATGATACAAAGTACCTGTTACTCAGATCACAACTTGACTGAAGTGCTGACAAGCTGGGGGGAGTAGACCTGTAGAACCAGTCCAAAATCCCAGGGGAGGAGAATTCAGCAAATTCAAGTTTAATAATAAACAGATAAACTGGGAGCAAATAAACCAAAACCTCACAGAAATAAGCTGGGAAAAACAGCTAGAAAATACAAACGTGAACTGTGCCTAGAAAAAATATGCTCAATGGCACTAGAAATATGCTCAAACCACATACCCCCTAAGAAAATAAAGAGGGAGATATGCAGATTGGAACGGGAACGGCGTTCCTTCAATAGGCAAAGAAAATGAATCGCTGAACAACTTGAGAGTCACACCCTATCTTCTGTTCTTCTGTTCCTTTGGGTTTGGGTGGTCATTTTTTCGGTTGCGGCCTTCTTTTTTTTCTGTGAAGAATGAGACGTCAAGCTTCTGAAGGGATCTATCGATGGTGGATGCTTGATTGGTTAGGCTGGGGGGGCATTATGTGTTGTGTCTAGTGGCGGCTTTATGCCACTACCTGTGGGGCCACTGGTTCAGTGACGGCGGATGCTCTTTGGGTCTGCAGTGTCATCAAGTGCAACCAGCCTGCAGTCAACCCTCATGCCCATGACATACGGAAGTACCTGGCACGCGGTGAGGTTTTTGGGAACATGTCTTGGGTTGACATTTTGGCGCGGGAGTTTTGGAGGTCGAACAGGGTCCTGGCCGCCAGATAACTGGTGACTGTTCAGGGCCCTCTCCAGTCTTGTGTGGTTTTGGGGCGTCTGTCGCGACTGTTGGCCTCTTCTTCGACTTGAACCCTGCAGTGCTGCCGCTTCCTGGGTATGTCCTTTTTCTGGGAGGACCCCCTTTGGCTCCTCGGAGCTATCCAGGCTTATATGATTATCCCTAACTTTGGCATCAGTCAAAATGGGTGGAGTTCTAAGCCTACCTTGGACCATGAGCCAGAACCTGGTCTCCTCAGGGAGGCACGTGGAGCAATGGCCTATAGAATGCGCATGTAATTTTGGAGCATTCAATATCTGCCATCAACCGGGATAGGCACCCAGAAAGGTAAGCGCCCCAAAACAAACCCCTATTCTGGTTAAAACGACAAAATTAGACAAACGAGTGGACAGAACTCCCCAAATGAAATCGAGCAAACAAGCATGTCACACGAGCCACGCCGCATGTCTGTGCAGCTTCCCCCTTCCCGGGAAGGGCAAGGGGGAGCACCAGACCCCCGTGCTGGCTTATCCACCCTGCAATTCTTCGGCTGGTGTGAACCATCATGGTCGAGTGGCTCCAGCTCCAGACTTGTGTTGTGCTGTGCCTTGGTTCAGTACTGCTCTTACAGTGGCATGTGAGCTGGGAGTAATATTCCTAGGTACTTGGGCTGCATGCGCTTAGGGTTCCCTTTCCTAAGTGCTCTGTAAGTACCGCCCTTGGGGCTTGGGGTTCTCTTCCACAAGTCACCTTGAGTCTACCTTTGTTGGTCTTTTGCTCCTTGGCAATCGACCGCCCTGAGTGTTTAGGGGGGGTTTCCGCCCTTGTTTACCTTGGGGTAAGTGGTAGTTTTTGCACTGGTAGGGACCCGGGGTACTGCGTAGATAGTTTTCACCTATAACAGCGGCTGGTACTATTCCTTCTGGGTACGTTGTCCTCTTGAGATGTTTTCATTTTGTTTTTGTTTTTGCCTGGCGAGTGGGGGGGGGGGGGGGGACTGCCTTGGTGTCTACTACCCACTCGTTATATTAGGGTTTGCTTATTGTTTGGTTGTACCCCCTGCTTCGCCCTCGTGAGTGGACACGTCCTGGGGGTTCAGCATTAGCAGTGTTGTTTGGTAGCTTGGTCGCCAGTTAGCAGTACCCTTAGTGGGATAACCCTTAGCAGACCCAGTCTAGGGGCCCTGGGAACTCCTGTGGGGGCAATCAGGTTCGATGGATGTGACTCCTGAGTCCCCTCTCGCCTTATGTGAATTTGGGGGTTGCGCTGTTCCCTTGTCTCAGGGCGACACTCATTGTTTTTGCCATCATACTGCCTGTTGGGTTGGTGACACCTTCGACCCGGAGTCCTGTGAGCTTTGTTACTTGTTTGAGACTCGGTTTACCCAATCTGATGATGACATTATTCGGGTGCGGGCTCGCGCATTGCAGGATCAGTTTAGGTTGTTGCAACGTGCTAGGTTGGTTGTTTCCCCGGATGCCCCGAGGCTGCCCCATTTTGCTTATAGGGACCTTGAGGTTACTTTGAGGTGCTTCCGGGGCTTAGCGTCTTTGTGGCCCGGTCGTCGACCAGGCCTCCTCCGCGGCCCGGTGTTCAACCAGGCCTCCTCCACGGCCCGGTGTTCAACCAGGCCTCCTACACCCACAAATCCGTCGACCGGACATGTTCCTGGCTGCCCTATGTTTTCGCTGGATGCTTGGGACACCTTTTGTTGTATCCGCACGCTTGAGTGATGCGAGGCGTTGACTGTGGACCTGCACACCTTAATGAGTGCCTTTTTGTCACGGCTCTTCTGCGGGATGTGGACGCGGTTCAGCTTCATGGGCAGGTCCGTTTCCTGTCGGCTGCGCTTTTGGCTAAGGACTTGCGCGCGCGGGGCTCGTTGGCTTTGGTTCTGCTTTTCTTTTCCCCTCCTTGAGCTGTCTTTGGATTGGCTTGTGGAGGATGTAGAGGAGCTTAGGGTCGTTCCTGGGTCTTGCGCCTTGGTCTCGGCTGCTTGTGCGTCATCTACGCTTTTGAAGCCGATTGCGCCGATCCTGCGGGATGCGCTGTCGTGGTTTTACTCTGTGCATCTCGTGTATCAGCAGGTGGTGCTTGCTTCCTCCTTAGAATCTGCTTGAGCCCTGGCTCTTAGATTATCTTCGCCCGTTTGTCCTTTGTTGTTTGTGGCCTCTGCAGTCGAGCAATATTTGCAAGCAGCTTCCTCCAGCTGCCACCCAATGTCTGACTTGTTGGTTCTCTGAGGGTCCCAGGTGGGTTCTTCACAAAGGGGTCGTGCCAGGGCCTGCGGTTCCACTGGTCGATGTAGGCCACAGGTGCCAGTTTCGGAGCCTTCGGTCCCGGCTGCGCCTGGTCCGTGTGGTGTTCACTCTGTGCGCAGGTGGGGTTCTCATAAGGGGCATTGACCCTTTTGCAGTTTGCCCCATTGACGGGGCAATGGGGGGAGGGGGGTTGGAAGGCTTGCTCTGTTCGCTCACTCCTGGTCTCACAATTCGTGGGCTTTTCAGGTCGTTTCTTGTGACCTGTGGTGGCGTTGGGTGGCTCCTCCTCCTTCGGGGGGTTCGGGGCTGGTGGGGCAGGCCTCTTCTCCTGCGCTTTGTCAAGTTGATTTGGAATGGATGCGCTTGGGCGTACTCAAAATGACGACGTCCCTCAGGTGGGCTTCCCGCCTGTTTCCAGTTCCGAAACGGGATTGTGCGGACCTGCGGTTCATTTTGGACTTGTCCTGTCTGAACCCAGTGGGTTTTTTGCCCCTCCTTTTGGATGACCACTCTGTTCCAGGTCCAGCTTCTGTTGGAGCCGGGTGCTTGGATGGTGTTCCTGGACCTCAAGGACGCGTATTGGCATGTCCCGATTCATCCGGGGTTCAGGGTCTGGCTCGGTTTTGTTGTGGGGCGTCAAGGTTATCACTATCGTTCTTTCGTTGTTTGAACCTAGTACCTTGCGTGTGTTTGCGTTTTTACCCGGGTCATGGTGGCTTGTCTGCGTCTCTTAGGTGTTCGGGGTGTTGGCTTACCACGACGACCGGCTGGTTTGGACTCCCAGTCAGTCCTCGTGTTTGTTCACCAGGGGTTTGGTGCTTTCCCTGCTAGCCAGGTTCGGGTTCCTGGTGAACTGGCAGAAGTCCCATCTGGTTCCCTCCCAGATTTGGACCTGGCTGAGTGTTGTGTGGGATTCTCGGACCGCTTCCTTATCTCTTCCTCCAAGAGTCTCTCCTTCGGCTGCTGTACTGAATGCGCTTGTTTCTGGGGGCTCCCAGGTCACCCAGCGGTTGCTTGAAGGTCTGCATAGGAGCCTGAACTTTGTGATAATGGTCTACCCGCCTGGTCTGGTTTGGCTCAGTTGGCTGTTCTGGTTCCTTCAGGGACGTCCCTTCTGCCCCTCTTGTGATCGCTGGGTTCGACCCCCAGGGGCCTTGCATTGGCTGATGCGTCGCAGGCTTCCTCTTCGGGTTTTTTGGGGTTCAGTGCCTTGGTGTCTACCTGAGCTCTCGCTCGACGTGTTCATGGATGGGTTGTCTCTCGGCTCTGGCTTTGTGACCAGTGCTCACCAGGCCGACCAGGGGCGATGGGGTCCGTCCTTCTGTTGGGCCCACAGCACGGTGCGGGAATTTGCGGCGGTGTGGTTTGAGCTTCAGAGGGTTCGTGTCGCCCGCGGATCGATGATCCAGCTCCGTTCGGACTGCTTCCTGGTGGTTCATTGCCTGAACCGAGGGGGGTTCGATGCGGTCCTTGGCTCTTTGGCGCTGTTTGCTTCAGGTGACTCATCTGTTGAGTTTTCGGGGTTTGACTCTCCTGGCGGCTCATGTCCGGAGAATGTCCAATGTCCTGGCGAGCGGCCTGTCCATGTTCGTTCCCCCTGTCCATGGAATGGACAGTCGATGCCGGCTCATTCAGTTGGCACTGCCAGACATTTGGGCGCCTGAAGGTGGACCTCTTCTCGTCGTCATGGTTGAGGTGTCTTCCAGTATATGTAGCGCTCTTCCCCGACCGCGAGGCCATCGGGATCGATGCCTTCCGGCAGGACTGATCGAGGTGGGGGTTCTTGTACCTCTTTCCCCCGGTTCAGCTGTTGCTCCAGGTCCTGGCTCGCTTTGAGAGTTACCAAGGGCGAGTAGTCCTTTTGGGCCCCGTGGTGGCCAGCCCAGCCATGGTTTCAGGCGCTGCTTGCCCAGTGTCTGAACCCGGAGGGTTTTTCTGCAGCTCCGTCTCTTTCAGCAGATCGGCCCGGTCCGTTACGAGACTGGTTTGCTCTTCTCCTCGAGTCTTCGCGTTTGGTATTTTTGACTCTGAGTTCATCACCATCTGTATGGTTATCAGGTGGCTTCATTGATGGTGTCCCACCTGCAGGTTTCGTCTTGGCGACAGTATGAAATTTCCTGGCGGTCCTTCCATTTCTTTTTGACTCTTCGTCGTTGTACTTTGCTTTCAATTCGGTTGGTGGTGTCCTTTCTCACTTGGTTGTTCCAGGACCATCATCTTATGCTGAATACTATTGCCTCGTATTGTGCGGAGCTGGTGGAACCGCTTCAGCTTGCTTTCGGTATAGATGTTACTTCTGCACCTTTCGCAAGCTGTCTCATGCGATGTTTCACCTCCGGCCTGCTCATGTGCCTCCTGAAATGTCCTGGTCTTTGGATAGAGTGCTCTCTCTCTCTTCTTCTCAGTTTATTGTGGCCCCTTCGGTTCAGGATTATTTTTCTAAGGTTCTTTTCCTGTTGGCATTGACCTCTGGGGATTGGGTCGGGGAGCTTCATGCTCTCTTGCGGTGCAGGGGTTTCTGCTCTTTTTGGTCGTGGTTATAGGTTTGTTCGTCTGTAGCTGTCTCCTTCTTTTCTGGCAAAAGATAAGACTGCTGCCTTCTGGAGGAGTCCTTGGGTTGTTGATGCTTGGTTGGTCAGGCCGGAGGTGCATCATGTATTGTGTCTGGTTGTGGCCCTCCACCGTTATTTGCGTGCCACGGCTTCTGTCTCCGGGTCGGTTTCTGTCTGGCTCGGCGGTTGCAGCCAGTTTTCTCGACTTTAAGTTGAGATGTGAGCACTGACCGCCTCCCAGGTAAGTCCCCTTTCTTTCCTTTTCGTCTTTGGTGAAGTAGTTCCAGGGAGCCGAAGGGGGCTTTCCCCAGAAAACCAGTGCTAAATGGAATGAAATACCATTTTCTGGTTTTTCATTACATTTAACGGGTGGCATTCTGGAGGCACCCCCCGGCAACCCTCCTTCGCTCCCTCCCCCTTCCCTCTGGTCGGCGGTTTTTGCGTGTTTTGACATCCAGCCTCAGAACTGCAGGGTGGATTGCTGGCGCAGGGATCTGGAGCTTCCCCTTCCTTCTTTCGGGGAGGGTGGGAGCTGCTCATGTGGGAGCATGCTGCACGGCTCGTGTGACGTCATGCTTGTTTGCTAGTTTTCATTTGGGGAGTTCTGTCCACTCGTTTGTCTAATTTTGTTGTTTTAACCAGAATGGGGATTTGTTTTGGGGCATTTACCTCTCTGGGTGCCTGGTCAATGGAAGATGTAGAATGCTCGAAAATCACATTTGCATTCTCTAGGCCATTGCTTCTCGTGCCTCTCTGAGGGGGCCAGGTTTTGGCTTGTGGTCCCCGGTAGGCCTAGAACTCCACCAATTTCGACTGATGCCAAAATTAGGGATAATCATATCAGCCTGGATAGCTCCGCGGAGCCTCCGGGACTCGCCTAGAAAATGGCGTTTTATTACATTCAGCGCTGTTTTTTTTTTCTTATCTGTGGCTAGTTAGCTTCAGGGAGTCGATGGGGCTCCCCCCTAGAAAACTAGCGTTGAATGTAATCAAATGCCATTTACTGGGAGAGTCCCGTAGGCTCCCTGACACCCTCCCTCCCTCCGGTCAGCAGTTTGTTACATCATGCCAAGAACTGAGGTGGTGGGTAGTCGGCTGCTTTTAGTGGTGGGGGATATGCTAATGAGTGGGAGTACTCATTGAGTGCACAGTTGTTAGTTTCTTTTCTTTCAGCAATTGTTTCTTTGCTCTTTCTAGCTGTTGGTCACAATTTTACCGGCTACGTGTTTGTTTTGGTTTGCCTATTTTTCTGGTTGCTTACACTGGTCGTTGGCAGAATATAACATACTTTAACCCTCAAACCGCTAGGGGCCCAAATGGATTCAACACCCACAGGCGCAACAACAACAAAAAATCCAAAAAATTCTTTCGTCTTATACAAGTGTTCATTTTTGTTCCCTGATCACGGAAAAAATAACAAAAAAATCGTAGGTGGCCTATTTTAGCCGCAATAGGGTAGGGAAGTTTGGCAAAAAAGGGGCGTTGACAGAGCCTTCGCCAGACGAGGTCTACTCCGCCAGAGCTGTCAGGCGGCAGTTGCCACAAATATATTGTCTAATTATTTCAATGTCTCCGATTGATTTTTGCTTAGTTTTTTTTTTTTGCAGTAATATTATTCAATATAGTGAATTGTGATATATTTATATAATAAAATGTGTGAACCATCGTTGTACTCAAAATTATGGTGTGCATATTAGTGATTCAATTATTATGTTCATAAAACAATAAACAAATAGTTTTGCTGTTGTTACACTATATACACAGGTTATATATAAGTATTTGCATGTTTTGTTCACCATAACGAACCACTAAGTTGGTCTTGTGAGTCAAAAAGCAACGAGGAGTGACCGCCACACACCAGCCAGCCATTTGTTGCCACTCCCTCACTCGCCCTCATTCTCCTCCCACAATACTGTTTTTGCATTTATTCACTATACACAGACGTTATATATAAGTATTTACATGTTTTGTTCACCATAACTGTACATCTAAGCTTGTATGGTGAGTAAAGACACGAAGACGTAGATACTCACACAGTCAGCTGGTGGTGGCCGCTCTCAAGGCCAGATGCACTAATATTTCTCCTCCAACAATATTGTTTGTGCTGTTATTACGCCGTATACACACATTATATATAAGTATCTACCTGTTTTATTCACCATACCTGTTCAAATAAACTGGTATGGTGCCCAAAGACCATAGTGGCCACCAGTAAACAACATGATAAGCCGTGCAGACGACGCATCTCCCTCACCAAAATGGTGGCTCCCAACCTACTCCTCTTGCTGTAATCTCACACTATACACAAGTTATATATAAATATCTACATTTGTGTTCACCATAGCGAACCACTAAGCTGGTATGGTGAGTGCAGTCAATAAAAGGTGGCCATACACAGTCAGAAGACGATGCCACAACCCTCCCTTCTACAGCCTTACTCACTCCCTGACAAGAGGGAGCAAGCTTAGCTTAGCTGCCAACACCCACATATCGTGTCAGCAAGGCGGACAGCCCGCCTGCTTTCATACCTCTAACTGTATTTCCCACTTCCATACTTCCCTTCACCTATGCCTCTCCTTTCTCTTTACTCAAAAAAAAAAAAAACCCTCCTCCCTCCATGGAGCACAGCGCTAAATATCATCACAATCCTGCTATTATCAGGTTCCTGGTCAGCGTTATCACAGTCCGGGGTCTTCTATAATACTATTATCGCTAAATAATAGCAGGATCATATATATTATGGCATTTGTAGGTGATGCTGTGGTCAAAAGCTGAACAGCGGTGCTGTGAGCTCGTGCTGCGTGCGCCAGCCTTGGTGGCTTGCTCATTACTGACGCTCTCACACCCAAGAATGTTTGCCTGGATTTTTTTTCTAGGTGGCATTTGGAAACTATCAGTCATGGCTGTACTATAGCTGCCCCTATTCCAGGCGGGGCGTTTAAATTATAGCGCTAGACATGAAAGCATATATAAATGATGTGCGCGGTTTCGGTTTTGTCACTGATATCATATATACATGATATGCGCGGTTTAAGGGTTAAATGTAAAGTGCTCATATGCCAATGCTCCTTGCGCCTCTCTGAGGGGGGGGGGGGGCAGCTTCTGGCTCACGGTGCCCGGTAGGCAAAAATTTCCTGTGACTGATGACCCAAACTAACAAAGCACTACCTGTATATCAGTTTGAATAGCTTCAGGGAGCCTCCGGGACTTTGCCCAGAAAATAGTGTTTCATTACATTCAGTGCTGGTTTTTTACATTGTCCAAAATGCTCTGTGTACTAATTAGTGGCTTTATGCATTGTACTTAACTTACCAATGATTCATCCATTGTTCATGTATCATTTGTCTGTACACTTGTATAAAAAATATTATTATGCAAATTTTCATCCAAAATGGTAATCAAAGCAATAATGGAGTGAGTAATGACCATGTTGACACTGTACTGCAGGTTATGAGCATTCATTGTGTTGCAGGATATGTAGGGTCTGAGGTGGACATGAGTGATGCCTTGAGGAGACTGGGGGACACCGGGGGCAGGCCAGAGGACAAGGCACTTAGCGAGGCTTTCCACAAATTCGCTGTGGTCATCAGGGAACACTCTCAGCTACTCCAACAGCTGGTAACTCATATACCTGACACATGAAATTTGAACAAACCAGTAATATATATTTATGAATTTATCCATTTGCTCTTAATATCAAATATATTGATGTGTATATGCTTAAGTCAAGTGCCATGAAATTTCTTTATCTTTTTATATACAGTGCTAATTTTTTTTTTTTGTCATTTATCATTTTGAAGTTTATTTATAATTCAAGATTTTTAATGACTGCTGTTTTCAGATTACAAATCAACGGAATAATTTGCTACATCCTCTAGACAGTGTTTTGAAGGGAGACCTTAAGGGTGTCAAGGGAGACCTCAAACAACCTTTTGAGAAGGCTGCTAAAGTTTATGATGCCAAGTTTGCAAAGATTGAGAAGGAAATGAAACAACAAGTAAGCCATATTATTAAATCATTGAAATATAAATTTTTGAAGTATTTATCAAAGTATTGTATTCTTAATTAGATTGTTTCTGGGGGAGCCCCGTCGGCTCCCCAGAGCTTTACCAGGCTGATATGCTAATATCAGACTTTGGCATCAGTCATGTGTATGGAGTTCTAAGGCCTACTGGGGACCACGGCCAGAACCTGGCCCCCCTCAGAGAGGCAAGGGAAGCAATGGCCTATAGAAACCCCCGTGTGGTTGGAAGCATTCTATGTCTGCCATCGACTAGGTCAAGCATCCAGAAAGGTAAGCATTCCAAAACAAACCCCTATTCTGGTGAAAATTGCTACCTAAAGCCGAACTAGTGGACAGAACTCCTCAACAGAAAACAAGCAAACTAGTATGACGTCACATGTCACCGCGCCGCTGTCTGCGCAGCTCCCCCCTCCCCGGGAGGGGAAAAGGGGAGCCCCAGACCTCCCACGCCGGCTATCCACCCATCAGTTCTTCGGCTGATGCTATAGGCACCGGTTATGTGCTCTGGCTCCAGTAGTTGTTTCAGCACTGTACCTGGAGTGTGGTGTCTGTCTTCTAGGTGGTGCGTGAGCCGGGAGTGATTCTCCAGTACTCGGGCTGCATGCGCTTAGGGTTCCCTTCCCTAGGTGCCCTGTAAGTACTGCCCTTGGGGCTTGGGGCCACCTTCCACAAGTTCCTTGGGTCCTGCCCCTGCTAGGCCGTTTACTGCTTGGTTTTCGGCCGCTCTTTGTGTGCTCGGGTGTTCTGTCTCCCTTATTCGCCTTAGAGTAAGGGGCTGTTTTGCACTGGTGGGGCGCAGGGTACTGTGCAGCTTGTCTTTACCAATCATGGCAGCCGGCTCTGTTCCGCTTGGGTACGCTGTCCTCTTGCGGGGTCTTCTTTTTCTTTTTGTTTATCTGCCTGGTGGGGGGGTGGGGGTCTGCCTTTGTTCTTGCCCCTTGTGTCCCTTGTGTTCTGAGTATTTTCTGGTGGTACCCGCTGCTAGGTCCCCCGTGAGTGTACACATCCTGGGGGTTCAGCTCTTAGAAAGTTGTTTGGTAGCTTTGGGTGCCAGTTAGCAGCACCCTGCCTGGGATTACCTGAGCGCGAGTCCTCTTATAGTAAACGCTCAGGACCCTGGGAAACCCCTGGGAGCGCGCAGGTCTGATGGATGTGACCCCAGAGTCCCCCCTTGCTTCCAGCGAGTTTGAGGGTTGCTCTCGCCCTTTGTCTCTGGGTGACTCTGTTTTGCCTCCGTCTGCTGCCTGTGGTGTCGGTGACACCTTCGACCCGGAGTCCTGTGAGTTTGGTTGCTCGTTGTGTGGCTCGGTTACCCAGTTGTGCTGACTAAGTGCGTGCGGGCAGCAGGGGCATTGCACTTTGAGCCTTGGTGGTTGCAACGCTTTCGTGGTTTACTTCCCGGGAGCCCCGGGGCTGCCCCGTTTTGGTTCGTGTTGGGACTTGGGAGTGTTGGTTGCTTCGGTTCCTTCCACGCCCCCTTGTCTTTCCCCTGGATCCTCCTTCCTGCCTGCATCCGGTTCCTTACCGTCTGTAGGTTCGGGGCGGGGTTTGCTGGTGTTGAGACTTGGGCAGTCTCAGGGAATTTCCCTTCCGGGGTAGTGACGGGGGCATTTGAGCCTGTTCCTCCAGCCGTGTTGTAAGAGTCTGCCATTGGGCTCCCTTCCTTAGTGTTTTCGCGGCTGCCCCGGTTTTCTGGTACGGCTGGGGTTTGGGGGGATGGTTCGGCCCCGGGGCCTGTCATGTAGGTTCCTGGGGCTGGGGAGGGGCTGACTTGGGGGGCCTTGGCCCTGTAGGACCCCGTGGGTTTTTTTTAATCCCCCTCTAGGTGGGGCTTGTGGTTACGCGGAGTGGGGTCTTTCCTCCCCACTCGCCGTACGTGCTGTTGGGCGTTCGGCCCCTCCCTGGGCTCAGTTCCTTGGCCTTTGAGTCGGTTGGTTGGTTCAACCTGTGGGTGGATGTTTCCTCCCACCCTTTTTGGGACGGTGTTTTCGTCATGTTTCCCCGTTCTTGGGGTTCTACGTGAATTCTGGTCTCGGGTGCACCTGCGCCTTTGTGTGCCTTTGGGACTAGTGTTGGCTTTTCTGTGTTCTCGAGGGTTCGGGAAGGTTTTCGCTATTTCCCGCGTTATTAGAACGTCTGTCGGCTCCTCGTCCTTGTCGCCGTTTTGGGCTACTTGCGGTTGGGCTGCTTGTGGCCAGTGGCCCGGCTTGGGCTACTTTTGGCCCGGTTGGGCTATTTCTGGGCCGGTTGGGCTATTTGTGGGCCGGTTGGGCTACTAGTGGGCCGGTTGGGCTACTAGTGGGCCGGTTGGGCTACTCGTGGGCCGGTTGGGCTACTCGTGGGCCGGTTGGGCTACTCGTGGGCCGGTTGGGCTACTCGTGGGCCGGTTGGGCTACTCGTGGGCCGGTTGGGCTACTCGTGGGCCGGTTGGGCTACTCGTGGGCCGGTTGGGCTACTCGTGGGCCGGTTGGGCTACTCGTGGGCCAGTTGGGCTACTCGTGGGCCGGTTGGGTACCTTTTTGGGCTCTGTCTTCGCTTCGTTGGCTGGTTTTATTGTTCCTGCTTCCTCTTTTGGCTACTGTTCTAGTGCAGTAGTCCTGGTTGGCGCCTTCCAGCAGAGAGGGTTGTGCGGTTCGGCCAGTGTGTCATGCGCATGCACAGTGGAGTTTGTTTTCGTCTGGGCGGTGTGTTTCAGTGCTGGCGTTTGGTGCCCTTTTTGCTGAAGTGCTTCGCCTCTCGCTCTTCTCCCCTCGCTCTTCTCCCTTGCTGCGGTATGTGCCCCTTCACTCCGGGGGTGTCCTGGTTTCCAGTTGTGGGGAGGCCGCCGAGGTTTTCCCTGTGTCATGGGTGTGGGCCGCCTCCTTCGCCTCTACCCTGCTCTCCTGCAGGTCCGGCTCTGGCGGTGCTCCCTGGTTCTTCTGGGCACGGTTGAGTCGTGTCATATTCATGCCACCGTTCCCCAGGTGTGTTTCTGTGGTCTGGCGTCTTTTGGCTGGGCGCTGGATGTGGTGTTGTTTATATACCCATCTTTATTTAGGTATATTTTGTACGACTGAGACCGTTCGCACACCAGTGACTGTCCCTTTTTTTCAACCCTTCCTGTCCCACTCATGTGCATGTCCAACCCATGCTAGTCATTCAGAGGACCCACCTTTTTTCGTGTTATGAGGTGAGGGGGTTGTGGTGTTGGTTCTGTACTCACCTGGTAGGGCTCCTGGCTGTGCTTGCAGGGTTTGAGCTCTGGCTCTTGGGTCCCGCCTAACTGGTAGAACTTGCGGGATAGTACCAGTGGAGTGCAGTGGTGCTATAGGCACAATAGGGGAACACTGTATAACCATCAGAGGTCTGCGGTTGTTACACGACCTCCTTGCGAGCATATGCCTTATTGCTGGTACGTCCGTGGACTTCCGGGGCACATTAGCCTGTTTTCGAATAGAAGTTCCGGCCCATCCTGGTTGTGGGGGTATGTGGGCCTGCGGGCCGCTCCAAGCAGCTGCCTGGTGGGCCTCCCTCTGGCCGGTCTAGCCTGGCCTTGGGCTTGGAGTGTAAATGGGCTCCCAATACCCCATCCAGCGGGTATCGAGCGGGGTTTCTCCGCCATTCGTTGCCTGGTGTGCAGGTTTCTGGGCCTGCTGGGTTCTGTCGTGTCTCCGTTGGCCCTGTCTGGGGACTGCCTGCTCCATTCTGCCTTTGCAGATGCGAGTTGCTATTTACATGTTGCTGTGGTGCCTGTTGCTGCTACTGCATGTGTGCATTGGTACCGTGTTTCGCGGTGGCGTGTCCTTGTTCCTGTGTCTGGTTGTGGTGTGGCACTTTGCTGCTGTTTTGTGCCTAAGGTTTGTGTATGGGGGTTTGCTTGTAGTTTTTCATGGTCTTCGGGTCCCTGGTTTGGCCCTCTCATGTGCGTGGGGTTTTTCTGTCCCTGCCTGATTGACCACCCCTGGTTGTTTTCCTTTTTTTTTTTTTTTTTTGAGCTTCTGCCCTTTCGTCCTGTCTCTCCCCAATCGTTTTCCTTGCATCTCCTTTGGTCGGTTTTGCCTGCACTTGCTGCTATGTTGGGGGCGTGGTCGATTTCCACCGCTTCATTTTCTTGTACATTCCCTTGTTTCCTCCTCTGCCGCAGGGGTGTTCTACGTGTGTTCCTTGGCTTCTTGGGCGTTTTTCAGCCTGTGTCCTGTGGTGTGCTTCGTTGTCTCGGTCTTTTGCAGTTGCTCGTACCCTTTGGTTCGGGTACTGTTTTCTGGCGGCAACCTTTCTGCCTTCTTTGGTTTCCTGGTTTGCCCTGCCAGTTGGTTTTTCGGGGTCTTGCGATGTCTCGCGTCGGACCCATTGTTTCTGAACTCCTGGTGGGCTTGCTTGCTTTGGGGAGTTTTTCTGTTCGGCAGATGTTCCATCTCCTTGTGCCGCCTGGGTTTCGGTGGTCGCGCCCGAGATCTTCCCGCGGCTCCGCCTTTTCCTGAGCTTGGAGGGGCCTTGTCGGGGCTGCTTACATTCTGCCTTGCGGTCTCGCCTCCGGTTGGTGGTCGGGTGGCTTCGTGGTAGGTGTCCCACCTGCGTACTTCTCTTGGTGGCAGTATGGGGTATTTTGGCGGTCCTTCCTTTTCCTGTCCCTTCTTAGGTCGTTACTCTAGTTAGCGTCGGCTTGGTTTTCTGGTGGGGTTGGGGGCCCGTCGTTTTGCCACATACTGTCGCCTCTTTTCGTGCAGTGCTGGCGGAGCCGCTTTGGCTTGCTTTCGGTCTTGGTGTTGCTTCTGCACTGTTAGTAAGCTGTCTCGTGCGTCGTTTCACCTCCGGCCTGTTCGTGCGCCCCTTGCACTATCCTGGTCTCTGGTCAGCGTGCTCTGTCTTCTCCTTGGTTGGTAGTGCCCCTTTGGTTCCAGTTTGTTTTTCGTAGGCTCTTTTTTCCTTTTGGCATTTGCCTCTTGGGGTCGGGTCGCTGAGTTTTCTTGCTCCTTCGGTTTTAGTGTTTTGGTTGTTCGGTGGCAGCAGTCTCCATCTTTTCTGGCATGGGGGTGGGGCTGCTGCGTTCTGGAGGGGTCCATGGTTTGTTGGTGCTTCGTTGGTCGGGCCGGGGGTGTGTCGTGTTTTGTGTTCAGTGGCGGCCCTCCGCTGTTGTTTGCGTGCCACGGCGTCTGTGTCCGGAGCGCGTTTTGCGTTGATCCGGTTCTGTTCTTCCTGGTTCGTGGGTGATGGTGTCCCGGGTTGTCAGCCGTGTTCTTGCGGCTCAGCTGCCTGTGTTCTTTCCTCGTGCCCATGGCGTTCGTGGCTTCGCTGCTCTCGCTGCCGTCTGGGCGACGTGTCCTAGCAGTCTTTCGGGCATGGATCTTTGGTGTTCGTTCGGGGGCCTTGCTGCTCGTTGTTCTCGTGTTGTTTCCAGGACTTTTTGGGGCTGTGGTGCCTTGGGTTGGCGTTTGCTGCCGGTTGTCTCGCTTCCGTGGGGGATGCGTGGTACCCGCCTCCCAGTTCCGTCCCTTTGACCTTCCTCTGTGGGTAGTTAGCTCCGGGGAGCCGACGGGGCTCCCCCCCAGAAAACCAACGTTGAATGTAATGAAACGCCATTTTCTGGGTGAAACCCGGAGGCTCCCCGGCAACCCCTCCCTCCCTCCGGTCGGCGGTTTTTCGCGTTTTGACATCCAGCCTCAGAACTGATGGGTGGATAGCCGACGTGGGAGGTCTTGGGCTCCCCCTTCCCTCTCGGGGAGGGGGGAGCTGCGCACACAGCAGCGCGGTGACGTGTGACGTCATACTAGTTTGCTTGTTTTCTGTTCAGGAGTTCTGTCCACTAGTTCGGCTTTAGGTAGCAATTTTCACCTGAATAGGGGTTTGTTTTGGAATGCTTACCTTTCTGGATGCTTGACCCGGTCAATGGCAGACATAGAATGATTCCAACCACACGGGGGTTTCTATAGGCCATTGCTACCCTTGCCTCTCTGAGGGGGCCAGGTTCTGGCCGTGGTCCTCGGTAGGCTTTAGAACTCCATACACATGACTGATGCCAAAGTCTGACATTAGCATATCAGCCTGGTAAAGCTCTGGGGAGCCTCCGCGTCTCACCCAGAAAATGGCGTTTCATTACATTCAACGCCGGTTTTTTATTAAGCCCCTTTTTCTGGGGATAGCCCCATCGGCTTCCCGGAGCTTTCCAGGCATGATATGCTAATGTCAGACTTTGGCATCAGTCGTGTATGGAGTTCTGTGGGCCTACTGGGGACCACGAGTCAGAAGCTGGACCCCTCAGATGAGACAAGGGGAGCAATGGCCTATAGAAACCTTCGTGGGGTTGGAAGCATTCTATGTCTGCCATCGACTGGGTCAGGCACCCAGAAAGGTAAGCATCCCAAAACAAACTCATATTCTGGTGAAAATTGCTACCAAAAGCCGAACAAGTGGATAGAACTCCCCAAAAGAAACAAGCAAACGAGCATGACGTCACATGTTGCCGCACTGCTGTCTGCGCAGCTTTCCCGTCCCTGGGAGGGGGCAGAGGGAACCCCAGACCCCCACACCGGCTATCCACCCTTCAGTTCTAAGGCTGATGCTATAGGTAGTGTCGGAGAAATGGAATTATTCACAGAAACATGCTGGAGCCTGTCAGTAAGGTAGGACTGAAGGTATTGCAGAGAGTGACCTCTGACTCCATAATGATGTAATTTAAGAAGAAGGTTTTGGTGGTTGACAGTGTCAGAAGCCTTACATACGTCCACAAATAACCCAACATGGAACTCATTTTTATCAAGAGCTGCATGTATCAAGTTAATTATACTAATAAGTGTTTTTTTGGGTCTGAAGCCATATTGATAAGAGCTTAGTATATTGTGTTTGGCAAGATAAGAGTAAAGCTGCTTGTAGATTAGCTTTTCAAAAATTTTGACAAGTTTGGCAGAATTGATATAGGTCTGAAGTTGTTGACATCAGTGAGATACCACGTTTATGGACTTGGGTTACAATTGCTTTTCTGGGGGGAGCCCCGTCGGCTCCCCGGAGCTATCCCAGGCTGATATGCTAATGTCAGACTTTGGCATCAGTCATGTGTATGGAGTTCTTAGGCCTACCGGGGACCACGGCCAGAACCGGGCCCCCTCAGAGAGGCAAGGGGAGCAATGGCCTATAGAAGCCCCCGTGTAGTTGGAAGCATTCTATGTCTGCCATCGACCGGAACAGGCACCCAGAAAGGTAAGCGCCCCAAAACAAACCCCTATTCTGGTTAAAATTGCTACCTAATACCGAACTAGTGGATAGAACTCCCCAACCGAAAACAAGCAAATTAGTGTGACGTCACACACTGCCGCGCCGCTGTCTGCGCAGCTCCCCCCTCCCCGGGAGGGGGAAGGGGGAGCCCCAGACCCCCCGCGCCGGCTACCCACACCTCAGTTCTTGAGGCTGATGCTATGGGCGATGGTCGTGTGCTCTGGCTCCGGTGTCGCTACTGCACTGTGCTTTGAGTGTGGTGTTAGTTTTGTGGGTGCGAGAGCCAGGAGTTATCTTCAGTACTCGGGCTGCATGCGCCTAGGGCTGCCTTCCCTAGGTGCCCTGTAAGTACTGCCCTTGGGGCTTGGGGCCACCTTCCACAGGCTCCTCGGGGTCTGCCTCTGCTGGTCCGTTTTACCTTTCGGTTTTTCGGCCGCCTGTTGGGCTCTTGGGTGTTCTGTTCTCCCTTGTTACCGGCAGGTAAGAGGCAGTTTGCACTGGTAGGGGCGCAGGGTGCTGCTCAGCTTGTAATTCCCGACATCGCGGCCGGCTCTGTTCCTTGGGGTTCGCTGTCCTCTTGCGGGGTTTTGCTTTTCTTTTTGTTTTTGCCAGGTGGGGGGTTCTGTCATTTTATTCAGTTTGTTTTTGCCCTTCCACTGTTCTCCTCGGTGGCGCCCCCTGCTAGGTCCCCGTGAGTGTACACGTCCCTGGGGTTCAGCTTTAGAAGTTTGCTTGGTAGTTTTGGGCGCCGGTTTGCAGCACCCTGCCTGGGACTACCTGAGCGCGAGTCCTCTTAAAGTAAACGCTCAGGACCCTGGGAATCCCCTAGGGGGCGCGTGGGTCCGATGGATGTGACCCCGGAGTCCCCACTCGCTGTGTGCGAGTTTGAGGGTTGCTCGGTCCCCTTGTCTCAGGGTGACCCTCATTGTTTTTGCCTCTGCCACGCTGCCTGTTGGGTCGGTGATACTTTCGACCCTGAGTCCTGTGAGTGTTGCTGCTTGCTTGTGACTCAATTTACCCAATCCTCTGATGATTCTATTCGGGTACAGGCGGCACGTGCGTTGCAGTCTAGGTTTCGTCTGTTGCAACGCGCTCGGTTGGTTGCTTCCCCGGATGCCCCAGGGCTTCCCCGCTTTGCTTTTCGAGACCCGGACTTGGAGGTGGGGGTCGCTTCGATCCTGGTTCAGTCCGCACCTCCTCGTCCTTCCCCTTCTGTTCGTTCTGGTCCCCCGCCCCTGCTTCCGGCCCCGAAGCGTCTGAGGGTTTCGGGGTCGGAGCAGGGGTTACTTGATCTCGAGACTCGGGCAGCTTCGGGGGTTGCCCCTTCCGGGGGGGCGGCAGAGGCATTCGAGTCTTGTCTCCCGGCCGAAGCTTCAGGGTCTGACCAGTGGGCCCCCCTTCCTCCAGCTTTTCCGGCTGCTCCGTCCTTGTCTTGTGGGGTCGGGGCTTGGGGAGAGGACTCGGCCTCGGGTCCTGTGGTGACGGACCTCGAGGCTGGGGAGGGGCTGACTTGGGGGCCTTGGGCCCCGCTGGACCCCGCCTGGGTTTTTCTTCCCACTGAGCGGGGCTTATTGTTACAAGGAGTGGGGTTTTCTTTCCCCCCCTCTGCGTACGAGTTGGATTTGGTGTCGGCCCCTCCCCGGGTACGGTTCCGTGTTCCCCCAGGTACGTCGGTTCCGTCCTTCCGGAGGTTTTCGGCTTCTCGCATCCAACCTGGTGTGGTGCGAGCGGCCTTTGCAGCTTACCTCCTGCGTGACCCGGATTATGCCTCGGAAATGGATCCGTCCACGTTCAGGTTTGGGACTTCGTTCCCTTTCTGGCTCCGTTACGAGGTTCCGGAGTCATCCTGGCTAGCAGACTGCCCCTTGTTTGGTCTGGATTCCTGGCATTCCTTCTGTCGTTCCCGCACGCTGGAGTGGCGGGAAGCTTCCACGGTGCTTCAGGTTTTCCTGGGGGGTGAACTTGAGTACCTGAATGAGTGCTTGTTTGCCCCTGCCCTTCCCCGCGATGTGGGCGTTATTCAGCTCCATGTGCAGGTTCCCTCCCTTTCGGCGGCGCTCGTGGCGGAGGACTTGCGCGTTCGGGGCCTTTTGTGTTCGGCCTTACGGTTCTTTTCCCTCCTGGAGCTGTCTTCGGATTGGCTCGTGGAGGATGTGGGGACGCTTGGGTCCGTCCCGGGGTCCGGCACCTTGTCCTCGGCTGCGCGTTCGTCGGCTGCCTTGTTGAAGCTGTTCACGCCGATTTTGCGGGATGCGGTTTCCCTGTTCTATACTTCCCGTCTCGCGTGTCGGCAGGCGGTGCTGGGTTCCTCCGTGGAATCTGCTTGGGCTCTGGCTCTTAGGCGTTCTTCCCCTTTTTGTCCTCTCCTGTTTGGGGAGTCGGCCGTGGCGCAGTTTATTCAGGCTGCGTCGGCGGCTTGTCGTCCGATGTCGGACTTGTTGGTTTTCCGGGGGTCCCGGGGTGGGTCTTCCCGGAAAGGTCGTGCCAGGGCTCGGGGTTCCTCTCGTCGTGATAGGCCTCTGGTGTCAGGTTTGGGGTTGGCTCCTCCTGCGGACCCTCCCTCGTCTGGTCGGCGCGGTGTTCGCGCTGTGCGGGGTTCTGGGTCTCGTAAGGGTCGCCGGCCCTTTCGCGGTTTGCCCCTTTGACGGGGCGATGGGGGGGCGGCTTGCGCTGTTCGCCCGCGCCTGGTCCCACGATTCGTGGGCCTTTCGGGTCGTGTCTCGCGGCCTGCGGTGGCGTTGGGTGGCCCCTCCCCCCTTTGGGGGGTCGGGGCTGGCGGGGCAGGCTTCTTCCCCTGCGCTCTGTCGAGTCGTCTTGGAGTGGGTACGCTTGGGCGTCGTCGAAACGACGTCGTCCCTCAGATGGGTTTCCCGTCTGTTTCCGGTTCCGAAACGGGACTGCGCGGACCTGCGGTTCATTCTGGACTTGTCCCGTCTGAACCCCTGGGTTCATTGCCCCTCCTTTCGGATGTCTACGCTGTCTCAGGTTCGGCTCCTCTTGGAGCCGGGTGCTTGGATGGTGTCCCTGGACCTCCGGGACGCTTATTGGCATGTCCCGATTCATCCGCGGTTCAGGGACTGGCTCGGTTTTGTAGTGGGGCGTCTGAGTTACCGCTTTCGTTGTCTCCCGTTCGGGTTGAACCTGGCACCTCGCGTGTTCACACGCCTTACACGGGTTGTGGTGGCTCGTTTGCGTCTCCTAGGTGTTCGGGTGTTGGCCTACCTCGACGACTGGCTGGTTTGGGCTCCCAGCCAGTCAGCTTGCTTGCTAGCCAGGGATTTGGTTCTTTCCCAGCTCGCCGGGTTCGGGTTCTTGGTGAACTGGAGGAAGTCCCATCTGGTTCCCTCTCAGGTTCGGACTTGGCTGGGTCTCGTGTGGGACTCTCGGACCGCCTCCTTGTCTCTCCCTCCGGAGTCTCTCCTGCGGCTGCGGTCCCGCCTTCGTCTGTTTCTGGAGGGCCCTCGGGTCACCCGGCGGTTGCTCGAGGGGCTGTGCGGGAGCCTGAACTTCGCGATGGTGGTCTACCCGCCGGGTCGGGTTTGGCTTCGACGGCTGTTCTGGTTCCTTCGGGGTTCCCCCTTCCGCCTCTCTCGCGATCGCAGAGTTCGACCCCCGGGGGCCTTGCGTCGGTTGCTGCGTCACCGGCTTCCTCTTCGGGTTTTTCGGGGTTCAGTGCCTTGGCGCCTACCCGAGCCCTCGCTCGATGTGTACACGGATGCGTCGTCTCTCGGCTGGGGTTTTGTGACCAGTGCTCACCAGGCCGGCCAGGGGCGTTGGGATCCGTCCTTCCGTCGAGCTCACAGTACGGTGCGGGAGTTCGCGGCAGTGTGGTTTGCTCTGGGGAGGATTCGGGTGGCCCGCGGATCGACGATTCGGCTCCATTCGGACTGCTCTCCGGTGGTTCATTGCCTGAACCGCGGGGGTTCGATGCGGTCCTTGTCTCTTTGGGGTTGGTCGCTTCGGGTGACTCGTCTGCTGAGTTCTCGGGGTTTGGCTCTCCTGGCGGTTCACGTACGGGGCGTGTCCAACGTCTTGGCCGACTCCCTGTCTCGCTTCGTTCCCCTCTCCACGGAGTGGACGGTCGACGACGAGTCCTTCCGTTGGCTTTGCCAGACGTTCGGGCGCCCCGAAGTGGACCTCTTCGCGTCGGCGTGGTCGCGGCGTCTTCCCGTTTATGCGGCGCCCTTCCCCGATTGCGAGGCCGTCGGGGTCGATGCCTTTCGGCTCGACTGGTCGAGGTGGGGGTTCCTGTACCTCTTTCCCCCAGTTCGGCTGTTGCTCCAGGTCCTGACTCGCTTAGAGACTTACCGGGGGAGAGTTGTCCTTCTGGCCCCTTGGTGGCCGGCCCAGCCTTGGTTTCAGGCGCTGGTTGCTCGGTGTCCGAACCCGAGGGTTTTCCCGCGGCTCCGCCTCTTTCAGCAGATCGGGCCGGTACGTCACGTAGCTGGTTCGATCTTCTCCTCGAGTCTTCGCGTATGGTTTTTTTGACTCGAGTCTATCATCATCTCTATGGTGATCAGGTGGCCTCCTTGTTGGTGTCCCACCTGAGGGCTTCTTCTCGGCGGCAGTATGAAGTTTCCTGGCGGTCCTTCCGTTTCTTTTTGCGTCTTCGTCGTGTTAGCTCCTTGTCTGTTCGGGTGGTCTTGTCCTTCCTCTCGTGGTTGTTTCAGGACCGTCATCTTATGCCTAACACTGTCGCTTCGTATCGTGCGGCGCTGGCGGAGCCGCTTCAGCTTGCTTTCGGTATCGATGTTACGTCTGCGCCGTTTCGCAAGCTGTCTCGTGCATTGTTTCACCTCCGGCCTGCTCATGCGTCGCCTGAGCCGTCCAGGTCTTTGGACAGAGTGCTCGCTTTCCTCTCATCTCCTCGTTTCGTTGTGGCCCCTTCGGTCCAGGATTGTTTTTCCAAGGCACTTTTCTTGTTGGCTTTGGCCTCTGGGGGTCGGGTAGGGGAGCTTCATGCTCTCCTCCGGCGCAGGGGTTTCTGCTCTTTTGGTCGTGGTGATAGTTTTGTTCGTTTGCAGCCGTCTCCTTCTTTTCTGGCGAAGAATGAGACTGCTGCGTTCCGGAGGGGTCCATGGGTGGTTGATGCTTGGTTGGTCAGGCCGGGGGTGCATCATGTTTTGTGTCCGGTTGCGGCGCTTCGCCGTTATTTGCGCGCCACAGCTTCTGTGTCCGGGGACGCGCTGTGGGTTGATCCGGTTTCCCTTCTTCCCTGTTCGCGGGTTCGGGTCTCTCAGGTCGTCCGCAGGGTTATTAGGTCTAGCCAGCCTGCGGTCTATCCCCGTGCCCATGACGTTCGTAAGTTCGCGGCTCTTGCTGCCGTCTTTGGGAATATGTCTTGGTTTGATATTCGGGCGCGGGGATTTTGGCGGTCGAACAGGGTCCTGGCTGCTCGTTACCTTGTGAATGTCCCTGGCCCTCGTCGGGCCTGTGTTGCTTTGGGTCGGCGGTTGCAGCCAGTTGTCTCGGCTTCGAGTTGAGGGGTGAGCGACGACCGCCTCCCGGGTAAGTCCCTCTTTTTCTGTCTGTGGGTAGTTAGCTCCGGGGAGCCGACGGGGCTCCCCCCAGAAAACCAGCGTTGAATGTAATGAAACGCCATTTTCTGGGTGAGTCCCGGAGGCTCCCCGGCATCCCTCCCTCCCTCCGGTCGGCGGTTTTTCGCGTTTTTGACATCCAGCCTCAAGAACTGAGGTGTGGGTAGCCGGCGCGGGGGGTCTGGGGCTCCCCCTTCCCCCTCCCGGGGAGGGGGGAGCTGCGCAGACAGCGGCGCGGCAGTGTGTGACGTCACACTAATTTGCTTGTTTTCGGTTGGGGAGTTCTATCCACTAGTTCGGTATTAGGTAGCAATTTTAACCAGAATAGGGGTTTGTTTTGGGGCGCTTACCTTTCTGGGTGCCTGTTCTGGTCGATGGCAGACATAGAATGCTTCCAACTACACGGGGGCTTCTATAGGCCATTGCTCCCCTTGCCTCTCTGAGGGGGCCCGGTTCTGGCCGTGGTCCCCGGTAGGCCTAAGAACTCCATACACATGACTGATGCCAAAGTCTGACATTAGCATATCAGCCTGGGATAGCTCCGGGGAGCCTCCGGGACTCACCCAGAAAATGGCGTTTCATTACATTCAACGCTGGTTTTTTTAGAATATCTGGAAAAGTTTGGAGTTCAAGTGACTTGTTGTAGAGCAATGCAATGGCAGGGGCTAGAGATCTGGAGGCTTTTCTGTAGATTAGAGTTGGTATCTCTGCAAGGGCACTAGACTTGGTCTAAAGGGAAAGGATTACCTCATTTACATCAGTGGAATTACCGGGTGTTAGGTACAGAGACTGTGGATAGTTACCTGCAAGATAGTCCTGAACATTAGTACTGGAAGATGGAATATCATTAGCAAGGGATGACCCAATGGATGAGAAGAACCTATTGAATTCAATAGCTGTATCAGTGGGTGAAAGCAGACCATCGTTATTGGACAGGATTATTGGTTTGTTATTTAAAATCTTTTTTGATTCCAATATTTGTGAAAGTATGCTCCATGTTTTCTTGATGTTGCCCTTTGAGTAAATTTATCTTCGCAGTATTTAATTTTGGCTCTTCTAATTATTTTAGATAGTAATGATGAGTAATTCTTTGAAAGTTCTTTGGAGACGATACCTAACCTATACTTCTTCTCAAGTTCATGTTTTTTATTAATAGATTTAAGTATCCCCTTTATAAGCCAAGGATTGTTTAGCCTTTTAGTTGACTTGTTTCGTTAGCATAGGACAGTGGGTGTTATAAAGGCTGAGAGTTTTTTGAAGAAATGATTGCACTGCTAAGTTGATGGCTGATAGTAAAATGCCATTTTCTGGGTGAGACCCGGAGGCTCCCTGTTTTTTTAAAGTTTTTTGACGCCCAGCCTCAGAACTTAATGGTGGATAGCCAGCACAGGGGGTCTGATGCTCCCCCTTCCCCCTCCCGGGAAGGGGGGAGCTGCGCAGACAGCGGCGTGGCAATGTGTGACGGCATGCTTGTTTGCTTGTTTCTTTAGGGGAGTTCTATCCACTTGTTTGGCTTTTAGTAGCAATATTCACCAGAATATGGGTTTGTTTTGGGATGCTTACCTTTCTGGGTGCTTGACCCGGTCGATGGCAGATTTAGAATGCTTCCAACCACACGGGGGTGTCTATAGGCCATTGCTTCCCATGCCTCTCTGAGGGGGCCAGGTTCTGGCTCGTGGTCCCCGGTAGGCCCACAGAACTCCATACACATGACTGATGCCAAAGTATGACATTAGCATATCATGCCTGGAAAGCTCTGGGGAGCCTCCGGGTCTTGCCCAGAAAATGTCGTTTCATTACATTCAAGTTTTTTTTTTTTTTTTTTTTTTTTTAGTAAGTAAGTTTTGTAACATCTAATAATGATTTTTTTCATAAAAAAAGATACAAAAAATTTATATGTTGTAAGAAATGTTCACCATCTCTGAATATGAAGACTGAATATGGGTGCCTGATTGATAATACCTTAATAGTTGATTGTTACTATTTATATACCCGTTAAACTTTTTAAGAACCATTTATTAGGTTATTTATTAACATTTACCATTAATGTTAAATATTGTAAAGTAAACACAAATACAGTAGTCTATTTAACAAATCATTGTTACCAGAGTTAATTCTACCTACTTCAATTTTTCCCATGTAGATATTTATCTTGTAGACTCCTTAGCCCCTATCATTACTACCAATATCTGGCCCCCGGCCAGGCTTGGGGAGTAGTAGTACTCCCAGAACCCCATCCAGGTACTATACCAATGGTTGGCAGTATTTATCATTCTGATCTAGCATTTCAAGGGTCCGAAGTTTGATCCCTGCTGAAGTTTGATTTGAGGACACACTGTTCTTTCAAGTTTGGTTTAACCACTGTGCTACACCAACCGAGAAAACTCGGTCGGTGGGAAACTGCGCCAACCGAGAAAACGCACGCACGGTTAGTTGTGTATGAGATGGGTACATGAGGCCTTCAGTGAGCGGCGGCCATTTTGAAAAAAAAATCCCAGAATGCCCCAGGCTCGAGGGTAGCCTTAGTACTGATTGAGCAACCATGGCTGATGTACACGTCTCCGACTCCCAATCGCCTGTGGGATGCGCTGTTGCAAGACCGCTTTCTCTAGGGGAGATAAACACTTTATTGTTTGAAGATGAAGTGGAATATTATATTGAAGTCCCAAGGACTGATAGTCATAACACAAGGATCCGATGGAAGTGAAACAGATGAAGATGATACAGTGAGGGCGTATCATTCAGGACGAGCGGCATGCACAGTGGTGCATCACAGGTCATTGCCCTTGCCAGTATTATCCCCATCACCACCACCTCCCATTTTTGAGGAAAGTGATACTGTTGAGTCATTTTCTGGGTTTAGTGACGCTGCTTCTGATAAAAGTACTGTAGCATAGATGAGCCAAGTGATAGCAGCTTCTGTCGCGGTGTTACCAGGTGCAGATTTGCTGTCTCAGCAGGTTGTCCTGCCAAGTGCCACCATGTGTCCCCCCATGACGACACTGATGACAGTGTTGCCTCTACATCTACTTTCCCTGCTCGCCCTACTAGTAGATTAGGTAGAAAACTCCAACTACTCCCCAAAGGAGATTTAGTGCAAGAAAACGCACCCATAGTGGAGTCACTCGTGTCGGTGCTACAAGGAGAATGGGTGAATTTGTGTGGGAGGACTGTGATATTTTTGTACCATACAAACCTCAATTTGATCATATTGATGTGGGGGTTGCACCCACGTTCCCGTACACAGGTGATGACATGACGGAAAAGGAATATTTTCTTGCATATTTTGATGAGCAGTTTATGCAACATCTTGTTTCTAAAAGCAACATGTATGCAGGCAACTTGTTGAAAGTAGCATATTAGACTTCAAGCATAATATGTTGGAAGGACACCACCATGGATGAGCTGTGTGTGTGTTCTTTGCTCTGTGTATGCTCATGAAACATTGTGAAGCATGATTATTGGAACAAAGAATGTACTGTTCCAACACCTGTGTTCAACAAGTACATGTCACAAAACATGTACTTGTTGTCTTGGGAGTCAGAGAACTTGTTGAACACAGTGCATAGTTTGCACAGTGTACAGTGCATCGGCATCTCTGATTCCAAACTGGAAGTCGTTCACGACTTCGTGTACCTGGGCTCCACAATCTCCGACTCCCTCTCTCTTGATACGGAGCTAAACAAACGCATCGGTAAGGCATCTACTACCATGTCCAGACTGACAAAGAGAGTGTGGGCCAACAATAGGCTAACTGAGTATACTAAGATTCAGGTTTACAGAGCCTGTGTCCTGAGCACTCTTCTTTATGGCAGTGAGTCTTGAACACTCCGCGCCCATCAGGAAAGACAGCGGAATGCCTACCACATGTGCTGCCTCCGACACATCTTGGACATCACCTGGCAGGACAAGGTGACAAACAACAACTCTTGGGGGGAGCAAGAATCACCAGCATGTACACAATGCTGAAACAGAGACGAATGCGCTGGCTCGGGCACGTTGTGCGAATGGGCGATGGCAGAATCCCCAAGGATCTCCTGTATGGAGAGCTGATGCAGGGAAAGCGTCCAACAGGCAAGCCCCAGCTACAGTACAAAGACGTATGCAAGAGGGACCAGAAAGCCATGGACGTCGATCTTGCTATATGAGAGACACTGGCTGCAGACCGTTCAGCCTGGGGGCAGTCTGTTCAAAGAGGTCTCTCCAAGTTCGAGGAGTCACTTGCCAAGGAATCGGAGGCAAAGAGACAGAGAAGGAAAGCCGGTAGCCAGGAAGACAGACCAGAATTGGACTTCATTTGTGCTCGGTGTGGGATGGACTGCCACTCTCAGATTGGCCTCATCAGTCACACCAGACGCTGCACCAGGGTTGACAACCAGGGCGCAACTCCATAGTCTCCCGAGACTGAAGGATGCCTACTACTACAGTGCATAGTTTGACCAGAGTGCATAGTTTGCAAGAACTCGTTACAAAAAAAAGCAAGGAAGCGAAAATCTGTATGTACCATATGCGTCGAGTGCAAAGTCCCGCTCTGTCTCATGGACGGCTTCTTTAAATATCACTCGCTTGCTAAGTACTAAGAGTGTAATACAGTGTGTTACTTTGTAAATAGTGTGTGAAACTGTATATAATGTATTATTAGTAAATGTGGAACAAGTAATATTGCGACAATAAACATTTATTGAGGACACATTAGTAACACATGTATCACAGTTCCATGGAACATTATGAACATTATATTTTATATACATTGTCAGAACACATGTATGCATCAGATACGACACGAAAAAAACATTAGAAAGCATTGAAAATACATAGAAATAATATTTGTAAATATAATTGTGGCAACTCGTGGGTCTGGAATGGCCCACATGACCGTGTCTGGGAGCTTCACACATGAGCGACCAGCCCATGGTGGCATCACAGCGCACCTTGTCCACACCCCTACGGCCAAAGTAAGTGGAATTTTATATTTATTTTTACATAGACATACTCTGGGAAGAGAATTTATCATTTTACAAAGAAAAAAGAATTTTTTGGGAACACTTGATTTCATGCGCACAAGGGGAATGTCATAATAAACTCGGCGCATCACAGTGGTTAACCACTACACTGTGCAGAATGCCAATTGGCAATTGTAGGTATATTGTAGGATTCAAGACTAGCACGCAGTGACTGGGTACGAGATAGATGCCCGAGGCCCGGTGCCCGAGACCCCTCAACAGCCTGGTTGATACCTGGATCAACTAGGCTGTGATTCACATGTCGGGCTGTGAGCGGCCACTTCAAACAGCCTGGTTGACCAGACCAGCAACGAGGAGGCCTGGTCAATAACTGGACCGGGGGAATGCTAAGCCCCGGAAACACTTCAAGATAACTTCAAGGTAAGCCTCCAGTGATACCTGCTTGATGTGGTTCTGGAAGTTCTTCTACTCCCCAAGCCTGGCCCAAGGCCAGGCTTGACTTGTAAGAGCTTGGTCAGAGCTTGGTCCACCAGGCTGTAGCTTGGAGCAGCCCGCAGGCCCACGTATCCACCACAGCATAGTTGGGCCGGCACTTCTTTTAGAAAACATTCTAGTTTTCTCTTGAAGATGTTCACGGTTGTTCTGGCAATATTTCTTATGCTCGCTGGGAGGATGTTGAACAACTGTGAACATCTGATGTTTATACAGTGTTCTCTGATAGTGTTTATGGCACCCCTGCTCTTCATTGGCTCTATTCTGCTTTTTCTTCCACATCGTTCACTCTAGTACGCTGTTATTTTACTGTGTAGATTTGGTACCTGACCCTCCAGTATTTTCCATGTGTATATTATTTAATATCTCTCTTATTGCCTTTCTGGTGAATACATTTGGAGAGCTTTGAGACGATCCCAATAATTTAGGTGCTTTATTGCATCTATGCATACCATATACAGTGGTACCTCGGAATATGAGTGTCCCTGTATGCGAGTTTTCGGAATATGAGTGTCCATGTATACGAGTTTTTCGGAATACGAGCAGGATTTGCTCGGAAAATATACATCGGAATACGAGCATTGCCTCGGAAGACGAAGATGTTGATATGCGTACAGGCCGACTAGCACGTGGTGGCACGGATATTGCGCCTCAGTTTACCAGTGCCTCACGCCCAGTGACTATCCCGCCTGAATTCTTCACGAGGATTTACAATTTTTGGTCGGATTTTTGCCCATTTGAGCATAAAAGTTTTTATTATGTCTCTCGCCATGGATCCCAAGAAAGCCAGTGGTAAGGTTCAACCTAAGAAAATAGTTGAGTAGGGGCAGTAGAGGATGTCCCTTCTTCATTAAGAAAATGTGTGAAGTATGGGAAGAACTGCAAAGTTTTGTTGAAAAAACTCGCCCAGATAAGGCTGTAGCAGGCCGTTGCATTGACCTTTTAAATGACAATGTGATGTCTTACTACAGACAAGTGTTAAAATGTAAGGAAAAACAAGTGTCTTTAGACAGATTCTTAGTAAGACAAGCAAGTCCTAGTGGTATGCAGGCAAAATGTGCCAGTGTGTGCACACCAGTGAAGTCCTCACTGCCTGATGTTATAATGGAAGAGGACTCCCCTTCCAAACAGTAACACATCTCCTCCTCCCTCCTCCTCACCATCTTCCATACACCAACAGCAGTCATCAGCAAGGGTAAGTAATAACTTAAACATACTTTTGTAGTGTAGATTTAGATGAATTAGGTATAATATTTAGTTTGAAGTGAGGTTTTTGGGTAGTCAGGAACAGATTAATTCATTTCCCATTATTTCTTATGGGGAAATTAGCTTTGGTTTACGAGTTTTCGGATTACGAGCTGTCTCCTGGAACGGATTAAACTCTTAAACTGAGGTACCTTCTGTATGTTTTCTGTATTCCCTCTATTTCAGCAATCTCTCCTGCTGTGAAGAGTGAAGCGAGTACCAAGCAGTACACAAGACAGGACAGCACAAGTGATTTGAATAGTACAACTATTGTGATGGGATCCCTGAATTTGAACATTTTCATAATCCATTCTATCATTTTTCTGGCTGATGTAATATTTGCTTGGTTATGCTCCCTAAATGATAGATCATCAGACATCATTATTCCCAAATTCTAAACACTTTCACACTGTCATGATGCAGTAGTGCGTCAAACATTTAGTAGACGAATGTGCGGGAATGATGCATCCACGCGGCAAAAAGTAATATATTTGCTAAAGTTCAGGTTTGTATCAAATTTTTTGGGGACTGGTGCCAATGTCTTCCCATTTTCCATGATGGGGCATGTGGTACCCAGGTGGCGCTACCCACACGGTAGGCCTATTGTTTTCGTGCCACGCTAGTGACTGGATTAGCCTCCCCTCCCCTCCCAAATGTGTGAACATTCCGGCTATTTTCCTTGGCTATATTTTGTAGTGCGGCTTTAAAAACTATTTGCATTTACTCCAAAATGGATAGTGATCAAGAACAGAGCCATTCCATGAAGAAATCGGCGAAAGTAACACTTCGGAGAGAGAAGCTAAGTAGTGTTCGCCAAAAGTACAGTAGGGCAAAACTTGCACCCTCAAAATTCCAAGCTGTATTTGATGATTTATCTGATAGAGAAACTGTTGATAGTGACAGTGATTTAGATAGTGAATTCAATGAAACAGAAACAGCTGATGATGATGAATTTGAAAGTGAGGGGTGTGAGGATTCTGATGTTCAGACTGCCACACGTGCACGGCATGGTATTGGAACTTGTACTACACATACCACACATACCCCACCAACATGTTCTGATGATGCCTGGTCTACTGACAATACTCTACCCTTTGTAGACAGTTTTACAGGAATACCAGGCTTGACTTGTCCTGTATCTAGCACTCTTCTGGGATTTGTACAATTATTTTTTATGCAAAGTTTGATGAAATTTATGATCTATGAGACAAACTTTTATGCTACCAAAATGAATGCACCAACTGTGACCAACACAAGCAGTAGATGGGAACTAGTTAGTGTAAAAGAAACTTCCTGATTTTGGGGACTGGCAATTTTGATGGGTATTTGCGCGTTGACAAGAATTGTTATGTATTGGCAAACAGATAAATTTTGGCATGTACCTTGTTTCAATACTTTTATGACTTCTAAATGATATGAATTCATTTGAAAGTATTTGCATATTTATAACAATAATGCCACTCCAAAAGACAATCCAGACAGACTAATCAAAGTTAGAACAGTCATGCAATATCTCGCACCACACCTGATTTTTCAGGCATTCCTCTGTACAGAAATTGTAGCAGACGTGTGGAAAAAGGCTAACATAGTTCCAATCTACAAAAGTGGCAGCAGGGAAGACCTCCTCAATTATAGACCTGTATCATTGACAAGTGTAATAGTGAAAATATTGGAAAAAATAATAAAAACTAATTGGGTAGAACACCTGGAGAGAAATGATATAATATCAGACAGACAGTATGGTTTTCGATCTGGAAGATCCGGTGTCTCGAATTCACTCAGTTTCTATGACCGAGCCACAGATTTTTACAGGAAAGAGATGGTTGGGTTGACTGCATCTATCTGGACCTAAAAAAGGCTTTCGACAGAGTTCCACATTAGAGGTTATTCTGGAAACTGGAAAATTTTGGAGGGGTGACAGGTAAGCTTCTAACATGGATGAAAGATTTTCTGACTGATAGAAAAATGAGGGCAGTAATCAGAGGCAATGTATCGGACTGGAGAAATGTCACAAGTGGAGTACCACAGGATTCAGTTCTTGCATTAGTGATGTTTATTGTCTTTATAAATGATCTTCCAGTTGGTATACAGAATTATATGAATATGTTTGCTGATGATGCTAAGATAATAGAAAGGATAAGAAACTTAGATGATTGTCATGCCCTTCAAGAAGACCTGGACAAAATAAATATATGGAGCACCACTTGGCAAATGGAATTTAATGTTAATAAATGCCATGTTATGGAATGTGAAATAGGAGAACATAGACCCCACATAACATATATTACGTGAGAAATCTTTAAAGAATTCTGATAAAGAAAGAGATCTACGGGTGGTTCTAGATAGAAAACTATCACCTGAGGACCACATAAAGAATATTGTGCAAGGAGCCTATGCCACGCTTTCTAACTTCAGAATTGCATTTAAATACATGGATGGCGATATACTAAAGAAATTGTTCACGACTTTTGTTAGGCCAAAGGTAGAATATGCAGCTGTTGTGTGGTGCCCATATCTTAAGAAGCACATCAACAAACTGGAAAAGGTGCAAAGACATGCTACTAAGTGGCTTCCAGAACTGAATGGCAAGAGCTACGAGGAGAGGTTAAAGGCGTTAAATATGCCAAAACTAGAAGACAGAAGAAAAAGAGGTGATGTGATCACTACGTACAAAATAGTAACATGAATTGATAAAATCGATAGGGAAGATTTCCTGAGACCTGGAATTTCAAGATCAAGAAGTCATAGATTTAGACTAGCTAAACATAGATGACGAAGAAATATACAAAAATTCACTTTCACAAACAGAGTGGTAGACGGTTGGAACAAGTTAGGCGAGAAGGTGGTGCAAGCCAAGACAGTCAGTAGTTTCAAAGCGTTATATGACAAAGAGTGCTGGGAAGACGGGACGCCACGTGCGTAGCTCTCATCCTGCAACTACAATTAGGTAATTACAGAAATTCAAAACATTATACTTTCCTCAGAAAAATTTGAGTTTGGATGAAGGCACAGTGGCATGGCGTGGCCGTCTAGCTTTCAAGACTTACAATCCAAATAAACATGGTAAGTATGAAATGAAGCTCTACATGCTAGCTGAATCCCATACTGGTTACATCTATGATTTTGAAGTACATGCAGGACTTGGGAAGATGACGATTGAAATGGTTATGGGCTTGATTGAACCACTGAAGAACAAAGGTTACCATTTATGTATGGAATAACTTCTATAACTCGGTTCGACTGAGTGAATTGCTGCTTGAACAAGGGTACTATCAGATTGCAGCATGGTGGACCTAAAAATCTTCAGGTCCAAGCAAAGGGTCAAATGCCAGTAGATAAAATTGTATTCCAATGGAAGGACAATACTCTTATAATTCTGTGGAAAGATAAGCGAGTTGTTTCACTCATCATAACTTGCCACAAGCAGATACACAAGTGGAACAAAGGAAACGAGTACGCAAACCTAACGGAACATCTTCATAGCAACAGGTCACTGTGAACAAACCAAATGCAATCTGTGACTACAGTGCACACATGAAAGGTGTTGATCATTTTGACCAAATGGTCAAATATTATCATTTCACAAAGAAAAATCACAAGTGGATGAAGAAAATGACGTTCTACTTTCTGCAAATGGCTATCCATAATGCTTTTGTGTTGTATAATTACTACACAACAGATACAAAGAAACTCTCATTACTCTAATTCCACAAAGTAGTTATTTTGTCTCTACTGTACTTTCAGCCTAATAAGTGGCCTCTGCAAAATGATAACATCACACATGCTGCTGATAGACATGACAATGACAGCACATCTACTGGCGACACTGTTGCAACACCCGGACCATCAGGTGTGAGGCGGCCACTATATTCACTTCATCTCCAGTTGTACATTCATCATCTGACTCAGAAGGCGAGTCAGAATATCCCTAGTGGTGCTTCTGCTAGGAAAAAAACCCGTATTGTGAATAATCCAGAACAAACCTGAACAGGATTCAGGTTTGAGTAGTAACATTTGCAAATTTGCCGATGATTCAAAAATCAGTAGGGAAATTAACACGGAAGAAGACTTACTATCACTTCAAGTTGATCGAAATAGGATTTTGAAATGGTCAAAAGATTGGCAGATGCAGTTTAACCCTTCAATTGCGCATTGCATCATATGATGCTTTGACCGACTTGCAGTAAATTGCGCATCGCATCATGTGATGCTTTGGAGTACTACGCAAGATTTAAACGGCCCGCGGATACACGGGGTTCACCACACCTTCATCAGGGCTCTTGTAAACAGATGCCATTTTTTTTTTAAATCGTGGGCCAAACTCCCGGGTGTTAGGGGCCTCAGTACAGTATTGAGTGAGCTACCAAGCCTGACGCACGCAGCATGAACTCACAGCACTGCTGTTCAGCTTGTGACCATAGCATCGCCTAAAAATGCCATAATATACTTGTTCATGCTATTATGTAGCGATGATATTATTACAGAAGACCCCTGACTGTGATAAAACTGACCAGGGTTCTGATAATAGCAGGATTGTGGTGATATTTGGCACTGTGCGCCATGGAGGGAGGAGTAATGCTGTGGGAGGGAGGATGGTGGCGTTGTCTTTTGAGTGTGTGTGGCCACCTTTTATTGACTGCACTCACCATACCAGCTTAGTGGTTCGCTATGGTGAACACAAATGTAGATACTTATATATAACGTGTGTATAGTGTGAGATAACAGCGAGAGTAGGAGGTTGGGAGCCGCCATTTTCGTGAGGGAGGAGCGTCGTCTGCAGGACTTACCATGTTGTTTACTGATAACCACGATGGTGTTTGGGCACCATACCAGTTTACTTGTACAAGTATGGTGAATAAAACGGGTAGATATTTATATATAATGTGTGTATATAGCGTAATAACACCACACAGTATTGTTGTAGGAGAAATATTAGTGCGTCTGGCCTTGAGGACGGCAGCCATCGGCTGACCGTGTGAGTAGCTACGTCTTTACTCACCATACAAGCTTAGATGTACAGTTATGGTGAACAAAACATGTAAATACTTATATATAACGTCTGTATATAAAAGCAAAAACAGTATAGAGAATGGAGTGGGTGGAGAATGGTGGCAAGTCAGGTGAGGTGAGGGAGGGAGTGGCAGCCAGTGGCAGCCAGTCACTGCCTGCCACTGCCACTGCCACTCAGCATACCAACTTAGTGGTTCGTCATGGTTAACAAAACATGCAGATAGTTATATATAACCTGTGTATATAGTGTAATAACCGACAAAGTATTTGTTCACTGTATGATGAACATATTTGAATCAACAATATGCAAACCATATTTTTGAGTACAGCGATGATTCACTCATTTTATTATATAAATATATCACACTACACACTATTGAATAATATTACAGCAAAAAAACTATGAAAAATCAATCAGAGACATTGAAATAATTAGGTAATTATCTCTTTGTGGAAACTCTGGCCTGACAGCTGGCGATCAACAGACCGCCTGGGACGCACGCTCAGTCAGCCCCTGATTTTTGCCAAAATTCCCCGCCCTATAGTGGGCAATATATGCCACTTACGATTTTTTTATTATTTTTCCCGTGATCAGTGAACACAAATTAACAGGTTAGGAAGAAAAAATAATGTTTTTTTTTTGTTTTTTTTTTTGGTATGCGCCTGTGGGTGTCAAATGGTATATAGCTATGCACCATTTAAGGGTTAAGGGTTAATGCTGATAAATGTAAAGTTTTGAGTGTTAGGTAATGCTAAGAGTGTTACAAGACAAAAGCTGGATGGTGTTGAGATTGCGAAGTCGGATTGCAAAAGGGATCTGGGAGTTATGATTAATAAGAATTTAAAACCAAAGGATCAATGCATGAATGTTCGTAATAAGGCAAATAGGACACTGGGATTTATTAATCGAAGCATTAGTAACAAGACACCTAGTGTTGTTCTTCGGCTATATCTTGCTCTGGTTAGGCCCCATTTAGATTATGCAGTTCAGTTTTGGTCGCCGTACTATAGAATGGATATAAATTCACTTGAACGTGTCCAGCGTAGGAAGACAAAGTTAATTCCCCAAATTAGAAATCTTTCATATGAAGAAAGATTAACAAAGCTTAAATTGCATTCAATGGAAAGGTGAAGAGTTAGAGGTGACATGATAGAGGTTTACAAGTGGATGAATGGACATAACAAAGGGGATATTAATAGGGTATTAAAAGTGTCAACACAAGACAGACCACGAAACATTGGGTATAAATTGGATAAGTTTAGATTTAGGAAAGACTTGGGTAAATACTGGTTCGGTAACAGGGTTGTTGATTTGTGGAACCAATTACCGCGTAACGTGGTGGAGGTAATTACCTAAGTGTAATTACCTAAGTGTAGTTACAGGATGAGAGCTACGCTCGTGGTGTCCCGTCTTCCGAGCACTCTTTGTCATATAACGCTTTGAAACTACTGACGGTCTTGGCCTCCACCACCTTCTCACTTAACTTGTTCCAACCGTCTACCACTCTATTTGCGAAGGTGAATTTTCTTATATTTCTTTGGCATCTGTGTTTAGCTAGTTTAAATCTATGACCTCTTGTTCTTGAAGTGCCAGGTCTCAGGAAATCTTCCCTGTCGATTTTATCAATTCCTGTTACTATTTTGTACGTAGTGATCATATCACCTCTTTTTCTTCTGTCTTCTAGTTTTGGCATGTTTAATGCTTCTAACCTCTCCTCGTAGCTCTTGCCCTTCAGTTCTGGGAGCCACTTAGTAGCATGTCTTTGCACCTTTTCCAGTTTGTTGATGTGCTTCTTAAGATATGGGCACCACACAACAGCTGCATATTCTAGCTTTGGCCTAACAAAAGTCGTAAACAATTTCTTTAGTATTTCTCCATCCATGTATTTAAAAGCAATTCTAAGGTTAGAAAGTGTAGCATAGGCTCCTCGCACAATGTTCTTAATGTGGTCCTCAGGTGACATTTTTCTATCTAAAACCACCCCTAGATCCCTTTCTTTGTCAGAATTCTTTAAAGATTTCTCACATAATATATAGGTTGTGTGGGGTCTATGTTCTCCTATTCCACATTCCATAACATGACATTTATTAACATTAAATTCCATTTGCCAAGTGGTGCACCATATACTTATTTTGTCCAGGTCTTCTTGAAGGGCATGACAATCATCTAAATTTCTTATCCTTCCTATTATCTTAGCATCATCAGCAAACATGTTCATATAATTCTGTATACCAACTGGTAGATCATTTATGTAGACAATAAACATCACTGGTGCAAGAACTGAACCCTGTGGTACTCCACTTGTGACATTTCTCCATTCAGATACATTGCCTCTGATTACTGCCCTCATTTTTCTATCAGTCAGAAAATTTTTCATCCATGATAGAAGCTTACCTGTCACCCCTCCAATATTTTCCCGTTTCCAGAACAACCTCTTATGTGGAACTCTATCGAAAGCCTTTTTTTAGGTCCAGATAGATGCAATCAATCCAACCATCTCTTTCCTGTAATATCTCTGTGGCTCGATCATAGAAACTGAGTAAATTCGATACACAGGATCTTCCAGATCGAAAACCATACTGTCTTTCTGATATTATATCATTTCTCTCCAGGTGTTCTACCCATTTAGTTTTGATTAGTTTTTCCAATATTTTGACTATTACACTTGTCAATGATACAGGTCTATAATTAAGGGGGTCTTCCCTGCTGCCACTTTTGTAGATTGGAACTATGTTAGCCTTTTTCCACACATCAGCTACAGCTCCTGTACACAGGGATGCCTGAAAAATCAGTTGAAGTGGAATGCTGAGCTCAGGTGCACATTCTCTCAGAACCCATGGTGAAACTCCATCTGGACCAACTGCTTTGTTCTTACTTAGCTCCTTGAGCATTTTTTCCACTTCGTCTCTAGACACCTTTATGTGCTCTATGTTGTTCTCTGGAATTCTTATTGTGTCTGGTTCCCTAAAGATTTCATTTTGTACAAACACACTTTGGAACTTTTCGTTTAGTGTTTTCACACATTTCCTTTTCATCTTCCGTGAATCTATTTCCCATTTTCAACCTCTGAATATTATCCTTTACCTGCAATTTGTTGTTTATGAATTTATAGAATAGACCTGGTTCTGTTTTACATTTGTCTGCAATCCCTTTTTCAAAATTTCTTTCTGCCTCTCTCCTCACTGCCGTGTAGTTGTTTCTTGCATCTTTGTATCACTGGTATGTTTGGGGGTTCGGCCTCTTCCTGTATTGATTCCATTTTTGTGTCTTTTGGTCTCTAGCCCTCTCGCAATTTCTATTGAACCAATCCCGTTTCCTAGTTCTGCATCTCTGTTTTGGTATAAATTTTTTTTGTGCCTTTATCATATATTTCACAAAACTTGACATACATCTCATTCACTTCCTTGCCTAGCATCAAGTCTGTCCAATTATACTCACTAAAAAAATTTCTAAGGTCACCATAATGACCTCTCCTGAAGTCTGGTTTTTCAACTGCTTCAACCTCCTTATTTTCTTCCAGCTTATAATGCATTGCATACTTTATTCCCAAAAAGACATGGTCACTTTTACCCAAGGGAGGAAGGTACTGAATGTCAAATATCTCTTCCTCCTTCCTGGTAAATATCAAATCTAGCATGGAGGGGACGTCCCCTTCCCTCATCCTCGTAGCTTGTTTAACATGTTGATACAAGAATGTTTCCAGGATGAGGTCTACAAATTTACAGGTCCAAAAATCTTCTGTTTTAGCTTCATATGCTTCCCAGTCTATGGATTTCAAGTTGAAGTCACCGACTATCAACAGTCGTGATCTATCGTTATCCGCTCTCGCTATAATCTCTCTCATTATTGTTATAAGACCTTCACGTTTACTATCTAGCTCCTCCATGTGCTGCTTGGCGGTGGACTATATGCATTTATTATCATTAGTTTATCATCCTCATGGCAGATCTCTAGTGCTATTATGTCAACTTCTTGTGGATTGGCAGTCATTATTTCGTTCACCTTTAGGTGTTCTTTTACCAGCACAGCAACGCCACCGCCTTTCCTAATTTTCTGTCCCGTCTCCAAATTGAGTAACCCCTTGGGAATATGATCTCATTTAAAATTACATCTTCAAGTTTTGTCTCCGTGAGTGCAACAATGTCTGGTGTCTGCAGCTGTATTACATCACTTAACTCCAGTATCTTCGATCTCACTCCATCTATGTTGGTGTATGCAATCTTCAGGAACTTGTTCCCCTTCCCCCTCTCCTTATTCTTCACTCCCCCCTCTCTCTATTGATTTTGTTGGTTTGCCTTTATGTACCACTTTACTGATTTGCCTACCCCTATCACTTTGTAGAAAAAAGAATTTATTTCTTCTTCATTCCTGCTCTTATTTAAATGTATTGCCTCGGCGAGGTTCAGTTTCAGCTTCTCTCTATCTTCTTTTGAAAGATCTCGTCTTAACGACCACCCTTTCCCATCCTCATCACTTTGCAATTTTCTAGCATTCCTTAGTACTTCTTCCATCTGTTTGGCACCGTTTAGGGTGATCCTCAAAGGTCGATCTTTCCCTTTTACATACCTGCCTATTCTCCTGTAGTCGCACACATTCTCTATGGTTGTAAGACCTTCTACGAGGTGGGGTCCCTCGATTGTTTCAAGCGTTGGTTGGACATGTTTATGAGTGGGATTGAGTGGTTATAGATAGGAGCTGCCTCGTATGGGCCAATAGGCCGTCTGCAGTTACCTTGTTCTTATGTTCTTAACACTTTCCCGCTCTCGGCGCTCAAAAAAAATCAGTACCCCAGATGCTTTCGGCACTTCGCGCGCCTACGCGGTAAGACAGAAAAAGTGTACACTCTTTTGACTGTCCTGACAATAATTGAAGACGCACGTATTTAAATTTGGTATCACTGTGTTCGCAATGAAATTGTCTATAAAGGCATAACTATAAAATGCCGCCCAAGCATAAGGAGTACCAAATAAAAAACTATGCAGATCACTCGCCGAGAGCGCCAAACAACAACAACAATGTTTCCACTCTCTTAATGGTTGCAAAGCCTACAGTTGTCCTACATCGCTAATTTTGGTATCATTGGAATCGCAATAAAATTCTCTACACGGACATATGCATATGAATGTTTAATATAGGTAATTGCCCACCCGCAAGAGTGTGTGAAGTGGAGAGTAGTTAGCCGCGAGCGCACTGGCGAAAACACTGGGGGGAAATCATGCTTGGAATGTTTATACATTTATACGTTTCCTGACCCTACTTTTCTATGTATGTATTTCTTTTTTATACCAATGTGTTCGCAATAAAATTTTCTATAAGATGAAATGTATAACATTTGTACAAAGCATGTGTAAGAGAAGCGCCAAATATAGAACCACATCGCTCAGTATGCGTTCGCGGCAGAAACGAACGCATTGTTTTCGTTCGTTTGATGTTTGTCATGTTTATACTTGTTGAAACATTTTATAATTTGTATGACAGTGATCGCAGTAAAATTCCCTACACAGACATATACATAACACATACAAATATTTCCCACGTGTTGGATATATCAACGGCTAAAGGGAACCCACTACCACATGGCCGCCACACCCAGAGCCACACCCCCAAACATACTTTGTGTTTTTTTTTTTTTACTCATAGAAGTTTATGTGATATAATATTCATTCTGGTACCAAAAAATTCGCAAATAAATTCTCTACAAAACGTATATAATATAACTTCTTATAGATGATAAAAAATTCCAAATAGGTGTACTTACCCTGTCTATGTTGATTGAAGATCAACAGTTGAGCATTTTTTCTTCACTCCACCATCTTCAGGTTTCTGATCCTGAAGTTGCTCATCTGATGTTTCTTAGGTGGAGTGAAGCTGTTGCCGGTGGTTATTTTTTCTCCACCCAAAATATCTTTCTTCGGTGGTACCTTGTGTAGCAAGGCGCAGCGCACAGTGCCACATCACAAGTTTTACATCCATATATCACGTCCCTCCTTTTGCCAGACTTGAAACAAACACAGCATCTTCTTTTTTTAGCCAAGTGCACGAGTTCATGCGTCAACTTGTAGTTGAGACGTTGTTCTGAATCTATAATTCTTGTATTTCTTGGATGCACTGGAGGAATATTGTCTTCTACAGGAACCACCAAACTTGTAGAAGAATCTTCTATGAAATCAGAAACATCAAGTGGTTCTATGTCCTCAATGTCCATTTCAGAATTTGTGGTTGATGAGTGGGCTTGAGGTGTTGAGGTGAACAGAGGACGCCTCGCACCAGATGGCCCGGGTCTTGAAACTGCCGCGTCAGCAGGAGGAGCTGCGCTGGCATCTATGTCAGGAACATGTGGTATGCTTGTTGTTGTTGGCCATTCCTCGCTGTTCCACGCCAATAAGGCTGAGTCATAAGGCTAAGGCCAATCTGAGAGTATCCCCATCCATTTCGGTTAAAAAATGGAATTTATAGAAATATTTTTTCGTTGGACGAGAAAAGTAGGCTGTTATGCGGAATCGTAAGAAAAAACAGTGACGAGTTATCTCTAATCTAAAGCGCGAAAGTGTTAATTTGCCCCTTTTATGCATATATCCCTTTAACGCTTAAACTGTGCAGTACATTTATAGATGATTTCAGTAACAAAACCGAAACCGTGCAATGCATTAATGGCTGTTTTAGTGTCTAGCGCCTTAATTTAAATGCCCCGCGTGGGATAGGAGCAGCTATAGTGCAACCACAACCGATAGTTGACGGACTCCACCTAGAAAAAAAAAATCGTGTCCAAAATTCCTGTTTGTGAGAGCTTCAGTATTGAGCGAGCCACCAAGGCTGTCGCACGCACCATAAGCGCACAACACTGCTGTTCAGCTTATGACCACAGCATCTCCAAAAAATGTCAAAATATATATGTTCATGCTATTATTTAGCGATGATAGTATTACAAAAGACCCCCAAATGTGATAAAACTGACCAGGATTCTGATAATAGCAGAATTGTGGTGATAGTTAGCACTGTGCCCCATGGAGGGAGGAGAAATACTGTGTAAGGGAAAGTGGTGGCGTCGTCTTCTGACTGTGTGGCCACCTTTTATTGACTGCACTCACCATACCAGCTTAATGGTTGGCTGTGGTGAACACAAATGTGTATAGAGTATGTATTATAACGTGTGTATAGAGTGTAATAACAGCAATAGGAGTAGGTTGCGAGCCGCCATTTTGGTGAGGGAGGTGTGTCGTCTGCACGAATTGTCATATTTACTGGTGGCCACTATGGTCTTTCGGCACCATACCAGCTTATTTGTACAGGTATGGTGAATAAAACTGGTAGATACTTATATATAATGTGTGTATATAGCATAATAACACTACAAACAATATTGAGAATTATTTATGCGTCTGTCCTTGAGGGCGGCCGCCACCAGCTGACTGTGTGAGTAGCTACGTCTTATTGCCTTTACTCACCATACAAGCTTAGATGTACAGTTATGGTGAACAAAACATGTAATTACTTATATATAATGTCTGTGTATCGTGAATAAATGCAAAAACAGTATTGTGGGAGGAGAATGAGGGCGAGTGAGTTGTTGTTGAGGGTGAGTGGCAGCAAGTGGCGGTCACTCCTCGTTGCATTTTGACTCACAATACCAACTTAAGTGGTTCGTTGTGGTGAGCAAAACATGCAGATACTTATAAATAACCTGTGTATATAGTGTAATAACAGTAAAACTATTTGTTTGTTTTATGCAACCCGTTCTCGCAAATTTATTAAGTCAATATTGACTTATTAAATATGTGCATAGGTGACATACTTAACATAATAGTTTCCCTTGAAAAGCTTCATAGAAAACACCGACCTTACCTAACCTACTTAGTAGGTTTAGATAAGCATCTTATTGCTTCGTAATTACAATTATTACCTAACCTATACCTATAATAGGTTAAGTAACAATTGTAATTACGAAGCTATAAGATGCTTATTTTAACACTTTCGCGCTCTCGGCGCTCAAAAAAAAAACAATACCCCAGATGCTTTCGGCACTTCGCGCGCCTACGCGGTAAGACCGAAAAGTGTACACTCTTTTGACTGTCCTGACAATAATTGAAGGCGCACGTATTTAAATTTGGTATCACTGTGTTCGCAATGAAATTGTCTATAAGAGCATACCTATAAAATGCCGCCCAAGCATAAGGAGTATCAACACCAAATGAAAAACTCTGCAGATCACTCGCCGAGAGCGCCAAACAGCAACAAAATGTTTCCACTCTCTTAATGGTTGCGAAGCCTACAGTTGTCCTACATCGCTAATTTTGGTATCATTGGAATCGCAATAAAATTCTCTACACGGACATATGCATATGAATGTTTAATATAGGTAATTGCCCACCCGCAAGAGTGTGTGAAGTGGAGAGTAGTTAGCCGCGAGCGCGCTAGCGAAAACACAGGGGGAAATCATGCTTGGAAAGTTTATACGTTTCCTGACCCTACTTTTCTATGTACGTATTTCTTTTTTATACCAATGTGTTCGCAATAAAATTTTCTATAAGATGAACTGTATAACATTTGTACAAAGCATGTGTAAGAGAAGCGCCAAATATAGAACCACGTCGCTCAGTATGCATTCGCGGCAGAAACGAACGCATTGTTTTCGTTCGTTTGATGTTTGTCATGTTTATACTTGTTGAAACATTTTATAATTTGTATGACAGTGATCGCAGTAAAATTCCCTACACAGACATATACATAACACATACAAATATTTCCCACGTGTTGGATATATCAACGGCTAAAGGGAACCCGCTGCCACACGCTCGCCACACCCCCAAACATACTTTGTGTATTTTTTTTTACTCATAGAAGTTTATGTGATATAATATTCATTCTGGTACCAAAAAATTCGCAAATAAATTCTCTACAAAACAAAAGTATCCCCATCCATTTTGGTTAAAAAATGGAATTTATAGAAATATTTTTCCGATGGACGAGAAAAGTAGGCTGTTATGCGGAATCGTAAGAAAAAACGGCGACGAGTTATCTCTAATCTAAAGCGCGAAAGTGTTAACATACTAAGTAGGTTAGGTAAGGTCGGTGTTTTCTATGAAGCTTTTCAAGGGAAACTATTATGTTTAGTATGTCACCTATGCACGCAACTAATAAGTCAATATTGACTTATTAAATTTGCGAGAACGGGTTGTTTTATGAACATAATATTGCCGGAACAACCGTGGACATTTTCAAGAGGAAATTAGATTTATTCCTCCAAGGAGTGCCGGACCAACCGGGCTGTGGTGGGTATGTGGCCCTGCGGGCCACTCCAAGCAACAGCCTAGTGGACCAAACTCTCACAAGTCAAGCCTGGCCTCGGGCTGGGCTTGGGGAGTGAAGAACTCCCAGAACCTCATCAACCAGGTATCAACCAGGTAATAATTGAATCGCTAATATGCACACCATAATTTTGAGTACAGCGATGGTTCACACATTTTATTATATAAACATATCACAATACACACTATTGAATAATATTACTGCAAAAAACTAAGAAAAAATAAATCGGAGACATTGAAACAATTAGGTAATAATATATTTGTGGCAAGTGCCGCCTGACAGCTCGGGCGGAGTAGACCTCGTCTGGCAAAGGCTGTCAACGCCCTTTTATTGCTCTTCTGCCATCCTGGGGTAACGCGCTCTCACTTTCTCTGTTTGGTGCGGTTGGTATGCGGGGCTTTTGGACTTTATATATATTTAGTCCTGTAGAGAATTCTATTGCGAATACATTGATACCAAATTTAAAAACCTAGGACGAGAATTGAGATGACAAAGTTGAAAAGAGTATTCACTTTTCAGTATTACCGCACGCTCCTGTGGAATGCCTGGCGCACTTTGGGGTGGTCTGGCGCTCGTTTGGCCAAAGCACGAAAGTGTTAACATGTTGCTCTCCTACTATGTGCAGATTTGATTGTGTTTTGTACTCTGTATTATGTTTAAGGTCCTCATTTTTACCATACCCAAGTACTTGGAATTTATCACTGTTAAACATCATGTTATTTCATGCTGCCCAGTCAAAAACTTTATTAATATCAGCTTGAAGTTTTTCTAATGTCTTCAGCAGAGGTAATTTTCATGCCAATTTTTGTGTCATCTGCAAAGGATGACACGAAGCTGTGACTTATATTTTTGTCTATATCTGATATGAGAATAAGGAACAGCAATGGTGCAAGGACTGTACCTCGAGATACAGAGCTTTTAAGTGCTCTTGGACGTGAGCGTTCACCATTTTGACAAATAATCCCAGCATGCCCCATGGCCGTCGGGAGCCTCAGTATCAAGGAAGCAACCACGTGTGACATCATCAATGAGCTCCCGGTCTATTGTCAGCTGCGGTGTTGAAAAACTACTCTCAGATGCTGAAATACAGGACATATTGTTTGATGAGGAACACATTACTGACACTGAAGACTACGGTCCTAATAAAGACCTAACACAGGCATCTGACACAAGTAATTTGGATGTTGAGGTGGACGATGTCGAGTGTGTGTAAACTACAGCGAGGCAAGCGCCGGCATGTCGTGCGGCCCGAGGAGAAAGACGACAGTGTGCCCTCGACATCTGGTGTTCGTGGTAGGCCTATACTACACAGAACAGCCTCATCTCCTGCCATTCGCAGCTCTAGCACAAGACGATGGAGCCGTGTTGTTGTTGTGCCTGTACTGTTGGTGCTGGTGTAGGCCGTGGTGTTGGCGCCAAAACCAGAAACACAGGTGTACTTGTGTGGGAGGAATGTGACAATTTTGTCCCACAAATTCCAGCATTTGATAATACCGATGTTGGTGTGACACCCTTATTTTCCTGTACTGGTGGTGATGTGGCTGACATTGATTATTTTATGGCATATTTCGATCAGCATTCATAGACCATCTTGTTGCAGGGACGAGCCGATATGCTCTGCAGCTCATTGCCACTGGAATTTTACCCGCCTCTCGAATGACACGACTATTGAGGAAATGTATGTATTTTTAGCATTGTTCATGATGATGAAGCATACAGAATAACACGTGATCCAGGATTATTGGAACAAAGACAGCCTTACACTACACTACACTTTTAACAGTTATAACACTACACTGTTATTAGAACAGCCTTGTTCCAACATCCCCTTGTTCAACTGGTACATGTCATGTGATAGGTTCCTGCTGCTTCTCAGGTGCCCACACTTTGAGAACAACAATGATAATGAACACAGACACAACAGAATGTGGAAAGTGTGGAACATATTTAGTGACTTGAGAGAAGCGTTGTGACTATTTTGTACCAGCACAGAATGTCGTGATTGATGAATTGCTACTTCTCTTCAAGGGACGACTAGCATTCAAGCAATACATACCATCGAAGTGCCACAGGTTTAGACTAAAGTTCTTCATGTTATGTGACTGCGAAACTGGCATGATATTGTATTCTGGTACAACATTGACATACTAGGTCAAGATCCATATGGGTTCTCGGGCAGTGTCGTGAAAACACCCATGGAACTAATGCTGAACAAGGGGCATGTCCTATACACTGACTACTACTACTACTGCCAGCTCCTTGCTGAACAGAATCCTCGTTGGTCACAACACTGGCATTAGTGGCACTGTCAAGACATACACAGGAGGGAAATGGTCTGGTTTGGCATTGGTATTGCAGTGGGTGAATGCCAGCTGAGAAAGTGTGATAAAATGTTATCTGTGCGCTAGAGGGACAGATGCGAGGTGAATATGTTAACAATTATTCACACCGGTGCAATGTTGGACAATAGCAAAGTGTTGGCATTTGGCATTTCCTGGTTCCCTGTTCTAGGGTTCGTGTGTCTCAGGTAATCCGCAGTGTCATCAAGTCTAGCCAGCCTGCGGTCTACCCCTTATGCCCATGATGTATAGAAATATCCTGCTTTGGCTGCTGTCTTTGGGAATATGTCTTAGGTTGACATTCGGGCGTGGGGGTTTTGGAGGTCGAACAGGGTCCTGTCCACCAGGTATCTAGTGAACATTCCGAGCCCCTCTCCGGCCTTGTATTGCCGGAGAGGGGCTCAGATGGGATGTCTGTCGCGACTTGTCTCATGTTCGTTTTGAGACCTGAGGTGCTGCTGCCTCCTGGGTAAGTCCCTATTTTTACTAATCTTTGGGTAGTTAGCTTCAGGAAGCTGATGTGGCTCCCCACAGAAAACGAAGTGTAGAATGTAATGAAACTCCATTTTCTGGGCAAACTCCGGAGGTTCCCTGACACCCTCCCTCCCTCCCTCCCTCCCTCCCTCCCTCCCTTCGGTCGGTGGTTTTCATCATTCTTGAACTGAGGGGGTGAGCAGGCTCCACCACCACTCCCTCTCGATGGGGTGGGGAGGTGCTAATATGTGGTTAGGTTAGGGGGAGGATGTTTTGTTTGTTTTAATTTGGAGGGAGTCATTTTACTTGGTTCGAACATGGATTGCAATATAAACCAGCTTGTGGTTTGTTTTGTTTTGCCTATCTTTCTTGGCGTCTTCCCCAGTCGATGGCAAGTGTGACATAATCTAAATATAAAGGGCTCATAGGCCATTGCTCCCTGTGCTTTTTTGAGGGGACTAGGTTCTGGCTTGTGATTCCCAGTAGGCACAAGAACTGTTGTGACTGATATGACTCCAGACTAATATTGCTCATGTCAGTTTAGATAGCTTCAGGGAGCCTCCAGGGCTCGTCCAGAAAGTGGCATTTCATTATATTAAATGCTGTTTTTTTTTATTTTTTCAGTGCAGTACAATATCGTTCTTCACTTAGCAACATAAATGAACCTATTTCTTGCAGTTATATGGCTATTCTGTAATTTGTTTCTGTAATAGTACTAATTTCATTTGCAGGCCAAGGAAGCAGGTTTCTTCAAGTTAGAGGTTGATGCCGCAGAGATAGCAGAGGAAATGAGCAAAGAGCGCAAGATGTTTCAGCTTCAGATGTGTGATGTAAGTGTAATATTGCTAGCTTCTCTTGTAACAAATCTCCATCATTAATTTTTTTTTATTGCTGTGAACATAAAATTTAAACTTGTGGGATGGTCTCTGGGAAATATCTAAGAAATTGAAGCATAGTTGACCCGACCACACATTAGAAGGTGAAGGGACGACGACGTTTCAGTCCGTCCTGGACCATTCTCAAGTCGAATCACAATCGACTTGAGAATGGTCCTGGCCGGACCGAAATGTCGTCGTCCCTTCATCTTCTAGTGTGTGGTCTGGTCAACTTACTTTAGCCACGTTATTGTGACTCATCGCCTGCAAATTGAAGCATAGTTTTAAAACCCAACAAGCAGTCAGCATTAACCCCTGGGCGGTACTGCTGCTAATAACCAACAACATTGCTGCGTGCAAGAAAAAAAAATTTATTTTTCTTTTCTAAGATTGTTAAAATGTGTTCCCTGATCATGGGAAAAATAATACAAATATTGTAAGTGACATATTTTGGCTGCAATAGGGTGAGGAAGTCTGGCACGATTCAGGCGTTAACAGAGTACAGTGCTCATCCAGGGGTGGTCTCTTCCACCCAAGCCATCAGGCGGGCGTCATCACAAAAATATTATTACCTAATTATTTCACTGTTTTTTTTCCAGTAATATTATTCAGTAGTGTGTAGTGTGATATATTTCTATAATGTGTGAACCATCACTATACTCAAAAGTATGGTCTGCATACTGTATTAGTGATTATATTATTATGTTCCTAAAACAATAAGCATTTTTTCTGGGGGGAGCCTCGTTGGCTTCCCGGAGCTTATCCAGGCTGATATGCTAATGTCAGACTTTGGCATCAGTCATGTACTCACCTAGTTGTGTTTGCGGGGGTTGAGCTCTGGTTCTTTGGTCCCGCCTCTCAACTGTCAATCAACTGGTGTACAGATTCCTGAGCCTATTGGGCTCTATTATATCTACATTTAAAACTGTGTATGGAGTCTACCTCCACCACAACACTACTTAATGTATTCCATTTGTTAACTACCCTGACACTGAAAAAAATTCTTTCTAACGTCTCTGTGGCTCATCTGGGTACTAAGTTTCCACCATGTGTATGGAGTTCTGTGGGCCTTCTGGGGACCACGAGCCAGAACCTGGCCCCCTCAGAGAGGCATGGGGAGCAATGGCCTATAGAAACCCCCGTGGGGTTGGAAGCATTCTATGTCTGCCATTGACCGGGTCAGGCACCCAGAAAGGTAAGCGTCCCAAAACACACCTCTATTCTGGTGAAAATTGCTATCCAAACAAGTGGATAGAACTCCCTAAAAAGAAAGACGCAAAGGAGCATGATGTCGCATGACGTCACACGTCACCGTGCCGCTGTCTACACAGCCCCCCCCCCCCCCCTCCCCGCGGGTGGAAAGGGGGGAGCCCTAGACCCTCGCGCTGGCTATCCATCCTTCAGTTCTAAGGCTGATGCTAGAGGCAGAGGTCGTGTGCTCTGGCTCCAGTGATTTTTCAGCACTGTGCTTTGAGTGTGGTGGCTGTCTTCCAGGGGTGTGAGAGCCGGGAGTTATTCTACAGTACTCGGGCTGCATGTGCCTCGGGTTCCCTTCTCTAGGTGTCCTGTAAGTACTGCCCTTGGGGCTTGGGGTTACCTTCCACAAGTTCCTTGGGTCCTGCCTCTGCTGGGCTGTTTCATTGCTCTGTTTTTTGGCCGCCCTTTGGGTGCTTGGGTGTTTTGTCTCCCTTGTTTACCTTAGAGTAAGAGGGAGTTTGCACTGGTACGGGGTGTAGTGTGCTGCGCAGCTTGTTTTTACCATTCTAGCGGCTCTGTTCCTTTGAGTACGTTGTCCTCTTGCGAGGTTTTCTTTTTCTTTTTGCTTGTGCCTTGTGGGGGGGGGGGGGGGCTGCCTTGCTTGCCCCCTGGTATTTGACCTAATACGGTTTTCTTCTGGTGGTGCCTCTTGCTAGGTCCCTGTGAGTGTTCACGTCCCAGGGGTTCAGTTTTTAGAAGGTTGTTTGGTAGATTTGGGCATTGGTTAGCAGTACCCTGCCTGGGCTTCCCTGACTGTGAGTTCCGTCTCAGGACCATGGGTATCCCCATGGGGTGCGTGGATCCGATGTATGTGACCCCTGAGTCCCCGCCTCGCTTTGTGCAAGTTTGAAGGTGCTCTCTCCCCTTGTCTCAGGGTAACTCATTTTTTTTTTGCCTTTGGGGTCGGTGCATCTTGCAACACGTTTGGTTGTTTGCTCCCTGGAAGCCCCGAGGCTGCCCTGTTTTGGTTGTTGTGACAGGGCTTGGGGGTGTTGGTTGCTTCGGTTTTGTTCTTTTCTCACCCCTTGTCTTTCCCCTGTTGTGGTTTAGTCTGGTTCTCCCCCCCCCCCCCTTCCTCCCTGCATCTGGATCCCTTCCGCCTGTGGGTTCGGGGTAGGGGCAGAGATTCAATGGTCTTGAGACTCTGGCGGTCTCGGTGGTTTCCCCTTCCGGGGTAGCGACAGGGGCATTCGAGCCTGTTCCTCCAGCGGGGTTGTATGAGTCTGCCAGTGGGCTCTTTTCCTTAGTATTTTTCCGGCTGCCCCGGCCTTTTCTTGCGAGGCTGGGGCTTTGGGGGAACGGCTCGGCCCAGGGCCTGCTGTGGAGGTTCCCAGGGTTGGAGAAGAGTTGACCTGGGGGGCCTCGGGCGCTGTTGGACCCCGCTGGGGTTTTCTTCCCTCAGTGCGAGGCTTGCGGTTACGGGGAGTGGGGCTTTTCCTTCCCCCCCCCCTTCCTCTGTGTACTTGTTGTTGGGCGTCAGTCCCTCCCCGGGTTCAGATCCTTGTCCCTTCGGATCCTTTTGGTTCCAACCTATCAGTTCGTACTTTTCTCCGTTTCTACCCCTTTTCTCTGGGCCGGGTCTTATCCGTCACGGAGGAATCATGTTCCCCGGGGGAGCCGGTCGGCCGAGCGGACAGCACGCTGGACTTGTGGTCCTGGGTTCGATCCCAGGCGCCGGCGAGAAACAATGGGCAGAGTTTCTTTCATCCTATGCCCCTGTTACCTAGCAGTAAAATAGGTACCTGGGTGTTAGTCAGCTGTCACGGGCTGCTTCCTGGGGATAGAGGCCTGGTCGAGGACCGGGCCGCGGGGACACTAAAGCCCCGAAATCATCTCAAGATAACCTCCCCTATTATTAACTTGGTACTGCATGACTTTTGGTCTCGGGTGCGACTGTGCCTTTCTGAGCCTTTGTGATAATGTTTGCCTTTGAGAAGATCTCAGGGGTTCGGGAAGGTCTTCGATTCTTCCCGCATTATTGGAACGTCTGTCATCTTCCGATCAGGCTTCCCTCCGGTCTTTTTAGGACTCATCGGTCCTCATCCGTGCTTCTTGGTTTTTGATACTGTTTTGTTCTTTTGTCAATCTATTTTCTCTCTGTCTCTGGGCCTCTGCTCTGTCTAGGCACTGCTATTATTTTGCAATACTCCTTGTTGGCGCCCCTCCCCGCTGGGCGGGTTTGTGCATTTCGGATCTCATGCGTCCTGCCCATGCGCCGTGAGAGTTTTTGTTGTGGACGGTGTACACAAGTGCGGGTGTTCCATGTCCTTGTTCTCTCGGGTACTTTGCCTCTCTCGCTTCTCTCGTCTCCAGTTCATGCCCCATAGATGCTGGGGGTGTTCTGGATTGCCGCTATGCGGAGGACGCTGGGTTTTCCCTGCATATCGGTGTGGGGCACCTCCTTTGCCACTACCCTACTCTTCTCCTGCAGGTGCGGCTCTGGCCTTCTTCTCTGGCGGTGCTCCCAGGCTCCTCTCGGCTACGTTGTGTCATGACACGTTTGTGCCTATGTTCCGAAGGTGAGTTTATGCGGTCTGGCGTATCTTTCGGCCAGGCGCTGGTTTATGGCTACGCATTACGAAAATACGAACAAAGGTGACTGTAGAGGGCTTATTGGCCCATACTAGCACTTTCGCCCGGGCATGACGCAGCATTGCGTCATCCGTTTACTGGCGGTAATACCGGGGATGACGCAGCATTGCGTCATCCACTTTAAATAATCGCCAAAAATCAGGTTTTTATCCGATTTTTTGGGGACTGGTTTTAAAATGTGCGCCGATGTCTTCCCATTTTCTTTGTTGAGCCTCGTGGCCCTCAGGTGGCTTGGCACACGATGTCGGCCCATTCTTTTCGCTCCACTGTTGTGACCAATGTCACCTCCCCTCACATCTTTTTTTTTTTTTTTTTTTTTTTGAGATATATACAAGAGTTGTTACATTCTTGTACAGCCACTAGTACGCGTAGCGTTTCGGGCACGTCCTTAATCCTATGGTCCCTGGAATACGATCCCCTGCCGCGAAGAATTGTTTTTCATCCAAGTACACATTTTACTGTTGCGTTAAACAGAGGCTACAGTTAAGGAATTGCGCCCAGTAAATCCTCCCCGGCCAGGATACGAACCCATGACATAGTGCTCGCGGAATGCCAGGCGAGTGTCTTACCACTACACCACGGAGACTGCTCAAACGTGTGAACATTTTGTCTATTTTCCGTGGCTATATTTCTTACTGCGGCTTTAGAAACTATCTACGCTTACTCCACGATAGATAGTGATCATGAACAAGGCCCTTCCAGGAAGAAAATTGTGAAAGAAAGGCTTGAAAAGGAAGGGAATTGGGAGTGTAGCTGGAAGGCGTCTGAGCGCTCACTCGCGGCTAACGCGTGGCCCGTCTTCAACTCGTCGGTGGTTGGAGCGTGACCAGGTTTTTTATTTTATATGCTAATGTTCCTCTAGAGAATTCTATTGCGAACCCATTGAGACCAAAATGAAAGACCTAGGACAAAAATTGAGGTGACCAGAGTGAAAATAGTGAAAACATTTTATCGCGTTTGCGCACTTCTAGGTAACTCATTCGCACTTTCTCTGTTTGCTGCGGGTAATTAGCCGGGCTTTTGGAGTTTATATGCATTTAGTGCTGTAGAGAATTCTATTGCGAACACAATGATACCAAATTTAATCTCGTAGGACGAGAATTAAGGCGACAAAGTTGAAGAGAGTATACACTTTTCAGAATTTACGCGCGCTCCCGTGACACCCTGGGTCCCATATCGCACAGTTGAAGGGTGGCGCGCGGGGTACGCCAAAGTGCTAGGCAGTTCTTATTTATACCCATCCGGTCCCACTCATATACATGTTCATCACATGCCCGAGTCAATTGAGGGGCCCCACCTTCCTCATGTTACGAGGTACAATGGTGGAGATCAGACCACACACTAGAAGGTGAAGGGACGACGACATTTCGGTCTGTCCTGGACCATTCTCAATCGACTTGAGTGGTCCAAGACGGACCAAAATGTCGTTGTCCCTTCGCCTTCTAGTGTGTGGTCTTATCAACATACTTTAGCCACGTTATTGTGACTCATCACCTACAATGGTGGAGGTAAATGTTCTGGGGTAAATGTTACTCTGGGTCAGGATATTATGAGGCGACATTTTGCTGTGGCTTGATACTGGGGATCCGTGATGGGGTTTTGTTGGCCCTGACGTGCTTCTTCTTGGGGCCTTTCTTGTTCGTCTGTGTTGTTTGTTACACGTTGGGTCTTGGCCCATTTTTCGTGGTCTTATCTGGGTCACTCTTTCCTTGCCCATCTTTCAGTGCCTGGCTTAGCCCTTCCATATCCATTGGATTCTCTGTGCTCCACCTAGTTGTCCTTACCTAGCTGTGCTTGCGGAGGTTGAGCTCTTGCTCTTTGGTCCTGCTTCGTGGCTGTCATTCGCCTGACATAGACATGGCCTCTGTATTGTTGGTCCTGTCGCTTTCGTGCCCGTTGCTGCCTGTTGCCGCCTCTTCCTATGCTCGATCAGTCCATGGCAGGACTGGTTCGGTTCTGCCTCGAGTATCTCACCATCTGTTGGTGGTCAGATGGCTTCGTTGATGGTGTCCCACCTGCGTGCTTCATCTTGGCGGCAGTTTGGAGTTTTCTTTGGCGGTCCTTCCTTTTCCTTTCTGTCCCTTCCTTTTCCTTTCTGTCCCTTCGTTGGTTTGCTATGTTTTTTTGCGTGGTCTGATCTTTCTCTTGTGGAGGTTTTGGGACGTTATCTTGCCATATACCTGTCTTGTGCGGCGCTGGCAGAGCAGCTTGGGTTGCTTCGGTTTTGGAAGTTGCCTCGGCACCACTTCACGAGCCATCTCTGGCATGGCTCACCTTCGGTCTGCTCTTGCGCCACTTGAGCCGTCCTGGTTCTTGGATTGCGTGCTCTTTTCTCTTCTCCTTGGTTTGTGGTGGCCCCTTCGGTTCTGAATTGTTCAGAGTTCCCCTTTTCCCGGTTCCTGAGTGTGGTTCTCTCGGGTTGTCCGCGGGATGGTTTGGTCCTGCCATCCTGCTGTCTGTCCCTGTGCACATGTCCACATGTCATTCGTTGGTTGGCTCTGCATTCCTTTGTTGATGTTCCTGGGCCTTGGGTTGGTGGTTACAGTTTTTGTCTCCACTTCGCGTTAGGGGTGCGCGTCTTCAGCCTCCTGGATAAGGTCCCTCTTGTTTTCATATTTAGGTATTTAGCTCCAGGGAGCCGATGGGGCACCCCCTAGAAAACCAGTGTTGAATGTAATGAAATGCCATTTTCTGTGTGAGACCCCGGAGGCTCTCCGGCATACCTCCCTCCCTCTGGTCAGTGTTTTTTTGTGTCTTTAGACATCCAGCTTCAGAACTGAAAGGTAGATAGCCAGCACGAGGCTCTGGGGTTCCCCCTTCGCCCTCACAGGAAGGGGGGGGGAGTTGCGTAGACAGCGGCGCAGCAACATGTGACGTCGTGCGACGTCATGCTCGTTTGCTTGTTTCATTTTGCGGAGTTATATCCACTTGTTCGGCTTTTGGTAGCAATTTTCACCAGAATAGGGGTTTGTTTTGGGACACTTACCTTTTTGGGTGCCTGACCCGGTCGATGGCAGACATAGAATGCTTCCAACCACACGGGGGTGTCTATAGGCCATTGCTCCCCATGCCTCTCTGAGGGGGCCAGGTTCTGGCTCGTGGTCCCTGGTAGGCCCACAGAACTCCATATACATGACTGATGCCAAAGTCTGACATTAGCATATCAGCCTGGATAAGCTCCGGGGAGCCTCCGGGTCTCGCCCAGAAAATGTTGTTTCATTACATTCAATGCTGGTTTTTTGCTGTTATTGCACTCTATACACACACACAAGTTATGTATAAGTATCTACATGTTTTGTTCACCATAACGAACCACTGAGCTGGTATGGTATCCAAACAGCAGTGGCCAGCAACACACCAGCCAGCAGATGATGCTGGTGTGTTGGTGGCCACTATGACTCACTCACCAACATCCCTCCTCTCGCCGTACACTCTTATCCCAAGTTCTTTCCCAAGAGGCAGACAAGAGGAGCTCCAGCATATTTCAACAATCCTAAGTATCGTAGTACAGGATGATGATAGTGAGTGGTGTCCCAGAGAACATAGAGGTATAGTGCTTTTGAAAAATAGGTGAGATAACAGGAATGTGCCAAGGGAAGTGAAAAATTTGATGAGAAAAGTTGCCCTAGTGTTTCCAGTGCAGAGAAGAACATTCAAGATGGCCGCTGGCAAGAGGAAATACAAAACAGACCTTGAATTTGCTGGATTCAATGAAGAAAGCATTGATATAACCAGTCTATACAATAAGTTGGTAAAATTAGATACTATAGTGAACACTCATGTAGAAATAATTAGTAAATTGAAAGAAAGTAATGACCGTTTAAATAGCAAAGTTTTATGTCTTGAGGGTTTAGTGAGACTTGTGCAAGGATAAGAATCAATTGGAAACAAATTGCAAAGCCATGGAAGAAGAAAATAAACTCTTAAAAATAGCTATGGAAGAAGTTAAAGTAAATTTAAACTTAAATGACTACAATAGGTTAGGTAAGGAAATTCAACAGGAGAAACAGCTTTTGTCAGCACAGATGGAGGAAGTTACACAGGGAATAGAACAGTGCAAGAAAGAGATGCAACTCACCTATGCACAAGTGGCCAAGGAGAAGGAAAAAATTGAAGAAGCAGTAAAGGAAGTCAAACACTGCAGCAACCAAGATAAAACAAACATTAGGCTGGAAGTAAAAAAAGAATTGGCGTCTAACCCGAAGTTGGTGCAAAACACAGTTGATCGGAGTAAGTCCCTGATAATTTTTGGCTGCAAAGAAAAGGAGATAACATCTGAGTCAGAAAGAGCTGTAGAAGAAGCAAAAGTAGTAGATAAAATTGTTGGCCTCGTGGAAGGTCTTACAACCATAGAGAATGTATGCGACTACAGGAGAATAAGCAGATGTGTAAAAGGGAATGATCGACCTTTGAGGATCACCCTAAATGGTGCCAAACAGATGGAAGAAGCACTAAGGAATGCTAGAAAATTACAAAGTGATGAGGATGGGAAAGTGTGGTTGTTAAGACGAGATGTTTGAAAAGAAGATAGGGAGAAGCTGAAACTGAACCTCGCTGAGGCAAAACGTTTAAATGAGAGCAGGAATGAAGAAGAAATCAATTCTTTTTTCTACAAAGTGATAGGGGTAGGCAGACCAGTAAAGTGGTACATAAAGGCAAGCCAACAAAATCATTAGAGAGAGGGGGAGTGAAAAATAAGAAGAGGGGGAACAAGTTCCTGAAGATTGCATACACCAACATAGATGGAGTAAGATCGAAGATACTGGAGTTAAATGATGTAATACAGCTGCAGACACCAGACATTGTTGCACTCACGGAGACAAAACTTGAAGATGTTATTTTAAATGAGGTCATATTCCCAAGGGGCTACTCAATTTGGAGACGGGACAGAAAAATTAGGAAAGGCGGTGGCGTTGCTGTGCTGGTGAAAGAACACCTAAAGGTGAACGAAATAATGACTGCCAATCCACAAGAAGTTGACATAATAGCACTAGAGATCTGCCATGAGGATGATAATCTAATGATCATAAATGCATATAGTCCACCGCCAAGCAGCACATGGTCAAAGGAGGAGCTAGATAGTAAACGAGAAGGCCTTATAACAATAATGATAGAGATCATAGTGAGAGCGGATAACGATAGATCACGACTGTTGATAGTCGGCGACTTCAACTTGAAATCCATAGACTGGGAAGCATATGAAGCTAAAACAGAAGATTTTTGGACCTGTCAATTTGTAAACCTCATCCTGGAAACATTCTTGTATCAAAATGTTAAACAAGCTACGAGGATGAGGGAAGGGGACGTTCCCTCCATGCTAGATTTGATATTTACCAGGAAGGAGGAAGAAATATTTGACAATCAGTATCTTCCTCCCTTGGGTAAAAGTGACCATATCTTTTTGGGAATAAATTATGCAATGCGTTATAATCTGGAAGAAAATAAGAAGGTAGATGCAATTGAAAAACCTGACTTTAGGAGAGGACATTATGGCAACCTTAGAAATTTTTTTAGTGTTTTAGTGTTTTTGTAGTGTATTATTAGGGACAGACTTGTTGCTAGGCAAGGAAGTGAATGAGATGTATGTCAAGTTTTGTGAAATATATGATAAAGGCACAAAAAAGTTTATACCAAAACAGAGATGCAGAACTAGGAAACAGGATTGGTTCAACAGAAATTGTGAGAGGGCCAGAGACCAAAAGACACAAAAATGGAATCAATACAGGAAGAGGCCAAACCCCCAAGCATACCAGCAATACAAGATGCGAGAAACAACTACACGGCAGTGAGGAGAGAGGCAGAAAGAAATTTTGAAAAAGGGTTTGTAGACAAATGTAAAACAGAACCAGGTCTATTCTATAAATTCATAAACAACAAATTGCAGGCAAAGGATAATATTCAGAGGTTGAAAATGGGAAATAGATTCACGGAAAATGAAAAGGAAATGTGTGAAACATTAAATGAAAAGTTCCAAAGTGTGTTTGTACAAAATGAAATCTTCAGGGAACCAGACTCAATAAGAATTCCAGAGAACAACATAGAGCACATAGAGGTGTCTAGAGACGAAGTGGAAAAAATGCTCAAGGAGCTAAATAAGAACAAAGCAGTTGGTCCAGATGGAGTTTCACCATGGGTTCTGAGAGTGTGTGCACCTGAGCTCAGCATTCCACTTCGATTTTTCAGGCATCCCTGTTTACAGGAGTGGAAAAAAATGTGTGGAAAAAGGCTAACATAGTTCCAATCTACAAAAGTGGAAGCAGGGAAGACCCCGTTAATTATAGACCAGTATCATTGACAAGTGTAATAGTCAAAATATTGGAGAAAATAATTAAAACTAAATGGGTAGAACACCTGGAGAGAAATGATATAATATCAGACAAACAGTATTGTTTTCGATCTGGAAGATCCTGTGTATCGAATTTACTCAGTTTCTATGATCGAGCAACAGAGATATTACAGGAAAGAGATGGTTGGGTTGACTGCATCTATCTGGACCTAAAAAATGCTTTCGACAGAGTTCCACATAAGAGGTTGTTCTGGAAACTGGAAAATATTGGAGGGGTGACAGGTAAGCTTCTAACATGGATGAAAAATTTTCTGACTGATAGAAAAATGAGGGCAGTGATCAGAGGCAATGTATCGGACTGGAGAAATGTCACAAGTGGAGTACCACAGGGTTCAGTTCTTGCACTGATGTGTATTGTCTACATAAATGATCTACCAGTTGGTATACAGAATTATATGAATATGTTTGTTGATGATGCTAAGATAATAGGAAGGATATGAAACTTAGATGATTGTCATGCCCTTCAAGAAGACCTGGACAAAATAAGTATATGGAGCACCACCTGGCAAATGGAATTTAATGTTAATAAATGCCATGTTATCGAATGTGGAATAGGAGAACATAGACCCCACACAATCTATATATTATGTGAGAAATCTTTAAAGAATTCTGATAAAGAAAGAGATCTAGGGGGTATCTTGAGGTTATCTTGAGATGATTTCGGGGCTTAAGTGTCCCCGCGGCCCAGTCCTCGACCAGGTCTCCACCCCCAGGAAGCAGTCTGTGACAGCTGACTAACACCCAGGTCCCTATTTTACTGCTAGGTAACAGGGGCATAGGGTGAAAGAAACTCTGCCCATTGTTTCTCGCCGGCACCTGGGATCGAATCCAGGATCACAAATCCAGCGTGCTGTCCGCTCGGCCGACTGGCTCCCTGCTCGGCCGACCGGCTGTCTGCTCGGCCGACCGGCTCCCTGTTCAGTCCTGGGTGGTTCTAGATAGAAAACTATCACCTGAGGACCACATAAAGAATATTGTGCGAGGCGCCTATGCCACACTTTCTAACTTCAGAATTGCTTTTAAATACATGGATGGCGATATACTAAAGAAATTGTTCACGACTTTTGTTAGGCCAAAGCTAGAATTTGCAGCGGTTGTGTGGTGCCCATATCTAAAGAACCACATCAACAAAATGGAAAAGGTGCAAAGACATGCTACTAAGTGGCTTCCAGAACTGAAGGGCAAGAGCTACGAGGAGAGGTTAGAGGCATTAAATATGCCAAAACTAGAAGATAGAAGAAAGAAAGATGATATGATCACTACATACAAAATAGTAACAGGAATTGATAATATCGATAGGGAAGATTTCCTGAGACCTGGAACTTTAAGAACAAGAGGTCATAGATTTAAACTAGCTAAACACAGATGCCGAAGAAATATAAGAAAATTCATTTTCGCAAACAAGAGTGGTAGACGGTTGGAACAAGTTAGGTGAGAAGGTGGTGGAGGCCAAGACCATCAGTATTTTCAAAGCGTTATATGACAAAGAGTGCTGGGAAGATGGGACACCACGAGCGTAGCTCTCATTCTGTAACTACACTTAGGTAATTACAGTTTGTGCTGTTATTACACTAAACACGTTATATGTAAGTACTGTATCTACATTTGTGTTCACCATAACGAACCCACTATCTAACCTTGCAGTTACCTTGCGATGGTTTCGGGGCTCAACCATGTTGAACCCCGAAATCATCTGCAGCCCACCTTCACCTTCCAATAATTTGGTCCCACTTGTATTGACTGACAGTTACTGTAGCAGTATTTAGCGATTCGCGAAGTTGCTGGATTCAAAACCAGTTTCATAGCCACACACATACCAATATTAAATTTGATGTCATATCCCATTGAGCTACTCTTATGATTGCCATCAGCATTTAACCCTTTAATTGTGCAACACATCATATGATGTGTTGAGTGACTTGCAGTAACTTGTGCTCCACATCATATGATGTTTTTGAGTACCGCCTCGTAGTAAAGTAATAATTTGTTTGAGTAGTTTGAGTAAAGGGGCCTAGTAGCCTGGTGGATAGCGCGCAGGACTCGTAATTCTGTGGCGTGGGTTCGATTCCCGCACGAGGCAGAAACAAATGGGCAAATTTTCTTTCACCCTGAATGCCCCTGTTACCTAGCAGTAAATAGGTACCTGGTTGTTAGTCAGCTGTCACGGGCTGCTTCCTGGGGGTGGAGGCCTGGTCAAGAACCGGGCCGCGGGGACACTAAAGCCCCGAAATCAACTCAAGATAACCGCTCAAGGTTTGAAAGGCCCGCTGGGTATAGGGGACCTCCATACGCTGCCCAGGGGTTATAGTAAACAGTCGCCATTTTGACAAAAAATCCAGCTACCTGATGTTAGACATCTGCAGGAGCTGAAGGAGGCATTTGAGCCGAATTCTGTGTTGCGTTTCACTTACGAGATGGAGAAGGATGGGAAGCTGCCCTTTCTAGATGTAACAGTCATAGAAAGGAGCGGAGGTTTCCACACTGATGTCTACACTAAGGAAACCAACATAGGAATGTGCCTCAATGCCAACAGTGACTGCCTAGACAGGTACAAGAGGAGTGTTGTTAACGCTTATGTCGACCGTGCTCTCAGCCACAGCTCAGGATGGAAGCAAGTCGATGAAGAACTCTGTAGGGTAAGGCAGGTTCTAGTCAACAACGGCTACTCCAATGGTTTCGTTGAAGACATCATAAGAAGGAAGGTGAAACGCCATGCAACCTCTGAAGAGACAACTAACACAACACCTGTACCCCCCTATTAGACTATTTTACAGGAACTTCTTTTCCACAGCTCATAAAACGGAGGAAAGGGTCCTGAAAGATATTGTTAATAGAAACGTTATCCCTACAGACAAAAATCAGAAGATACAATTGACGATCTACTCTAAAACCAAGAAAACGGCCAACCAACTCATGAGAAACTCTCCAGACACAAAGCAGAACGCTTTAAAAGAGACCAATGTCGTGTATGCCTTCAAATGCCCACTTGGGGACTGTAAGCCTCAAAGAATTCAGTATATAGGCAAGACAACAACATATCTTTCCAGGCAATTAACGATGCATAAGCAACAGGGCTCCATTAAGGAACATATAATCTCTTCCCACAACCAGACCATCACCAGAGAAGTCTTAACAAAAAACAAGGAAATCATCGATAGATACAGCGATAGCAGGCAGCTAGATATCTGCGAGGCACTACACATTAAGAAGTTGACACCAGCAATCAACAGCCAATTAATGCACAACTATATTCTACCCACTTCAAGACTTTGCTCCAATATAGAAGCATCAAGAAATATGGGCCAATAGGCCCTCTGCAGTTACTTCCATTCTTCCCTTTAACTTACAAAATATTATACCCATTGTTTCGTGTTCTGTCTTGTGTTGAAAGTTTGTTTTCACCTCATCCAAAACTGTTGTAACATATCACCTCACCCAAATGCAGGTATAAAAAAATCGAAGCTGTTTTAAACTCTGTTCAGTTATAGTTGTGTGTGTAAACTAAAGTCTTTGAAAATGTAATAAGTTTTACGAAACGCGTTCAAGTGTCGCGTCAGACTAGAAATAAAAATGAATTTTGGAGAATTGATTTTTCAGTTACCATCAACAGTGAAAAAGAATATAAGAAACATTGAGGAAAATTCGTGTTAGAATTATTAATCTTACTTTTTCGGTCATATTTAATATATGTCTACAGGAAAGACTGCTACCAAAATATACTAATATATATATATATATATATATATATATATATATATATACAGGTATATATATATATATATATATATATATATATATATATATATATATATATAATATGTATGTATATATATATATGTATATATGTATGTATATATATATATGTATATATGTATGTATATATGTATATGTATATATGTATATATGTATATATATATATATATATATATATATGTATATATATATATATATATATATGTATATATATATATATATATATATATAATATGTATGTATATATATATATGTATGTATATATATATATATATATATATATATGTCGTACCTAGTAGCCAGAACGCACTTCTCGGCGTACTATGCAAGACCCGATTTGCCTAATAAGCCAAGTTTTCCTGAATTAATATATTTTCTCTTAATTTTTTTCTCATGAAATGATAAAGCTACCCATTTCATTATGTATGAGGTCAATTTTTTTATTGGAGTTAAAATTAACGTAGATATATGACCGAACCTAATTAATTCAGGAAAACTTGGCTTAATATATATATATATATATATATATATATATATATATATATATATATATATATATATATATGTCGTACCTAATAGCCAGAACGCACTTCTCAGCCTACTATGCAAGGCCCGATTTGCCTAATAAGCCAAGTTTTCCTGAATTAATATATTTTCTCTAATTTTTTTCTTATGAAATGATAAAGCTACCCATTTCATTATGTATGAGGGCAATTTTTTTTTATTGGAGTTAAAATTAACGTAGATATATGACCGAACCTAACCAACCCTACCTAACCTAACCTAACCTATCTTTATAGGTTAGGTTAGGTTAGGTAGCCGAAAAAGTTAGGTTAGGTTAGGTTAGGTAGGTTAGGTAGTCGAAAAAACATTAATTCATGAAAACTTGGCTTATTAGGCAAATCGGGCCTTGCATAGTAGGCTGAGAAGTGCGTTCTGGCTACTAGGTACGACATATATATATATATATATATATATATATATATATTCAGGAAAACTTGGCTTAATATATATATATATATATATATATATATATATATATATATATATATATATATATATATATATATATATATATATATATATATTAAGCCAAGTTTTCCTGAATTAATTAGGTTCGGTCATATATCTACGTTAATTTTAACTCCAATAAAAAAATTGACCTCATACATAATGAAATGGGTAGCTTTATCATTTCATGAGAAAAAAATTAAGAGAAAATATATTAATTCAGGAAAACTTGGCTTATTAGGCAAATCGGGTCTTGCATAGTACGCCGAGAAGTGCGTTCTGGCTACTAGGTACGACATATATATATATATATATATATATATATATATACATACATATATATATATACATACATATTATATATATATATATATATATATATATATATATACATATATATATATATACATATATACATATATATATACATACATATTATATATATATATATATATATATATATATATATATATATATATATATATATATATATATATATACATATATATATATATATATATATATATACATATATACATATACAGAGCACCACTTGGTTTCCGAACTTTAGTTATCCGAAACTTCCAGTTTCCCGATTGGGGTTGGGGAGTCATGCTACCCGAACAAAGTTCGGGTAGGAAGGGGTCCGCCAAGCGTCACGCCGGCTTGTTGTGGTGGGTGGGAGATGGTCCAGTTTGCCCGCTGTGACTTCACAGATTCACGGCCTATTATTCCTATTATTTTGAATTGTCATAAGGCTGGAATGTTCAATCTGTGCTTTTGTTTTACATATCTGCACAATCAAGAAACATCTGTGCACCATGTTGGCTCCAAATGCACGCATTGCGTCAGTGATGGCTGACTGGTGGGTGGATGGACGATGGAGCTTAGGTGGGAGGCAGTATGAATGAGGGGGGGGGGGGGAGAATCAGTGAGAGAGGGGGAGAGAGAGATGCTAGGAGGGAGGGGGAGGTAGGGAGAGATGTTAGGAGGTAGGGAGAGATGCTAAGAGGGAGGGGGAGGTAGGGAGAGATGCTAGGAGGTAGGCAGGAAGGGATGGAAGTAGTGAGAATTAGGGAGGGAAAGGCAGGCAGGCAGGCACAGGCAGGCACAGGCAGGCAGGCACAGGCAGGCAGGCAGGCTAGCTTGCAGGCAGGGAGTGAGTGGTAGTCACGTGGTTGAACCGCGTGACCTTGAGAGATGGGATGTAGGGGGGCAGGTGGTTTGTTGGTGGTGGGGGTGAGACCGGCTCATTCCCGAAGATAAGCCTAACACACACTACCCGTTAGCATGATGGCAGGGAGGGAGGCAGGCTGGCTGGAAAGGAAGCAGGCTGGCAGGCTGGGAAGGAGGCAGGCATGCTGGCTGGGAAGGAAGCAGGCTGGCAGGCTGGGAAGGAGGCAGGCAGGCAGGCTGGGAAGGAGGCAGGCTTGCAGGCTGGGAAGGAGGCAGGCAGGCAGGCTTGCAGGCTGGGAAGGAGGCAGGCAGGCAGGCTTGCAGGCTGGGAAGGAGGCAGGCAGGCTTGCAGGCTGGGAAGGAGGCAGGCAGGCAGGCTTGCAGGCTGGGAAGGAGGCAGGCAGGCTTGCAGGCTGGGAAGGAGGCAGGCAGGCTTGCAGGCTGGGAAGGAGGCAGGCAGGCTTGCAGGCTGGGAAGGAGGCACGCAGGCAGGCAGGCAGGCTTGCAGGCTGGGAAGGAGGCATGCAGGCAGGCAGGCAGGCTTGCAGGCTGGGAAGGAGGCAGGCAGGCAGGCAGGCTGGGAAGGAGGCAGGCAGGCAGGAAGCGATATATGGGTGTTGAAGTGAACCATGAACCACGTGACCTTTGAGAGAGTGTGTGTGTGTGTAGGGGTTAGGGGTGGGGGGAGAGGGGGAGGTGTATCGGTGGTGGGGGAGGGACCGGCTGACTCCGTAAGCCTAACCACACTCCACAGACCTGTGACCCAGATTTGTTTCTTAAATGTACAGTACATCATCGTATATTTTAGGCAGGATGTGCCTGCAGGCTGGCAGGCAGGCTGGCAGGATGTTCCTGCAGGCTGGCAGGCAAGCTGGCAGGCAGGCTGGCAGGTTGTTCCTGCAGGCTGGCAGGCAAGCTGGCAGGATGTGCCTGCAGGCTGGCAGGATGTGCCTGCAGGCTGGCAGGATGTGCCTACAGGCTGGCAGGATGTGCCTGCAGGCTGGCAGGCAAGCTGGCAGGCAGGCTGGCAGGATGTTCCTGCAGGCTGGCAGGCAAGCTGGCAGGCAGGCTGGCAGGATGTTCCTGCAGGCTGGCAGGATATTCCTGCAGGCTGGCAGGCAAGCTGGCAGGCAGGCTGGCAGGCAAGCTGGCAGGATATTCCTGCAGGCTGGCAGGCAAGCTGGCTGGCAGGATGTGCCTGCAGGCTGGCAGGCAGGCTGGCAGGATGTTCCTGCAGGCTGGCAGGATGTTCCTGCAGGCTGGCAGGCAAGCTGGCAGGCAGGCTGGCAGGATGTTCCTGCAGGCTGGCAGGCAAGCTGGCAGGATGTTCCTGCAGGCTGACAGGATGTTCCTGCAGGCTGGCAGGATGTTCCTGCAGACTGGCAGGCAAGCTGGCAGGCAGGCTGGCAGGATGTTTCTGCAGGCTGGCAGGCAAGCTGGCAGGATGTTCCTGCAGGCTGGCAGGATGTTCCTGCAGGCTGGCAGGCAGGCTGACAGGAAACATCCAGAGGTTGTTTGCCAGACGTCTTAATAATCAGTTAGGAACAATTAAGGACTTTTATAAAGCGGATCAGGACTTCACTGATTGGTGAGTACAAACAAAACACGGTCGCATTTACGCTATGAACCTGTCGATTTTTTCCCCTAGAGTTTTTTCGTAAATTTTTTCGGAAAAATTTCTTTTTACATTTCTAGTTTATTTTTTCCCCTCTATTTCTCGTATACGAACTTACATGTTAACCGACGGGTCTCGTCCCCAAGGGGTTCGGAAACCAAGTGGTGCTCTGTATACATATACATATATACATATACATATATACATACATATATACATATATATATATACATACATATATACATATATATATATACATACATATTATATATATATATATATATATATATATATATATATATATATATATATATATATATATATATATATATATATATATATTAGTATATTTTGGTAGCAGTCTTTCCTGTAGACATATATTATTAAATATGACCGAAAAAGTAAGATTAATAATTCTAGATTATTAAGATTAATTCTAGATTAGTAAGATTAGAATTATTAATCTTACTTTTTCGGTCATATTTAATAATATATATATATATATATATATATATATATATATATATATATATATATATATATATATATATATATATATATATATATATATATATATGCGAACAAGCCTGAATGGTCCCCAGGACATATGCAACTGAAAACTCACACCCCAGAAGTGACTCGAACCCATACTCCCAGAAGCAACGCAACTGGTATGTACAAGACGCCTTAATCCACTTGACCATCACGACCGGACAAAATGAGGTGATATGTCCTGGGGACCATTCAGGCTTGTTCGCATTTGTGTTCCTCACGTGTGCCCCAAAGAATGAGGTGATTTGGTAAAATGCTATGCCCGAGATAACTATCCGAGTGCCGGCGGTGGGGTGGTTCATATAGCCTCGGCTATCACCTCATTTTGTCCGGTCGTGATGGTCAAGTGGATTAAGGCGTCTTGTACATACCAGTTGCGTTGCTTCTGGGAGTATGGGTTCGAGTCACTTCTGGGGTGTGAGTTTTCAGTTGCATATGTCCTGGGGACCATTCAGGCTTGTTCGCATTTGTGTTCCTCACGTGTGCCCCAAAGAATGAGGTGATTTGGTAAAATGCTATGCCCAAGATAACTATCCGAGTGCCGGCGGTGGGGTGGTTCATATAGCCTCGGCTATCACCTCATTTTGTCCGGTCGTGATGGTCAAGTGGATTAAGGCGTCTTGTACATACCAGTTGCGTTGCTTCTGGGAGTATGGGTTCGAGTCACTTCTGGGGTGTGAGTTTTCAGTTGCATATGTCCTGGGGACCATTCAGGCTTGTTCGCATTTGTGTTCCTCACGTGTGCCCCAAAGAATGAGGTGATTTGGTAAAATGCTATGCCCAAGATAACTATCCGAGTGCCGGCGGTGGGGTGGTTCATATAGCCTCGGCTATCACCTCATTTTGTCCGGTCGTGATGGTCAAGTGGATTAAGGCGTCTTGTACATACCAGTTGCGTTGCTTCTGGGAGTATGGGTTCGAGTCACTTCTGGGGTGTGAGTTTTCAGTTGCATATGTCCTGGGGACCAATCAGGCTTGTTCGCATTTGTGTTCCTCACGTGTGCCCCAAAGAATGAGGTGATTTGGTAAAATGCTATGCCCAAGATAACTATCCGAGTGCCGGCGGTGGGGTGGTTCATATAGCCTCGGCTATCACCTCATTTTGTCCGGTCGTGATGGTCAAGTGGATTAAGGCGTCTTGTACATACCAGTTGCGTTGCTTCTGGGAGTATGGGTTCAAGTCACTTCTGGGGTGTGAGTTTTCAGTTATATATATATATATATATATATATATATATATATATATATATATATATATATATATATATATATATATATAATAAGAACTAGTAGCCAGAATGCAGTATTTGGCCTACTATGCAAGGGCTGATTTGCCTAATAAGCCAAGTTTTCCTAAATTTATATAGTTTTCCCTTTTTTTTCTTATGAAATGATAAAGCTATCCATTTCAATATGTATGAGTATTTTTGTTAAATAGATAAACATAAAGAATGCTCACAGTGAATATTATAGTTCATACTTTTCATCTTATGGTATTAAAATCTCCAGAAACTATATTGCAACTTGGATAATTGCTTATTACATCCTTCTAATAATGTAGCATTTTCTTCTTCCAGTACTTAATTAAAGTGAATGAAATCAAGACCAAAAAGGGAGTGGAATTTTTGCAGAAGCTTGTGGAGTATTACCATGCATATTGCAAGTAAGTTTAGATATGAATATTATATTGTACACTTTCATATTTGCAGGCAGTTTAGTCATGGTCTAAATATAAATATACACCCCTACAATATAATCTTATATTGTAGGGGTGTTTAAGAGTTGCTAGGTAATGTTGTTAATGTTGTAATTGCCATTTAAATGTTAGATAAAAGTACACAGACAAAGTGTGAAAAAAGAATAAAAAATGGAATGTAGGGGAGGCGGAACAAAGGGCAGACGGAATACAGGACAAATTTGAATACAGGACAGATCAAAAGAAACGACAGAACAAAAAAATAAAGAACAATGAATGAAAGAAATAATAGAACAAAAGGAAAATAGAAAAGCAAAGAATAGAAAGAATGAAAGAGTAGAAAATGAATGGAAAAAGAGGGAGAATGAAAGAAAGAAGAGGGAAATGAAAGAAATTCCAGAAAGAACAAAAAAAAGAATGAAATAATATAAAAATAAAGGAAGAACATAAAGAATAAAAGAAATAACAAAGAATGAATTAAATGTAGTATGGAAGGAAGAACAGAAGGAAGAAAGAGAGAACAAAATTAAGAACAAATAGATAAATGAAAACAGAATGAAGGCATGAAAGAACAAAATGAAAAAGAATAAAATGAGAGAGAGAGAGAGAGAGAGAGCACAACAAAATTAAAAGAACAGGAACCAAATTAAAATAGAACAACATGTAAACAGAACAAATAATTTAAAGAATGAACAAAAAGGAAAGAAAAGACTCAAGAACAAAGGATGAAATAACATAGAAAAAATGTAAGAATAGAACATGAACAAAAGTGAAAAAGAAACCAATAATGCAAAAAAGAATTAATTAAACTGAACAAAAGAACAGTGAAAGAACGGATTGAAGGAATGAATGATCAGAAATAATGCAAAAACAAAGCATTAAATAAAGAATAAAAATAAGAATGTAAGAACAGAAATAAAACAAAAAAAACAAAGAATGAAAGAATGAAAGAACAAAGAAGGGAAAAAAGACGAAACAAAAGAAGAATCAGTGAGAATACAAGACCACACAAAATGAAAGAAAGACTCAAAGGAATGAAACACCAGAATTAAAGAAGAGAGTAAAACATGAAAAAATAAAGAATGAATAGAAAGAAAGAAAAAATAGAAAAAAGGAAAGAAAAAAAGAAAAAATAGAAAAAAAGAAAGAGAAAAAATGAAAGAGAAAGAAATTAAGAAAAGAAGGAAAGAAAAACGAATTGAAGACCCAAAATAATGAAAGAGCAGACCAAAATTACAGAAATAATGAAAGGAAGAGCAAAAGAGTGAAGAAAAAATTCTAAAATGAGCAAAAAGAGATGACACTAAGATCTATGATAAAGCGGGAAGTGAAGGTGATATTGAGACCTTACAAAAAGATCTACATGAACTCCACAAATGGTCTCGTAGCCTGGTGGATAGCGCGCAGGACTCGTAATTCTGTGGCGCGGGTTCGATTCCCGCATGAGGCAGAAACAAATGGGCAAAGTTTCTTTCACCCTGAATGCCCCTGTTACCTAGCAGTAAATAGGTACCTGGGAGTTAGTCAGCTGTCACGGGCTGCTTCCTGGGGGTGGAGGCCTGGTCGAGGACCGGGCCGCGGGGACACTAAAGCCCCGAAATCATCTCAAGATAACCTCAACATAACCTCAAGATGGTTAGATGACTGGCAAATGCTTTTTAATGTCGATAAATGCAAGACCTCGCATGTGGGGAATGAATGTCACAACTACCAAATTGACACCACTACCTTACAACAGATAGATGAAGAAAAGGACCTTGGAGTCAGAATCCATCATTCACTAAAAGTTGCACAACAAGTGGAAGTGGCAGTAAAAAAGTGAACCAAACCCTGGGAATAATCGAGCGTACCTTTACCTTCAAGGGAAAAGAAAGTAGTCGTTCAATTGTATAAGTCTCTAGTGTGTCCCCACCTGGATTATTGCATCCAGGCATGGAGATCTCGTCTTCAGAAAGACATTGCAGCTCTGGAGAAGGTGCAACACCGGGTAACAAAAAATCATCCCAGAGCTTAGTCAGCTTTCGTGTCAGGAACGGTTAAGGGCCACAGGGCTAACAACACTGCAGACAGTCATGACAAGGCGGATCTCATAGAAGGGAGGAGACAACTCCCTTTAAAATGTTAAACAATTTGGAGGATGTCGATCCGAACAGTTTCTCCAAAAAGTCAGATGTGAGACAAATGAGGAGCAATGGTTTCATGCTCAACTAGCCACAATGTAGGACAGAAAACAGGAGCTGCTTTTTCACCCATAGGGTTGTAAACCTGACGAATTCCCTTCCCACTGAAGCCGTAAATGGCAAAACTCTGCTGAGTTTTAAAATACAGCTTGAAAAGATCACCAGGGGAATTTGGGGGGGACCTTTGACAAGCTGCCAACTTCCTGTCTTTGTCGAGGTCATTAATATTATTGACCCTCAGGTAAATTCGGGTAAACGCACAAAAATTAGAGAAACCAGAAAGAAAGAATGTAATTACAAAAATAATAAAAGAAGGCAATAATAACTAAAGAAAGAATAAGCGAAAGAGAAGAAAGGAGGAGGCAGAAGACAGGAGGAGGCAGAAGACAGGAGGAGGCAGAAGACAGGAGGGGGCAGAAGACAGGAGGAGGCAGAAGACAGGAGGAGGCAGAAGACAGGAGGGGGCAGAAGACAGGAGGGGGCAGAAGACAGGAGGGGGCAGAAGACAGGAGGGGGCAGAAGACAGGAGGGGGCAGAAGACAGGAGGGGGCAGAAGACAGGAGGAGGCAGAAGACAGGAGGGGGCAGAAGACAGGAGGAGGCAGAAGACAGGAGGAGGCAGAAGACAGGAGGGGGCAGAAGACAGGAGGGGGCAGAAGACAGGAGGGGGCAGAAGACAGGAGGGGGCAGAAGACAGGAGGGGGCAGAAGACAGGAGGGGGCAGAAGACAGGAGGGGGCAGAAGACAGGAGGGGGCAGAAGACAGGAGGAGGCAGAAGACAGGAGGAGGCAGAAGACAGGAGGAGGCAGAAGGCAGGAGGAGGCAGAAGGCAGGAGGAGGCAGAAGACAGGAGGAGGCAGAAGACAGGAGGGGGCAGAAGACAGGAGGGGGCAGAAGACAGGAGGGGGCAGAAGACAGGAGGGGGCAGAAGACAGGAGGAGGCAGAAGACAGGAGGAGGCAGAAGACAGGAGGGGGCAGAAGACAGGAGGGGGCAGAAGACAGGAGGGGGCAGAAGACAGGAGGGGGCAGAAGACAGGAGGAGGCAGAAGACAGGAGGGGGCAGAAGACAGGAGGGGGCAGAAGACAGGAGGGGGGAGGGCAGAAGATGGGCGGGGGGCAAAAGACGGGAGGGGGGAGGGCAGAAGACAAGGGGGGGCAAAAGATGGGAGGGGGGCAGAAGAATGGTGGGACAGAAGAAAATTAAGAGAAGTGGTTAAGGCAGGATAGATAGACAAAAAGAACGAAATATGAATAGGAAGGAAGGAAGGAAGGAAAGAAAAAAATAATGAATGAAAGAACAAAACATATTGGACGAAAGAAAAGAAAGAACAAAGGAAAGAAGGTAAGAAAGAATGAAGGAGTGAAAGAATGAAATAAAAAACAAAAGAAATGGGGAAAGAAAAAGTAAAAAAGTAAACTAAAGAGTGAACTAGAGAAATAAGAAAAAGCAAGAAGAAACGAAAGACAACGAAAGACAAAAACAAATGAAATAAAAAGAACAAAAAAAAAGAAATAAGGAAAGAAAGAAGGAAACAAACAAAAATGAAACAAAGGAAGGAAGGAATGAGAGTGAAATAAAGTATGACAATGAACAAAAGAATGAAAGAAAAGGAAAGGAGGAAAAGAAGAAATGTGTAAAGGAGCAATGAAGGAAATATTAAAGGAGTATGGGAGGTATGGTGGAGAGGATGAATGGGGGACTGAAAGAAACAGAAAGCTTTCCCTTCTTCCATGTTTGCCATGATTGAACTTTACTTTACCTGCAGCGGAGGAGTGGGGTACAGCTCGGTGGCCCAACCGTCCTGGATTTAGACTTGGCAGTGATAATGTACGGCATTCTCATAGTCCATTTGCATCCATGGGCTTCACACAGGGGCTCGGTTTCTAGGCAGTTGGTAGTAGTTGATTTACTTCATTCTTGGGGTCTTCATTTGCTGGTCTTCTATCTTGAGCTCTTCTTTCTTCTGGCATTTTCCATCAAGCTTGGATCGTTGGCCTTCTTGGGTTTCATGGTAGTTTTACTTCTTGTTGACATAGCAGTGCTTTCGTTCAAGGTTATAGGTGTGGTGTCCAGAAGGAAATCCTCAGGGCTGTAGTTGCACTCCCATTGAGGAGAGTATGGTGTTCCAACTGAGACTTCTTCGTCTGATGAATCGAAAGCAGAGGCGGTGATCCTTAGGGTTGAGTAATAGCTGGTTCTGCAGCCAGAGTAGGAGGTTTGGTGGGAGTATACACAGTCTGTGGAATGACGATAGTAGGTGGCTCTGAAGGAGGCATGGTGGCAGACTATGCAGCTGCAGGGATGGTGGGTGTAACTGCAGCATATGTCGTCGGATGTAAAGGCGTTGGTTCCGGGGTGGCATCCTCCACAGTAGCTGCAGGAATGAGTATTACAACAGTAGACAATAGATCTATGAGCGTGGCAGCGTTCACAGTGATGTCTGGGTCAGGGGCCTGAGTAAAACTCGGATTAGAGGTGGTGTAGACTTCCTCGGGTACAGTGAAAGCTGGGAGGGCATTCGCTGCATAGAGCATGTTCAGAATCCCCACATATTCCTGGTAGTTGGGGCCAGCAGTCTTGTCAGCCACCATAATTAGCGCGTACACCGTACTCTCAGGAGCCAGTATCTGTCGTGGCGAAGGCTGGGTCAGTGATTGGCCGGGGTGAGGTGGTGGTGAGAGCTGGGTCGGTGAGTGGCACCGACTGGGTGGACTGGGAGTTAGGCCCCATTGGCTGGGTTGCTGCGCAGTGTCTCCACCCACTCCCGGGAGCTTTGGGAAAAGGACAGCTTGGATGTTGATTGAGGACGGTGCTCATTGAGTGGCATTATTCCGTATTCCTTTTGGTGTGGGTAGCGATGGGAGATAGCCATGTGGTTACCATCGCAGAAGAGACAACATTGGAAATCAGCTATGCAAATGGTGTAGTGGTGGTCCTCAGCATAGATACTACACTCAGTGACCCGGTCAGGGTATTTCTTGGTGGAGTGTGTATACTGTACTTGTAACACATGAAGTATTGTTGCAGATTGTAATAGGATTCCTTCTTGATCATGGCTAGTGGAATCTTGACTCAGGAGGACTTGAGCCCTTGTGTGGTAGCAAGGTTTGAGTGAGCAGACATTGTTGCAGATTGGTGGAGAAGGTGATTCTCTTTGGAGAAGGTCAATTTCATGGTCGTGCAGTCTCCAAATGTGCGATTGACGATTTTGAGATCGATTGGTATCATGGGAGAGTTCTCAGCTTCGATGGCCTCCACAATGTCTTGGAGGTCACGGTCAGTGATCTATTTGCTGGGTCCCCCTGATGAAGACAGATCTCTCGGCTAGGTGCTGCTGAAAGAAAATCAGGCTGATATGCACTTTTTCAAGTGCTGTGCAGATAGGCAGTGTTTCGAAGTGGTCGATGTTATCCTCTCGTGAATTGAAGAGATCAACATCCACTCCCTGGTAATTTTATTCTAATTTTGAGCCTAACCCCAGGCCGGGCTCAGGGAGAAGAAGAACACCGATCTTATAGCGGGAAGATTGTGCCTATCACAGCTACTTGACCACTATGACAAAGTCACTGACTTTGTGACTTTGGCATTAGAAGAAAAACAGAATGCAGATGTGGTATACATGGACTTTGCAAAGGCATTCAATAAATATGACTATGGAGTGATAGCACTCAAAATGAGGTCAAAGGAATAACTGGTAAAGTTGGATGGTGGATACTCAGTTTCTGTCGAACAGAACACAGAGTAACAGTCAACCATATAAAACAAAGTCCAACCACAGTTAAAAGCTCTGTACTTCAGGGTATAGTCCTTGCACCACTGCTTTTCCTTATTCTCATATCAGATATGGACAAAAATACAAGTCACAGCTTCGTATCATCCTTTGCAGATGACACAAAAATCACCATGCAGATTACCTCTGCTGAAGACACTGAAATACTTCAAGCAGATTATTAATAAAGTTTTTGACTGGGCAACAGAAAATAACATGATGTTTAACAGTGATGAATTCCAGGTACTTGGGCATGGTAAAGATGAGGACCTTAAACATAATACAGGGTACAAAACACAATCAAATCTCCCCAAATTAGGAAAGCAACATGTAAAGGATTTGGGAATAATGATGTCTGACAACCTAACGTTTAGGGAGCATAACCAAGCAAATATTGCGTTAGCCAGAAAAATGATAGGATGGATTAAGAGAACGTTCAAATCGAGGGATCCCATCACAATGGTTGTACTATTCAAATCACTTGTACTGTCCTGTTTTGAGTACTGTTCAGTACTCACTTTCCCCTTCAGAGCAGGAGAGATTGCTGAAATAGAGAGAGTACAGAGAAAATATACGGCACACATAGACGTGATAAAGCACCTAAATTATTGGGATCGTCTCAAAGCTCTCCAAATGTACTCGCTAGAAAGGAGACAAGAGATATCAAATAATACACACATGGAAAATACTGGAGGGCCAGGTCTCAAATCTACACAGTAAAATAACAACATACTGCAGTAAACGATATGGAGGAAAATGCAGAGAAAAGCCAGTGAAGAACACGGGTGCTATAGGCACAATCAGGGAACACTGTATAAACATCAGAGGTCCACAGTTGTTCAAAATCCTCCCAGAAAGTATAAGAAATATTGCCGGAACAACCATGGACACCTTCAAGAGAGAACAGGTAAGAAGTTTTCTTGCTGGTTTTCTTTTCTGCAAGAAGTGCTGGTCCAACCGGGCTGTGGTGGATATGTGGGCCTGCGGGCTGCTCCAAGCAACAGCCTGTTGGACCTAACTCTTACAAGTCAAGCCTGACCTCGGGCCAGGCTTGGAGAGTAGAAGAATTCCCAGAACCCCCATCAAGCAGGAATCATCCTCCCAAACTACCAAAAACCTCTTTCAGGTATGCTTGCCATGCTTGGCCTATGACTAGACTTGATTTGTGTTAACTTTGTCCAAAAGGATGTGGCTTGGACTTGACCCTAGCTAAATATTATCTGATAACTCTTGAACTAAAAAAGCTTAATTATTATGTATGATATGATAGTTCTTATGCGGCTCATATTTGTGTCCACCTAATTCCCATTCATTTTTCATTGTACCTCACCTCACTTCACCTCTCTCTCCTGCCTAAATATGTCCAATACTTGACCTGTAAATCATTTATTCTGAAGCTGTATTAATATACAAAAGTATTTAAGGAAATTCCTGTTTCAATTCTTCCTTCGTGGAAGGAAGGAAGGAAAACTGTCACATTTTCATCACGTGTTAATTTTCGTGATTTACACACACATTGTGTATAATATATATTTTTTAACAGGTACTTTGAAGAAGGCATGAAGACCTGGGCCCATTTTGGGTCTTACGTGAGCGAATTAAGTGAAAAGCTAAGAGATGTTCGACACAGACAGGAAGAAGAACGACGTCATTTGTTAGCAACTAGAAAAATAATCAGCAATTCACTGTCAGCTGAAGTAAAACCAGAAGTGAGTTGTTATTCAGTTATTGGGCATTGTGTGAAATAATGTGTAGAGTTCAGTGTTTCCAGGATCAGCAGCCCTGTAAGTACAGTGTACTGTACTGAGTTGTTGCAAAGAAGTAATTCTAATTCCAGTTGCTGCTCATGCCTACCTTTGGCCAAGGTCACATATTAAGTGTATTTTCTGTAGGGAGCCTCTTTGGCTCCCTGGAGCTATCGGGCTTATATTCAATTCATTAGATCAGGGCATTAGTCATGAGTTCAGCCTACCAGGGACCCCGAGCCAGAACCTGGGCCCCCTTTGAGAGACACGGGGAGCAATGGTTCCTGGAAAACCCACCTGTGATTGGAGGGTTTTCCTTATCTGCCATCGACCGGGGTTAGGCACCCAGAAAGGTAGGCATAACAAAACAGACCCAACATGTTAAGAAAATTGCAACCGAAAGCTGAACAGAGAGGCAGAACTCCCTCCAATCCCAAGGAAACTAGCAAAGGTCACACCCCATCACCGCGCTGCTCATCTGTGCAGTCTCCCACGCTGGGAACCTAGCCATTCCAGTTCTTCGGCTAATGCAATCCAGAGTAGTCGTCATCTCTGCCCTTGATTTCCTACGCAGTGTTTTGCCTTAGTGGTGTCCTCTGCTGTTCGTAGTGTGGTGGCCAGGTGTACCTGAAATGTACCGGGGCTGCATGGACTTAAAGCAGCCTTCCCTAAGTTTCCTGCGAGTACTACCCTTGTGTGTCGGGTTTTCTTCCCTTGTGCATTTGGGATGCCATTTCTGTAGGGGTTCTTGCTGCTCGGCATCTACCTCGTCCTTGGGGCCAGCTGGGGTTTCGTGGCCCTTGTTTGGCATTGGGTAGTATTATGATGTTGTTGTAGTAGTTCTCGATCATCTGTCCTTCCTTTCAGACAACCCAACTCAAAACCTGGAGAGTGCATATTTTGACCAGATCACCCTGGGCGCTTCTGGCACTTGGAGACGGGTTCAACGTCACACGTTTAAGGGGTTGCTGTTCGAATTCTCACCTCGTTGTCACGTGCACGCACCCACTCTCTCCTTATTTGGTATGATCTCCTCAATCCCTTTTCCTGAAATATTACTCTGTACAACCCTGTCCACAGCTATGGTTCTTGGTTCTTTCCATGACTCCCCACTCCTTATTTGGTATGATCTCCTCAATCTCTTTTTCTGAAATATTACTCTGTACTACCCTGTCCACAGCTATGGTTCTTGGTTCTTCCCTCCCCCCTCCCCCCGCCCCCCCCTTCCCCCCCCCCCCCCCACACACACACTCAAAAGGTGCAAAGGCATGCTACTAAGTGGCTCCCAGAACTGAAGGGCAAGAGCTACGAGGAGAGGTTAGTGGCATTAAATATGCCAAAACTAGAAGACAAGAAAAAGAGGTGATATGATCACTACATACAAAATAGTAACAGGAATTGATAAAATCGATAGGGAAGATTTCCTGAGACCTGGAACTTTAAGAACAAGAGGTCATAGATTTAAACTAGGTAAACACAGATGCAGAAGAAATATAAGAAAATACACTTTCGCAAACAGAGTGGTAGACGGTTGGAACAAGTTAGGTGAGAAGGTGGTGGAGGCCAAGACCGTCAGTAGTTTCAAAGCGTTATAAAGAGTGCTGGGAAGATGGGACACCACGAGCGTAGCTCTCATCCTGTAACTACACTTAGGTAATTACACTTAGGTAATTACTCACTCACTCACTCACTCACTCACTCACTCACTCACTCACTCACTCACTCACTCACTCACTCACTCACTCACTGTCACTGTCTGTCTGTCTCTCTCTCTGTCTCTCTGTGTCTCGTGTCTGTGTTTCTGTCTCTCTCTCTGTCTCTCTGTGTCTCGTGTCTGTGTTTCTGTCTCTCTCTCTGTCTGTCTGTCTGTCTGTCTGTCTCTGTCTGTCTTTCTTTCTTTCTTTCTTTCTTTCTTTCTTTCTTTCTTTCCTTCCTTCTTTCCTTCTTTCCTTCTTTCCTTCTTTCCTTCTTTCTTTCCTTCCTTCTTTCTTTCCTTCCTTCTTTCTTTCCTTCTTTCCTTCTTTCTTTCCTTCCTTCTTTCTTTCCTTCTTTCTTTCCTTCTTTCTTTCTTTCTTTCTTTCTTTCTTTCTTTCTTTCTTTCTTTCTTTCTTTCTTTCTTTCTTTCTTTCTTTCTTTCTTTCTTTCTTTCTTTCTTTCTTTCTTTCTTTCTTTCTTTCTTTCTTTCCTTCTTTCTTTCCTTCCTTCTTTCTTTCTTTCTTTCTTTCTTTCTTTCTTTCCTTCTTTCTTTCCTTCCTTCTTTCTTTCCTTCTTTCTTTCCTTCTTTCCTTCTTTCCTTCTTTCCTTCTTTCTTTCCTTCTTTCTTTCCTTCTTTCTTTCCTTCTTTCCTTCTTTCCTTCTTTCCTTCCTTCTTTCCCTCTTTCCTTCTTTCCTTCTTTCTTTCCTTCTTTCTTTCCTTCCTTCTTTCTTTCCTTCTTTCTTTCCTTCCTTCTTTCTTTCCTTCTTTCTTTCCTTCCTTCTTTCCTTCTTTCTTTCCTTCTTTCTTTCTTTCTTTCCTTCTTTCTTTCTTTCCTTCTTTCCTTCTTTCTTTCTTTCCTTCTTTCTTTCTTTCCTTCTTTCCTTCTTTCCTTCTTTCCTTCTTTCTTTCCCTCCTTCCTTTCTTTCCCTTCTTTCTTTCCCTCCTTTCTTTCCCTTCTTTCTTTCTTTCCCTCCTTTCTTTCTTTCCCTCCTTTCTTTCTTTCTTTCTTTCCCTCCTTTCTTTCTTTCCCTCCTTTCTTTCTTTCTTTCTTTCCCTCCTTTCTTTCTTTCTTTCTTTCTTTCTCTCTTTCTTTCTTTCTTTCTTTCTCTCTTTCTTTCTTTCTTTCCCTCCTTTCTTTCTTTCTTTCTTTCCCTCCTTTCTTTCTTTCTTTCCCTCCTTTCTTTCAGCTCAAGTGCTGAAGGTCCTCTGAAAATGAGCCTCAGGCCTCCAGCAAACTTTCTTCATCTCATAACGAGTCATTTATCTATATCCTGATTCTCTGCCCATATTCCTAAACTGTCGGTCAAATTTAACGAATTGTTTTACGTATGTATCTTCATGTCTATATTTCTTTGACCTCTTTTTTAGCTTAGGTCTTGCAGAATAACTCTCAAGATAGACTCGTTTCTCAGCTACCTGGGATCATAACAGTAGGGTGTGGTATTGTTGCTGATTGGGGCATCAAGGTGTTGCACAGCCAGCATACCTTCGCAGCAGCAGGTTCCTGTTTCCTCTGGGAACGTTGTACTTTTGCAGGGATTTTCTTTTCCTTTTGTTTGCTTTGCCTGGTGGGGATCTACCTGGCGTGCGTCTACCTGGTATGGCTATTGGACCACTTATAATAAATTGGTGGCCCTCTGCTAGGCCCCCGAGATGAAACATGTAACAGGGGTTTCAGTGTTTGATCTCCTCCCTTTTTTACACTTTGGGGTCTAACTGGTTAGCAACACCTTCCCAGGCTTCTCATAGCAGTCAGCCTACGGGCCCGTGGAAAACCATGTCGGGTTGACCTATGGATGCTTCTTCAGAGTTCCAGCTCGCCTTGTATGAGTTTAAAGGTTGCTGTGTGCCCTTGTCTCAGGGTGACAGTCACTGCTTTTGCCTCCATCATGCTGCCTGTTGGGTCAACGACACCTTTGACACGGAGTCTTGCAAGTCGTGTTCTTTGCATGCTCTCCAGTTTACCCATTCTGATAACATTGATATTCGGGTCAATAGGCGGCATCCGCATTGCATGCTAGGTTTAGGTTGCTGCAATGAGCTAGGTTGGTTGCTCACCCGGCTGCTCCGGGGCTGCCCGGTTTTGGTTATAGGGACCCGTATATGGGGGCGTTAGACGCTTCGACTTGGTCCAGTCTATGCTCCCTGGTCCTTTCCCAGTTGTTTACACTGCACCTCCCTCCCCCCTCCTCCCTGCTTTTGGCTCCCAAACATCTGAGGGTTTCGGAGTTGGAGCAGGATTTAGTTGGTAATGAGACTTGGCCAGCTTCTGAGGCTGCCCTGTTTGAGTTAGGGACGGGGGGGCATTTGAGCCAGTTCCTCCTGCTGAGGCTTCTGGGTCTCACCAGCAGGCCCCCCTTCCTCTCCACCCTTCCCCTGGACTCTGCCTTTTCTTCAGGGGTTGAGGGTATGGAGGCCTGCTCTGTTCCGAGTCCTGATTTGGGGGATCCCGGGGCTTGGGAGGAGTTGACTTAGGGGGGGGCTTGGCCTTCTTTGACCCCACTTGGGTGTTGGTGCCCTTTTCGCGGGGCTTGTTGTTTCGGGGGGAGGGGTTTTCTTACCCCCTCCCCCTTCCCTGTATGAGTATGTACTTGCTGCTTACCTCCTGTGAGACCCAGATTGTACCTGTCATGGATCCATCCTTGTTTGAGTTCATTTTTTCTTCCCCGTATTGGGTTCATTTGGAGGTTCTAAAGTCTTTCTGGCTGGCAGATTGCCTGTTCTTTTCGTTGGGGATGTGGCATGGGTTCTGTCGGACCCTCATGCTTCAGTGGTGAGAAACTTCTACCGTTCTGCAGGTTTACCTGGGGGGCGAGTTTGAGCACCTTAATGCGTGTCTGTTCACTCCTATCCTTCCTTGGGATGTTGGCCTGGTGCAGCTGCACGTGCAGGTTCCCATCTTTTCGGCGTCTTTGGTTGCTGAGGATTTGTGCGCCCATGGGCATTTGGCTTCGGTCTTGCACTTCTTTTCACTTCTCGAGTTGTCCTCGGACTGGCTTGAAAAGGATGTGGAGGCGTTGAGTGCCGGGCCTTTGTCTGGTGCGCTGGCCTCGGCAGCTAGGGCATCAGCCGCACTATTGCAGCTGTTTGTGCAGATTTTCAAGGAGGCGGTGTTTCTGTTCTTTGCTTCTTGGATCATGTGCCGGCAGGCTGTGCTCTCACTCTCTTTGAAATCTACTAGGGCCCTGGTTCTTAGGTTTTTGTCACCGTTTTGTCCGTTGCTGTTTGCAGAGTCTGCGGTCATGCAGGTTCTGCAGGTGGCTTCGTCTAGTTGTCGTCCTATATCGGACTTGTTGGTTCTCTGGGGTGGCCATTCTTGGCTTTCTCGGAAGGGTCGTGCCAGGGCTTGTGGTTTCTCCGGTCGGGCTGGGCCATTGGTGCCAGTTTCTGAGCCGACGTTGCCTTCGGAGCCGGCGTTGTCTGGTCGGTGCGGTGATCGCTCTGTTCGTTGGTCAGCTTTTTTCTCGGTTTGCTCCATAGATAGGGCAATGGGATGTAGGCTCATGCTGTTTGCTCATGCTTGGTCTCACGATTTGTGTGGATTTTGGGTTGTATCCACTGGCTTGTGGTGACATTGGGCGTCTCCTCCTCCTGGGGGTTCGGGGCTGGCAGGGTAGGCTTCTTCCTCTGCTCCGTCAGGTCATCTTGGAGTGGGTATGCTTGTGTGTGATCAAAATGACCCTGTCCCCCAGGTGAGTTTCCTGCCTGTTTCCAGTGCCGAAACGAGACTGTGCGGATCTGCAATTCATTCAGGCCTTGTCCTGTTTGAACCCCTAGATTCCATGCCCCACCTTTCGGATGACCACTCTGTCTCAGGTCCGGGTTCTTTTGGAGCCAAGGACCAGGATGGTGTCCCTGGACCTCAAGGATGCGTATTGGCACATTCCTATTCATCCTGTGTTCAGGGGCTGGTTAGATTTCGAGGTGGGGCAACAGACTTACTGCTTTCATTACCTTCCTTTTGGTTTAAATCGGATTTCACGCGTCTTACCCAGGTTGTGTTGACCCGTCTGTGTCTGCTAGGGGTTCGGGTTCTGGCCTACCTTGATGACTGGCTGGTGTGGGCTCCCTGCTGGTCTGCTTGTCTGCTCGCCAGGGGTGAGGTTCTTTCCCAGCTCGCCGGGTTCGGGTTCCTGGTGAACTGGAGGAAGTCCCATCTGGTTCCGTCCCAGGTTCGGACCTGGCTGGGTCTTGTTTAGGGTTCTCAGACCGCTTCCACATCTCTCCCTCCGGAGGCGTTGCTGCGGCTTTGGTCTCACTTGATGCTGTTTCTGGGGGATTCCCAGGTCACTCGGTGGTTGCTTGAGCAGTTGTGTGGGAGTCTGAACTTCACCGTGCTGGTTTACTTCACTAGGTCGGATTTGGCTTCTGTTCTGGTTCCTTCGGGATGCCCCTTCTGCCTCTCTCGTGATCACTGGGTTCGGCCTCTGGGGGCCTTGCGTCGTCGGCTTCCTCTTTGGGTTTTTTGAGGTTCAGTGCCTTGGCGCCTCCCCGAGCCCTCGCTCGATATGCTCACGGATGCTTCATCACTTGGCTGGGGCTTTGTAACCAGTGCTCACCAGGTTGGATAGGGGTGAAGGGGCTATCCTTCCTTTGGGCTAACAGCACGGTGCGGGAGCTTGCATTTGGAATAGATGTGACATTTGCCCCATTCCGTGAGCTTTCTTGTGCTTTGTTTCACATCTGGCTTGCTCATGCTTTGCTTGAGTCATACTGGTCCTTGGACAGGGTGCTCTCCTCTCTCTCGTCCTCCTCGGCTCATGGTGGCCCCTTCGGTTCAAGATTGTTTTTCCAAAGCTCAATTTCTGTTGGCACTGGCCTCTGGGGGTCGGGTAGGTGAGCGTCATGCTCTCCTCCAGCGCGGGTTTCTGCTCCTTCGGTCCTTTTAGTCGGTTTGTTCGGTTGAAGTCTTCTCCATCTTTTCTGGCGAAGAACGAGACGGCTGCTTTACGGAGAGGTCCCTGGGTCATTGATGCTTGGCTGGTCAGGCTGGGGGGGGGAGTTATCTTGAGATTATCTTGAGATGATTTCGGGGCTTTAGTGTCCCCACGGCCCGGTCCTCGACCAGGCCTCCATCCCCAGAAAGCAGCCTGTGACAGCTGACTAACTTCCAGGTACCTATTTACTGCTAGGTATCAGGGGCATCATGGTGAAAGAAACTCTGCCCATCGTTTCTTGCCGGCGTCTGGGATTGAACCCGGGACCACAGGATCACGAGTCCAGTGTTCTGTCCGCTCAGCCACCAGAATCAGGGGGTGTCTCATGTGTTGGATCCAGTTGCGGCTCTTTGCCGTTATCTGTACACTGCGGCTTCGGTGGCTGGAGATGCGCCTGCAGTCTATCCTTGTACCCATGCTGTTAGGAGCTTGCTGCATTGGCTGCCTTGTTTGGCAACATGTCCTAGGCTGATATTCCGGCATGGGGATTTTGGTGGTCGGACAGGGTCCTGGCTGCCCATTATTTGGTTAATGTTACTGCTCCTGGGCGTTAGTGTCTTGCTTTGGGTCACAGGTTGCGACCAGTTGTCTCGACCGTGTTGAGGAGTGTGTGACAGCTACCTCCTGGGTTAGTCCCTCTTTTCCTTATCTTTGGTTGTGTAGCTCCAGGGAGCCAAAGGGGCTCCCCACAGAAAACCAGCATTGAGTGTACTAAAATGCCATTTTCCAGGTGAGCCCCGGAGTCACCCTGGCAAAGCCGGTAGGCAGTTTTTCATGTTGTCTGATGCTTAGGTTCTGAAAGGGAGTGCTGGGTAAGCTGGCGTGTTGAGGTCTGGGACTTCCCCCTGCCCCTCTCAGGAAGGGGGAGGGCTCTGCGGACAAGCGGCGTGGCAGTGGAGTGTGACGTTTGCTTGTTTGCTTGTTTCCTTGGTATTAGAGGGAGTTCTGCCTCTCTTTTTGGTTTTTCTTTATACTTTTCTTACCATGTGGAATTTGTTTTGTTATGCTTACCTTTCTGGGTGCCTAACCCTGGTCGGTGGCTGATAAGGAAAACCCCCAACCACAGGTGGGGTTTTCCAGGGACAATGCTCCCTGAAACCTCTCTGAGGGAGGCCAACTCCATAGACTAATGTCCCGGTATAATATATCACACATTAGCCTAATAACTCCAGGAAACCTCTGGGGCTCATCCAGAAAATGGCGTTTCATTACATTCAACACTGGTTTTTTACCTCTTCTCGTCCAGCTTGTTCCCTTTCTTTTCTTTCTCCCTTTTTGGAACATATCTTTGAAGGAGTTCAGTAATGATCTTTTTGAAATATTCCCATGATGTTTCCATGGAAGCCGGTTGGCCGAGCGGACAGCACGCTGGACTTGTGATCCTGTGGTCCTGGGTTCGATCCCAGGCGCCGGCGAGAAACAATTGGCAGAGTTTCTTACACCCTATGCCCCTGTTACCTAGCAGTAAAATAGGTACCTGGGTGTTAGTCAGCTGTCACGGGCTGCTTCCTGGGGGTGGAGGCCTGGTCGAGGACCGGGCACACATGGAAAATACTGGAGGGTCAGGTCCCAAATCTACACAGTAAAATAACAACGTACTGGAGTGAACGATATGGAAGAAAATGCAAGATTGAACCAGTGAAGAGCAGAGGTGCCATAGGCACAATCAGAGAGCACTGTATAAACATCAGGGGTCCGCGGTTGTTCAACGTCCTCCCAGCGAGCATAAGAAATATTGCCGGAACAACCGTGGACATCTTCAAGAGAAAACTGGACGGTTTTCTAAGAGAAGTTCCGGATCAGCCGGGCTGTGGTGGGTACGTGGCCCTGCGAGCCGCTTCAAGCAACAGCCTGGTGGACCAAACTCTCACAAGTCGAGCCTGGCCTCGGGCCGGGCTTGGGGAGTAGAACAACTCCCAGAACCCCATCAACCAGGTATCAACCAGGTATCAACCAGGGCCGCGAGGACATTAAAAAGCCCCGAAATCATCTCAAGATATGCCATGATCACCTATCAGCTCCCTCCCATGATGTGTTTTGCAATTCCATTCTCATTCTCTGATAGTTTCCTCGATGGTAATCTAAAAGGACATCATTCTGGACCTTTATGAGAGTTTTTGTAATTGTATTCCTTCTTGGAATATTGTGATCACATGCTGGGATGAGCTTTTCCCCTACTTGAATTTGATCAACCATGCCCTCTTCTGATGTTAGCACAAGGTCCAGAATGCTGTTACCTCAAGTGGACTCTACACATATTGTATGAGAAATGAGTTCGCACCAGGCCAAGAAATTGATCTCCTTTTGCTTGCGATATTAGATTTACCCAATCTCGTTAAAATCACTCATTATAAGAGTATGGGTTTATGACGCGGCATTGATCACATTATGCAGATCAGCAACTTCCTCTGCTGTTGCTGAGTCAGCCCTGTAGCATACTCCCACTGTCAGTATTTTACCATCTTGAGCTAGAATGTTGTCGTTATACAGACTCTGAGGATCCCATGGGGTTTAGTTCCTTATTGATTGTTGCTTTCAGGCCCTCCTTCACATAAAAGAGTACACCACCTGCTCTTGTTGTTCTGTCCTTTCTGAACAGAGGATGATAGCCTGGGAGGAGGAATTCCTTTTCAATAATGTCTTCTCGTCCTCATATTTCACTTATGCCAAATAAAGTCTGGAGTCTCTGCCTCAGCATATGCACACAATGCATCAGATTTATTCACCAGGCTTCTGGCATTAGTGTAGAAGCACTCTAAATTTCTTTTGTTGTTCCTGTTGGGCTGAGAGACAGTTCCTAGATTATGTACATTATTATTCTGTTCATTGTCACTCCAGTTTTGTGCCTGCTCATCTTCCGTGATATATATAAGTACAGTGGGGCCTCGACTTACGAATGTTATCCGTTCCCAGAGACGGATTGTAATTCGAAAAGTTGTAAGTCGAAGCGAATTTTCCCATAAGAAATAATTGTAAATTGAGTTAATCTGTTCCACACCCCCAAAAATATTAATTTAAAAATACATTTGATACTGAATACCAGTTTTTGCATTAGCAACAATACAGTGTGTACTGTATATCTTACCTTTATTGAAGACTCTTGTTGGCGTGTGGATGACGGTGAGGAGGGGGAAGGAGGAGAGGTGTTAGTAATTACCTAAGTGTAATTACCTATCTTGAGGTTATCTGGAGATGATTTCAGGGCTTTAGTATCCCCACGGCCCGGTCCTCGACCAGGTCTCCATCCCCAGGAAGCAGCCCGTGACAGCTGACTAACACCCAGGTACCTATTTTACTGGTAGGTAACAGGGGCATAGGGTGAAAGAAACTCTGCCCATTGTTTCTCACTGGCGCCCGGGATCGAACCCGGGACCACAGGATCACAAGTCCAGTGTGCTGTCCACTCGGCCGACCGGCTCCCTTATGTTGTAAGTTGTAGTTACCTAAGTTGTAAGTTACCTAAGTTGTAGTTACAGGATGAGAGCTACGCTCGTGGCGTCCTGTCTCCCTAGCACTCTGTCATATAACGCTTTGAAATTACTGACGGTCTTGGCCTCCACCACCTTCTCACCTAACTTGTTCCAACCGTCTACCACTCTGTTTACAAAAGTGAATTTTCTTATATTTCTCCGGCAACTTTGTTTCGTTAGTTTAACCCTTACTCTGCTCAGGGGTCCTGGGGACATTTACACCACTGTGCGCAAGAAAAACAAAAATTCAAAATTTTTTTTTTTGTCTTCTAAACATGTTAATTTGTGTCCCCTGAGCACGGGAAAAAAAAAAAATCGTAGGTGACATATTTTGGGCGTAATTGACCGAGGAAGTCTGGCAAAAAGTGGGCGTTGACAGAGTGGTCGTCAGACCCAGTCAGCAACACCCGCGCTGACAGATGGGAGTTGCCACAAAGATATTATTACCTAATTGTTTCAATGTCTCCGATTGATTTTTTCTTAGTTTTTTTGCAGTAATATTATTCAATAGTGTGTATTGTAATATATTTATATAAAATAAAAGTGGTGAATAATTGCTATACTCAAAAGTATGATGTGCATATTAGTGATTCAATTATTATGTTTATAAAACAATAAACAAATAGTTTTGCTGCTATTACACTCTATACACAGGTTATATATAAGTATCTGCATGTTTTGGTCACCATAACGAACCACTAAGTTGGTATTGAGAGTCGAAAAACAACGAGGAGTGACCGGCACACACCAGCCAGCCACTCGCTGCCACTCCCTCAACACACGCACTAAACTTTCTTCCCCAACAATACTATTTGTGGTGTTATTACACTATATACAGACGTTATATATTAGTATGTATATATTTTGTTCACCACAACTGTACAGCTAAGCTGATATAGTTAGTTCAGGCACTAAGAATCGTCGCTATACACACATGGCGGCTGGCGGCTCCCTCACTCTTTCAAGGTCACACGCTCTAAACTTTCTTCCCCAACAATACTGTTTGCAGTGTTATTACCCTATATACACATATTATATATAAGTATCTACATGTTTTATGCACCGTAACTGTACACCTAAGCTTGTATTGCGCCCAAAGAGCATAGTGGCCACCCTCTAAACAGCTAGACAAATCGTGCAGACGACGTCACCTCCGTCACCCATATGGCTCCTCCCAGCATAATCCTTTTGCTGTTATTACACTAATACACACATTATATATAAGTATCTACATTTGTGTTCACCATAGAGAACCACTGACCTGGTATGGTGAATGCAAACAATAACAGGTAGCCACACAGTCAGTAAACGATGCTATCTCCCTCCATCTCTCAGCATCACTCCTCCCACGGCGCTAATTATTACAACAATCCTGCTATTATCACAACCCTGGTTATTTATATCACAGTCAGGGGTCATCTGTAATATTGTCATCGCTAAATAATAACAATTACGTGTATATATTTATTTTGACATTTTTTGGCAATGGTCACAATGGTTATCTTGAGTTATCTTGAGATGATTTCGGGGCTTTAGTGTCCCCGCGGCCCGGTCTTCGACCAGGCCTTCCACCCCCAGGAAGCAGCCCGTGACAGCTGACTAACACCCAGGTACCTATTTACTGCTAGGTAACAGGGGCATTCAGGGTGAAAGAAACTTTGCCCATTTGTTTCCGCCTCGTGCGGGAATCGAACCCGCGCCACAGAATTACGAGTCCTGCGCGCTATCCACCAGGCTACGAGGCCCCTTGGTCAGCAAAAAATGGTCACAAGCTGAACAGCAATGCTGTTCGCTCATGCTGCATGCGCCAGCCTTGGTTACTCCAACAGTACTGTGCCTCTCACACCTTAGAATATTGCCCACGATTTAAAAAAAAAATGGCGTCTTTTTACAAGAGCCCTGAGGAAGCTAATGTGAACCCCGTGTAGCCGTGGGCTATTTGAATCGGGCCTGGCACCCTGTGGCGTATATATACGCCATGCGCACCGTGGGACATGTTACTCAGGGCGTATATATATGCGCAGTTTAAGGGTTAATGTGGTCCTCAGGTGACAGTTTTCTATCTAGAACCACCCCTAGATCTCTTTCTTTTTTGTCGGAAATGGTCCCTTTTGCACTCAGAAGTGAAAAAGTACTATTATCCGGAACATGTGATAATCCGGCTGGGGGCCTTCCCATATAGTCCGGATAGTCGAGTGGAGACAGTATAATCTTTTTTATTTAGCCATACCTTGAGGTGCTTCCGGGGCTTAGCGTCCCCGCGGCCCGGTCTCGACCAGGCCTCCTTCCCAGGCCATAATAGTATTATAGAAGAGCCTTAGTGTGATAATGACTGGGTACAATTTTCAAATATCAGTGATTCAATGCTGTTCACGATGTTCACAGTGCTAGCCACAGCACCACAGCATTACTTCGTCCATCTAGGAATCTTCAAACGACTTTTTAGGTTCCTTTTCAAAATAAACTTGTGGTCAATTATTCATTTACAGGAATTAGTGACCAGGATTGTGGTTATAATTAGCGTTGTGCGCAGTATTGTGGAAGGAGGAATTTTGGTGAGGAAGGGAGAGAATTGAGGTAGCCTCACTGTGTGGCAGCCACTCTTGTTTTGCTCACCATACTAGCTTCGTGGTTCGCTATGGGGAACACACATGTACATGGGTATATACAGTGTGTGTGTATAGTGTAATAATAGCACCAGGAGTATGTTGAGAGGAGCTATTTTGGTGAGGGAGGTGACGTTGTAATCGTAGCATCTGCTGTGTGATTTCTCATGCAGTGTATGGTGGCCACTGTACTGTTTGGACACAATACTGGCTTACTTGCATAGTTCTGGTAAATAAAACATGTAGATAGGTATATATAACGTGTGAAAATATTGTAATAAAAGCAATAACAGTATGGTGGGAGGAGCAATGTTGGTGAGTAAGATGTTGGAGTGAGGGAGATTGGCTGGGTGTGGCTGCTCACACTCGCGGTGTTCTGAATGTGTTGATGGTAAATGTATATAGTGTGTACATATGTTGTAAATATACATAAATGAACATGAAACGTTGGTGTGAATAACTGTATGATGGGAGGCGCAATGTTGGTGAATACAATGTTGGAGGAGTGAGGGAGGGCTGGCTGGGTGTGACAGCTCACATTCGCAGTGTTCTGAATGTGTTGATGGTGAATGTATATAGTGTGTGACAGTGTATAGTCTGTAAATAGATTGTATATATACATAAATTAGCATGATACATGGTAAATATGTGCAACATATGTGTACACAAGTGTCATGCACGTAACACAGTGTCCTCGGACAGTACGGATGTTTTACTGCCGTAATATAGTGTACGTGTTCATTATACATAGGATTAGCACGTAAAAACAAATAAAATGTATTTGGAACTGTGCGCAAAAAATGAACAAAAATATATTCGCGGCAACTCGCGTGCCCCGCCCCGGGCGCCCTACTGGCCCCGGGAGCATACGTCACTGGCGAACGGGGAATGATGACGTCACGTGCCAACTTACGGACCCCATAGCAGCCAAAGCACATACAAGTTGGTTTTTTTTTTTTGACATACCCATACTGAGGGAAGGGTTTTTGACACTTTAAAAAACAACAGAATTTTTTCAAGAGAGTTTATTTCCTGTGCACTGGGGGGTGTCATATTTAGATGCGGCGCAGTTAAAGGGTTAAGAGTTAAGGCGCTATGCACTATGCAGTGATTAAGGCAAATTCATGTTGTTTGGTTTTTGTTTATTGTTTAACCACAATATATCACTATGGGTGTCACTAATTACTTGTATGTTCTTTCAGGGTGGAGTGGTGCCCCCAGTCTACCATCTTCACCGGGCACAGGGTAACAAAATTCATGGCACAACTAAAAGTGGTTATCTCTACAAGAAATCGGAAGGTATGGCCAAGACCTGCTTAAGTTAAAATGTAATACAGTGGTACCTCAGCTTACGAATTTAATCGTTCCCAGAGACGGTTCGTATGCCGAAAATTCGTAAACCGAAGTGAATTTTCCCATTAGAAATAATGTAAATTGAATTAATCCGTTCCACACTCCAAAAAAATTAACTTCAAAGTAAATTTTAGACGTAATTCACCCAAATCTTCAGTACTAAAGTATGTACAAGTTATCTTTATTGATGACTCTTGTTAGCATATGGAGACAGTGAGGAAGGGGGAGAGGAGGAGAGGTGTTAGTGTTTGGAAGGGGAATCCCCTTCCATTATAACATCAGGCAGTGATAACTTCTCTGGGGTACACTCTCTGGCACGTTTTGCCTGCTTACCACTAGGACCTACTTGTGGCTCACTGCTTGATTTTCTCATTATAAATCGATCCATAGGAGAATTGTTTTTCCCTTCGTTGTAACATTTCCAACAACACTGAATACCACTTCTTTTTCTAAATTACTCAAACCATTCCCTGCTTGCCTGTAACTCTTTTTGTATCTGCATCACTCGTTCCAGGGGTTTCGTTTAAAAGGTCTTCATGCAATTGTCTTGCGTTCTCACAAATGATGGCCTCTGAAATGCTATCACCTGCCAACTTCTTTTTCCGAGGCAAAGTTCATAACCCGATTCGGATTTTACGAAGAAATTGGGCTTGTAACCCGAAAAGTTTGTAAAGACAGGCATTCGTAAGCCAAGGTGTCACTGTATTGGGAAATTGTTTAAATATCTTTTAAGTTACTGTATGCAGATTAGTGTTGTAAATTAAATTGATTTCAAACTGTCCTTGATTTGTATAAGGTTATCCTGTAAAAACTGTGCAAATAAGACACAAATAACACTTGAATATATGGTAACATATAATTTATATTGATAAAATAGGATTAGATTCCAAAGACCCCAAAATTCTATTTTCTGGGTGGGGTGGGGTGGGGGGGGGGGATGGTTGGCTCCCAGGAGCTAGCCAGGCTGATATGGATATATTAGCTTTCTGGCATCAGTCAATGTGCATACTTACTGGGGACCTCGAACCAGAACCTGGCCACCTCAGAGGGGCACGAGGAGCAATGGCTTAGAGAAACCCACGTGTGGTTGGAAGCATTCTATGTCTGGCACCTAGAAAGGTAGGCAAAACAAACCCCCCTATTCTGGTGAAAATATTGCTCTTGAAAGCTGAACGAGTGGACAGAACTCCCCAAATGAAAATTAGCAAACAAGCATGATGTCATCACGTTGCCATGCCACTGTCTGCGCATCCCCCCCCCCTCCCGGGGAGGGGGGGGGGGATGCCTCAGACCCTCATGCCGGTGATCCACCCTTCAGTTCTTGGCTGATGTGATGATGGCGAGGTCATGTGTGTCTGGCTCCAGATTTTGTTTGTTTCTGTGCCTTGTGGCGTGAACTCTCTTTACTGGTGGAGTGAGAGCCAGGAGTAATATTCTTCGGTACTCGGGCTGAATATGTCTAGGGTTTGCTTTTCTAAGTGCCCTAAGCATTGCTTTTGGGACTTGGGGCCACCTTCCACAAGTCGTCTTGGGATCTACTTCCGCTGTGTCTTTTACTGCTTGGTACTTGGCCGCCCTTGGCATCAACTGGGGTCTTTGTTTGCCTTTGTTTACCTCAGGGTAGGAGGTAGTTTTCATCATTGGTAGGGGCGCGAGGGTACTGCACAGCTAGTTATCACCTATTACAGTGGCCAGCTCTGTTCTGCCTGGGTACTTTGTCCTCTTGTAGGGTTTTTCTTTTGTTTTTGTTTTCCCTGCCCGGTAGGGGGGGGGGGGGGGGGGGTTCCCTGCCTTTGATTGGTTGCCCTATCTATAATTAGAGTATTTATATCCATATTTGTCTTCTTGGTGGTACCTCCTGCTAGGCCCCCATGAGTGGACACATCCCAGGGGTTCAACTTTTAGAAGATTGCTTGGTAGTCTTGGGCGCCGGTTTGCAGTACCCTGCCTGGGCTTCCCTTAGTGTATTACCAAGGCTAAGGGACCTGGGAAACCCTGCGGGAGGGCTCCGTGGTCTGATGCATGCAACCCTCGAGTCCCCTCTCGCTTCGTGCTAGGTTGATGGTTGCTCTGTCTTTTTGTCTCAGGGTGACAATCACTAGTTGTGCCTCCGCCATGCTGCCTGTCGGGTCAGTGATTCTTTTGACCTGGAGTTGCGTGATGTCTGTTGTTTGTACGTGCCCCAGTTCACCCAAGCTGCTGATCATAATGCGAGAGTGCAGGCGGCAGCTGCGTTGCATGCTAGGTTCAGGTTTCTGCAACGTGATAGGTTGGATGCTTCTCCGGATGCTCCGAGACTGCCCCGTTTTGGTTTTAGGGACCCGGACATGGGGGGGTGCGAGTCGCTTCAGCTTTGGTTTCGCCCCTCCTTATCCTTCCCCTTCTGTTGTGCGTCCGGTTCATCCCCCCTTGCTTCCGGCTCCAAAACGTCTTGAGGGTTTCTGCGTTGGGGCAGGGTCTAGTTGGTGTTGAGAGTCAGGTTGTCTTTGGCGAGTCCCCTTCCGGGGTGGCGGTGGAGGCATTTGAGCTTGGTCCTCCAGCTGGAGCTTGTGGACCAGTGGGCCCCCCTTCGTTCCTGCTTTTCGGCGGCTCCTGCCTTTTCCTTAGAGGTGGGGGTGTATTGGACAGCTCAGCCCCAGGTCCTCGGGGTGAGGTTCCCAGGGGCGGGGGAGAGGTTGACTTTGGGGCATTGGGCCCCGTTGGAACCTGGTTGGGGTTTTGTACCCTCGGAGTGGGGTTTGGTGTTACAGTACAAGGAGTGGGATTCTCTTTCGCTCCCACCTCGTATGAATTGGATTTGACGTTTACCCCTCCCCGGGTTTGATTCCGGGACCCTGACGGTTCTTCGGTTCCGTCCTTCCAAAGGTTTTCGGCTTCCCGTGTCCCATTCTATATAGTGCCGGAAGCCCATGCGGCTTACCTCCTGCGCGACCCAGATTATGCTTCCGTGATGGATCTGCTTTCTTTCGTGTATGGATCTTCATGTCCTTACTGGCTTTGTTATGGAGTTCCAGAGTTGTCCTGGTTAGCAGATTTCCTCTCTTCTCTTTGGAGACATGGCATACATTCTGTCGATCCCGCACCCTTAAGTGGCAGAAGGCTCGGACGGCGTTGCAGGTTTTCCTAGGGGGGGGTGGGGGGGGCAGGGTGCAAATTTGAGCATCTTATTGCATGCTTGTTTGCCCCCTGCCCTTCTGCGAGATGTTGGTGTAATGCAGCTTCATGTGCAGATTCCTCTCTTTTGGCTGCATTGGTCGAGGAGAATTGCTTACACGTGGCCTGCTGACTTCGGCCCTGTGTTTCTTCTCCCTCCTTGAGCTGTCCTCAGACTGGCTTGAGGTGGATGTGGAAGAGTTTGGGGGTCAGGTGCATTACCCTTGGCGTCACGTGCGTTGTATGCATTGTTGAGGCTGTTTGCGCCGCTTCTACGGGATGCGGGTTCGCGTTTTTTTGCTTCTCAATTCAACTTCCCAACTCGACTCAACAATGCAGTAGTGAACTCTTGGAGTTCATTATTGCATTGAAAACTTGTTACTCATCTATTGTGTATTTAAGTGTCCAAATTCTTTATCCCCATTCTGTTCCAGTTTTGCCATAGTGCTTTGCTCTTAATTAGCCACTGGACTATGCCACATTATAACATGACACCCCCGTGATGCTCCAAATTAAAATTATAAAAAAAAAAATGATTTCATCTTGTATGATCTATGGGGGGTATGAGCTACGATGAGAGACTACAGGAACTAAGCATCACATTTCTGGAAGACATAAAAATTAAGGGGGGACATGATCATCACATTCAAGATTCTCAGAGGAATTGATAGAGTAGATAAAGACAGTTTATTTAACACAAGGGGCACATGCACTAGGGGACAGAGGTGGATATTGAGTACCCAAATGAGCCATAAACACATTAGAAAGAACCTTTTTAGTGTCAGACTGGTTGACAAATGGAATGCATTAGAAAGTGATGTGGTGGAGGCAGATTACACACAATTTCAAGTTTAGATATGGTAGAGCCCAATAGGCTCAGGAACCTGTACACCAATGGTGATAGAAATGCAAAGACAGAAATTCTTTCTTCTAAAAAGTGTCAGGGACTGGAAAGCTTGTGAAATGATACATAAAAACAAGGCAACAAAATCATTAGTGGAAGGGGGAGTAAAGAGCAAAGGGAAAGGGAACATGTTCCTGAAAGCTGTATATACCAACATAGTGAGGTCAAAAACTTTGGAGTTGCAAGATATAATTCAATTTAAGGTTGATATTATCGCATTATCAGAGATGAAACTTTAAGGAAATATATTAAATGGAGTCGTATTCCCAAGGGGCTATTCAGTTTGGAGACTTGACAGGAAAACTGGGTAGGGAAGGGAAGTGGCTGTGCTGGTGATAAAACACCTGAAGGTAAAAGAGTTAATATTTGAAAACCCTCTAGATATTGACATAATGGCATTGCAGGTCTGGAATCAGGATGATAAGCTGATAATTTTCAATGCCTACAGCCCACCAGCAAGCAACACATGGACAAAGGAAGAACTGAATAACAAATGAGAGGGCCTCATAATGGTCATGAGAGACATTATTGTACAAGCAGATAAAGATAAATCACGACTGTTGATACTGGGGGACTTCAACTTTAAAGCAATGGACTGGGAGGCCTATGAAGCAAGAACGGAGGACTTTCAGACATGTAGATTTGTGAACCTCAATCTGGAGACATTCTTGTATCAATTTGGGAGCCGGTTGGCCGAGCGGAGAGCACGCTGGACTTGTGATCCTGTGGTCCTGGGTTCGATCCCAGGCGCTGGCGAGAAACATTGGGCAGAGTTTCTTTCACCCTATGCCCCTGTTACCTAGCAGTAAAATAGGTACCTGGGTGTTAGTCAACTGTCACGGGCTGCTTCCTGGGGGTGGAGGCCTGGTCGAGGACCGGACCGCGGGGACACTAAAAAGCCCCGAAATCATCTCAAGATAACCTCAAGATAACACATCAAGCAGGACACAAGAATGAGGGAAGGAAATGTACCGTCAGTATCGGATCTAATATTCACCAGGAAAGAAGAAGAGATATTTGACATCCAGTACTTCCCTCCCATGGGAAAGAGTGATCACGTCCTGTGAGACATTAACCCTTTAACTGCACAACGCGCCAGCAGGCCCACGTCTGGGGTGCACTACGGGCCTCCAGGTATTTGTATTTTCACGTTCCATTCAAAACTCCCCGGCTACATGGGGTTCACATCAGCTTCCTCAGGGCTCTTGTAAACAGACGCCATCTTTAAAAAAAAACCATGGTCCACAGTCCTGGGTGTGAGAGCCTCGGAAGTGAATGAGCAACCAAGGCTGGCGCTTGCAGCATGAGCACACAGCACTGCTGTTAAGCGTGTGACCACAGCATCGCCTAATAATGTCAAAATATATATATATATAACTTGTATTATTTAGCCATAATAGTATTATAGAAGAGCCTGAGTGTGATAATGACTGAGTACAATGTTCCCATTGAATCAGTGATTCAATGCTGTTCACGATGTTCACAGCACTAGCCACAGCATTATTTCGTCCATCTAGGAATCTTCAAATGACTTTTTAGGTTCCTTTTCAAAATAAACTTGTGGTCAATTATTCATTTACAGGAATTAGTGCCCAGGATTGTGGTTATAATTAGCATTGTGCATAGTATTATGGAAGGAGGAATTTTGGTGAGGGAGGGAGGAAGAGAGAGAATTGAGGTAGCCTCACTGTGTGGCAGCCACTCTTGTTTTGCTCACCATACTAGCTTCGTGGTTCGCTATGGGGAACATACATGTACATGGGTATATACAGTGTGTGTGTGAATATAGTGTAATAACAGCAACAGGAGTATGTTGAGTGGAGCTATTTTGGTGAGGGAGGTGACGTCGTAATTGTAGAGTCGTCTGCTGTCTGCTGTGTGATTTCTCATGCAGTGTATGGTGGCCACTGTACTGTTTGGACACAATACTGGCTTACTTGCATAATTCTGGTAAATAAAACATGTAGATAGGTATATATAACACGTGTAAAGAGTGTAATAAAAACAATAACAGTATGGGAGCCGGTGGCTGAGTGGACAGAACACTGGACGCGTGATCCTGTGGTCTCGGGTTCGATCCCGGACGCCGGCGAGAAACGATGGGCAGAGTTTCTTTCGCCCTGATGCCCCTGTTACCTAAAAGTAAATAGGTACCTGGGGAATTAGTCAGCTGTCACGGGCGGCTTCCTGGGGGTGGAGGCCTGGTCGAGGACAGGGTCACTGGGACACTAAAACTCCGAAATCATCTCAAGATAACCTCAAGATGGTGGGAGGAGCAATGTTGGTGAGTAAGATGTTGGAGTGAGGGAGGGAGGGCTGGCTAGGTGTGGCTGCTCACACTCGCGATGTTCTGAATGTGTTGATGGTGAATGTATATAGTGTGTGACAGTGTAAAGTGTGTACATATGTTGTAAATATACATAAATGAACATGAAACATTGGTGTGAATAACTGTATGATGGGAGGAGCAATGTTGGCGAATACAATGTTGGAGGAGTGAGGGAGGGCTGGCTGGGTGTGGCTGCTCACACTGGTTTTCTGAATGTGTTGGTGAATGTATATAGTGTGTGACAGTGTATAGTGTGTAAATAGATTGTATATATACATAAATTAGCATGATACATGGTAAATATGTGCAACATAGGTGTACACAAGTGTCATGCATGTAACACAGTGCCCTCGGACAGTACGGATGTTTTACTGCCATAATATAGTGTACAACTAAATTATACATAGGATTAGCACGTAAAAACAAATAAAATGTATGTGGAACTGTGCGCAAAAAATGAACAGAAATATATTCACAGCAACTCGCGCCCTGCTCCGGGTGCCCTTTTGGCCCCGGGAGCGTACGTCACGGGCAAACAGGGAATGATGACATCTCCCGCTAACTTAAGGACCCCCATAGCAGCCAAAGTAAGTACAATTTCAAATTTTTTTTGACATACCCATACTGAGGGAAGGGTTTTTGACACTTAAAAAAAAAAAAAAAATAATAATTTTTCAAGAGAATTTATTTCCTGTGCACTGGGTGGGGGGTGTCATATTTGGAGGCGGGGCAGTTAAAGGGTTAAATATGCTTTAAGATATCATCTAGAAGAAAATGGGGACATTGAAACAGTTGATAAACTCAATTTCAAGAGAGGTCACTATGGGGAACTTCGAAAAAATTTTAACGAGTGTAATTGGACAGACTTGCTGCTAAGCAGGGAAAATGTATGCCAAATTTTGCAAAATATACGAAGAACGCACACAAACATTCATACCAAAACAGAGATGCAGGGCCAGAAAACAGGAGTTGTTCAACAGAAATTGCGAGAGGGGCCAGAGATCAAAAGACACAAAAATGAAATCAATATAGGAAGAGGGCCAAACCCCCAAACATACAAGCGATACAAAGATGCGAGAAACAACTATACGGCAGAAAGGAGAGAGGCAGAAATAAATTTTGAAAAAGGGACAGCGGATAAATGTAAAACAGAACCGGGCCTATTCTACAAATTCATAAACAACAAATTGTAGGTAAAGGATAATATCCAGAGGTTGAATATGGGAAACAGATTCACAGAAAATGAAAATGAAATGTGTGAAATATTTAATGAAAAGTTCCAAAGTGTATTTGTACAAAATAAGATCTTCAGAGAACCAGACACAATAAGAATTCCAGAGAACAACATAGAGCATATAGAGGTGTCTAGAGCTGAAGTGGAAAATATGCTAAAGGAGCTCAGTAAGAACATAGCAGTTGACCCAGATGGAGATCACCGAGTTCTGAGAAAATGTGCATCTGACCTCAGCATTCCACTTCACATGATCTTTCAGGCATCCCTGTGTACAGGAGTCGTAGCAGACGTGTGGAAACAGGCTAACATAGTTACAATCTACAAAAGTGGCAGCAGGGAAGACCCCCCCTCAATTATAGACCTGTATCATTGACAAGTGTAATAGTGAAAATATTGGAATAATAATAAAAACTAAATGGGTAGAACACCGAGAGAAATTATATATCAGACAGACAGTATGGTTTTCGATCTGGAGATCCTGTGTATCGAATTTACTCAGTTTCTATGATCGAGCCACAGAGATTTTACAGGAAAGAGATGGTTGGGTTGACTGTATCTGTCTGGACCTAAAAAATGCTTTCGACAGAGTTCCACATAAGAGGTTTTTCTGGAAACTGGAAAATATTGGAGGTAAGCATCTAACATGGATGAAAAATTTTCTGATAGATAGAAAAAGGAGGGCAGTTATCAGAGGCAATGTATCGGACTGGAGAAATGTCATAAGTGGAGTACCACAGGGTTCAGTTCTTGCACTGGTGATGTTCATTGCCTACATAAATGATCTACCAGTTGGTATACAGAATTATATGAATAGCTTTGCTGCTGATGCTAAGATAATAGGAAGGATAAGAAACTTAGATGATTGTCATGCCCTTCAAGAAAACCTGGACAAAATAAGTATATGGAGCACCACTTGGCAAATAGAATTTAATGTGAATAAATGCCATGTTATGGAATGTGGAATAGGAGAACATAGACCCCCACACAACCTATAAATTATGTGAGAAAACTTTTAAGAATTCTGATAAAGGAGGAGATCTAGGGGTGGTTCTAGATAGAAAACCATCACCTGAGGACCACATAAAGAACGTTGTGCGAGGGGCCTATGCTACGCTTTCTAACTTCAGAATTGCTTTTAAATACATGGATGGCGATATACTAAAGAAATTGTTCACGACTTTTGTTAGGCCAAAGCTAGAATATGCAGCGGTTGTGTGGTGCCCATATCTTAACCCTTGTGATGCTCAGGGTTAATTAGCATTTGTCACCCACAGGAGCATACCAAAAAAAAAAAAATATTTTTTTCTTCTAAACCTGTTAACTTGTGTTCTCTGATCATGGGAAAATAATAAACAAATCGTAAGTGGTATATAAAGCCCACTATAGGGTGGTAAGGTCTGGCAAAAAACAGGCGCTGACTCAGTGTGCGTCCCAGGCGGTCTGTTGCTCGCCAGCTGTTAGGCAGGAGTGGCCACAAAGAGATAATTACCTAATTATTTCAATGTCTCTGATTTTTCGTAGTTTTCTGGGGGGAGCCCCGTCGGCTCCCCGGAGCTATCCCAGGCTGATATGCTAATGTCAGACTTTGGCATCAGTCATGTGTATGGAGTTCTTAGGCCTACCGGGGACCACGGCCAGAACCGGGCCCCCTCAGAGAGGCAAGGGGAGCAATGGCCTATAGAAGCCCCCGTGTGGTTGGAAGCATTCTATGTCTGCCATCGACCGGAACAGGCACCCAGAAAGGTAAGCGCCTCAAAACAAACCCCTATTCTGGTTAAAATTGCTACCAAAAACCGAACTAGTGGATAGAACTCCCCAACCGAAAACAAGCAAACTAGTGTGACGTCACACACCGCCGCGCCGCTGTCTGCGCAGCTCCCCCCTCCCCGGGAGGGGGAAGGGGGAGCCCCAGACCCCCCGTGCCGGCTACCCACACCTCAGTTCTTGAGGCTGATGCTATAGGCCAGGGGTCTCCAAACTATGGCCCGCGGGCCACATCCGGCCCGCCACATAATTTCATCCGGCCCTCCAAACAAATCCCTGTGTGGTGGCCTTGAAAAAATAATTATCGTACGAATGGCATCGCAGAATTATTCAAAGCTGGGGCTGCTGACTGGTGGCGCTCAACCCGAGTCAGTTTTCCTCTCTCTCGATAGTGTGACGCACAGATACTAATACTGAAGGGGACGTTCCCTCCATGCTAGATTTGATATTTACCAGGAAGGAGGAAGAGATATTTGACATTCAGTACCTTCCTCCTTTGGGTAAAAGTGACCATGTCTTTTTGGGAATAAAGTATGCAATGCGTTATAAGCTGGAAGAAAATAAGGAGGTTGAAGCAGTTGAAAAACCAGACTTCAGGAGAGGACATTATGGTGACCTTAGAAATTTTTTTAGTGAGTATAATTGGACAGACTTGATGCTAGGCAAGGAAGTGAATGAGATGTATGGCAAGTTTTGTGAAATATATGATAAAGGCACAAAAAAAAATTTATACCAAAACAGAGATGCAGGACCAGAAAACAGGATTGGTTCGACAAATTGTGAGAGGGCAAGAGACCAAAAGACACAAAAATGGAATCAGTATAGGAAGAGGCCAAACCCCCAAACATACCAGCGATACAAAGATGCGAGAAACAATTATACAGCAGTAAGGAGAGAGGCAGAAAGAAATTTTGAAAAAGGGATAGCAGATAAATGTAAAACAGAACCGGGCCTATTCTACAAATTCATAAACAACAAATTGCAGGTAAAGGATAATATCCAGAGGTTGGAAATGGGAAACAGATTCACGGAAAATGAAAATGAAATGTGTGAAACATTAAATGAAAAGTTCCAAAGTGTGTTTGTACAAAATGAAATCTTCAGAGAACCAGACACAATAAGAATTCCAGAGAACAACATAGAGCGGATAGAGGTGTCTAGAGATGAAGTGGAAAATATGCTAAAGGAGCTCGGGAGGAACAAAGCAGCTGGCCCAGATGGCGTTTCACCATGGGTTCTGAGAGAATGTGCATCTGAGCTCAGCATTCCACTTCACCTGATCTTTCAGGCATCCCTGTGTACAGGAATCGTAGCAGACGTGTGGAAACAGGCTAACATAGTTCCAATCTACAAAAGTGGCAGCAGGGAAGACCCCCTCAATTATAGACCTGTATCATTGACAAGTGTAATAGTGAAAGTATTGGAAAAGCTAATCAAAACTAAATGGGTAGAACACCTGGAGAGAAATGATATAATATCAGACAGACAGTATGGTTTTCGATCAGGAAGATCCTGTGTATCGAATTTACTCAGTTTCTATGATCGGGCCACAGAGATATTACAGGAAAGAGATGGCTGGGTTGACTGCATCTATCTGGACCTAAAAAAGGCTTTCGACAGAGTTCCACATAAGAGGTTGTTCTGGAAACTGGAAAATATTGGAGGGGTGACAGGTAAGCTTCTATCATGGATGAAAAATTTTCTGACTGATAGAAAAATGAGGGCAGTAATCAGAGGCAATGTATCGGAATGGAGAAATGTCACAAGTGGAGTACCACAGGGTTCAGTTCTTGCACCAGTGATGTTTATTGTGTACATAAATGATCTACCAGTTGGTATACAGAATTATATGAACATGTTTGCTGATGATGCTAAGATAATAGGAAGGATAAGAAATTTAGATGATTGTCATGCCCTTCAAGAAGACCTGGACAAAATAAGTATATGGAGCACCACTTGGCAAATGGAATTTAATGTTAATAAATGTCATGTTATGGAATGTGGAATAGGAGAACATAGACCCCACACAACCTATATATTATGTGAGAAATCTTTAAAGAATTCTGATAAAGAAAGAGATCTAGGAGTGGTTCTAGATAGAAAACTATCACCTGAGGACCACATTAAGAATATTGTGCAAGGAGCCTATGCAATGCTTTCTAACTTCAGAATTGCATTTAAATACATGGATGGCGATATACTAAAGAAATTGTTCATGACTTTTGTTAGGCCAAAGCTAGAATATGCAGCTGTTGTGTGGTGCCCATATCTTAAGAAGCACATCAACAAACTGGAAAAGGTGCAAAGACATGCTACTAAGTGGCTCCCAGAACTGAAGGGCAAGAGCTACGAGGAGAGGTTAGAAGCATTAAATATGCCAAAACTAGAAGACAGAAGAAAAAGAGGTGATATGATCACTACGTACAAAATAGTAACAGGAATTGATAAAATCGACAGGGAAGACTTCCTGAGACCTGGAACTTCAAGAACAAGAGGCCATAGATTTAAACTAGCTAAACACAGTTGCCGAAGAAATATAAGAAAATTCACCTTCGCAAATAGAGTGGTAGACGGTTGGAACAAGTTAAGTGAGAAGGTGGTGGAGGCCAAGACCGTCAGTAGTTTCAAAGCGTTATATGACAAAGAGTGCTGGGAAGACGGGACACCACGAGCGTAGCTCTCATCCTGTAACTACACTTAGGTAATTACACTTAGGTAATTACTGGTAGGTATGTGTTGTGCATTACAACCAATCAGTTGTGTATAACTGTATATTGTGGGGATGGAGGGCGAGTGGGGCTTCGCTGCTTCCGTTTCAGGGAGCACAAACACTGTACAATATTCTTTTCTCTGTACTTTGACAATGCCTTTATCTTAGTTATACAAAATAGCAATTTCATTTTTTATTCCTCCGGCCCGCATAAATATGGGAAATATATAATGTGGCCCTTACATTGAAAAGTTTGGAGACCCCTGCTATAGGCGATGGTCGTGTGCTCTGGCTCCGGTGTCGCTACTGCACTGTGCTTTGCGTGTGGTGTTGGTTTTGTGGGTGCGAGAGCCAGGAGTTATCTTCAGTACTCGGGCTGCATGCGCCTAGGGCTGCCTTCCCTAGGTGCCCTGTAAGTACTGCCCTTGGGGCTTGGGGCCACCTTCCACAGGCTCCTCGGGGTCTGCCTCTGCTGGTCCGTTTTACCTTTCGGTTTTTCGGCCGCCTGTTGGGCTCTTGGGTGTTCTGTTCTCCCTTGTTACCGGCAGGTAAGAGGCAGTTTGCACTGGTAGGGGCGCAGGGTGCTGCTCAGCTTGTATTTCCCGACATCGCGGCCGGCTCTGTTCCTTGGGGTTCGCAGTCCTCTTGCGGGGTTTTGTTTTTCTTTTTGTTTTTGCCTGGTGGGGGGTTCTGTCATTTTATTCAGTTTGTTTTTGTCCTTCCACTGTTCTCCTAGGTGGCACCCCCTGCTAGGTCCCCGTGAGTGTACACGTCCCTGGGGTTCAGCTTTAGAAGTTTGCTTGGTAGTTTTGGGTGCCGGTTTGCAGCACCCTGCCTGGGACTACCTGAGCGCGAGTCCTCTTAAAGTAAACGCTCAGGACCCTGGGAATCCCCTAGGGGGCGCATGGGTCCGATGGATGTGACCCCGGAGTCCCCACTCGCTGTGTGCGAGTTTGAGGGTTGCTCGGTCCCCTTGTCTCGGGGTGACACTCATTGTTTTTTCCTCTGCCACGCTGCCTGTTGGGTCGGTGATACTTTCGACCCTGAGTCCTGCGAGTGTTGCTGCTTGCTTGTGACTCAATTTACCCAATCCTCTGATTCTATTCGGGTACAGGCGGCGTGTGCGTTGCAGTCTAGGTTTCGTCTGTTGCAACGCGCTCGGTTGGTTGCTTCCCCGGATGCCCCGGGGCTCCCCGCTTTGCTTTTCGAGACCCGGACTTGGGGGTGGGGGTCGCTTCGATCCTGGTTCTGTCCGCACCTCCTCATCCTTCCCCTTCTGTTCGTTCTGGTCCCCCGCCCCTGCTTCCGGCCCCGAAGCGTCTGAGGGTTTCAGGGTCGGAGAAGGGGATACTTGATCTCGAGACTCGGGCAGCTTCGGGGAGTGCCCCTTCCGGGGGGGCGGCAGAGGCATTCGAGTCTTGTCTCCCGGCCGAAGCTTCAGGGTCTGACCAGTGGGCCCCCCTTCCTCCAGCTTTTCCGGCTGCTCCGTCCTTGTCTTGTGGGGTCGGGGCTTGGGGAGAGGACTCGGCCTCGGGTCCTGTGGTGAAGGACCTCGAGGCTAGGGAGGGGCCTTGGGCCCCGCTGGACCCCGCCTGGGTTTTTCTTCCCACTGAGCGGGGCTTATTGTTACAAGGAGTGGGGTTTTCTTTTCCCCCCTCTGCGTACGAGTTGGATTTGGTGTCGGCCCCTCCCCGGGTTCGGTTCCGTGTTCCCCCGGGTACGTCGGTTCCGTCCTTCCGGAGGTTTTCGGCTTATCGCATCCAACCTGGTGTGGTGCGAGCGGCCTTTGCAGCTTACCTCCTGCGTGACCCGGATTATGCCTCGGAAATGGATCCGTCCCCGTTCAGGTTTGGGACTTCGTTCCCTTTCTGGCTCCGTTACGAGGTTCCGGAGTCGTCCTGGCTAGCAGACTGCCCCTTGTTTGGTCTGGATTCCTGGCATTCCTTCTGTCGTTCCCGCACGCTGGAGTGGCGGGAAGCTTCCACGGTGCTTCAGGTTTTCCTGGGGGGCGAACTTGAGTACCTGAATGAGTGCTTGTTTGCCCCTGCCCTTCCCCGCGATGTGGGGAAGCTCCATGTGCAGGTTCCCTCCCTTTCGGCGGCGCTCGTTGCGGAGGACTTGCGCGCCCGGGGCCTTTTGAGTTCGGCCTTGCGGTTCTTTTCCCTCCTGGAGCTGTCTTCGGATTGGCTCATGGAGGATGTGGGGACGCTTGGGTCCGTCCCGGGGTCCGGCACCTTGTCCTCGGCTGCGCGTTTGTCGGCTGCCTTGTTGAAGCTGTTCACGCCGATTTTGAGGGATGCGGTTTCCCTGTTTTATGCTTCCCAACTCGCGTGTCGGCAGGCGGTGCTGGGTTCCTGCGTGGAATCTGCTTGGGCTCTGGCTCTTAGGCGTTCTTCACCTTTTTGTTTTCTCCTGTTTGTGGAGTCGGCCGTGGCGCAGTTTATTCAGGCTGCGTCGGCGGCTTGTCGTCCGATGTCGGACTTGTTGGTTTTCCGGGGGTCCCGGGGTGGGTCTTCCCGGAAAGGTCGTGCCAGGGCTCTGGGTTCCTCTCGTCGTGGTAGGCCTCTGGTGTCAGGTTCGGGGTTGGCTCCTCCTGCGGACCCTCCCCTCGTCTGGTCGGCGCGGTGTTCGCGCTGTGCGGGGTTCTGGGTCTCGTAAGGGTCGCCGGCCTTTTCGCGGTTTGCCCCCTTGACGGGGCGATGGGGGGGCGGCTTGCACTGTTCGCCCGCGCCTGGTCCCACGATTCGTGGGCGTTTCGGGTCGTGTCTCGCGGCCTGCGGTGGCGTTGGGTGGCCCCCTTCCCCCTTTGGGGGGTCGGGAGTGGCAGGGCAGGGTTCTTCCCCTGCGCTCTGTCGAGTCGCCTTGGAGTGGGTACGCTAGGGCGTCGTCGAAACGACGTCGTCCCTCAGATGGGTTTCCCGTCTGTTTCCGGTTCCGAAACGGGACTGCGCGGACCTGCGGTTCATTCTGGACTTGTCCCGTCTGAACCCCTGGGTTCATTGCCCCTCCTTTCGGATGACTACGCTGTCTCAGGTTCGGCTCCTCTTGGAGCCGGGAGCTTGGATGGTGTCCCTGGACCTCCGGGACGCTTATTGGCATGTCCCGATTCATCCGCAATTCAGGGACTGGCTCGGTTTTGTTGTGGGGCGTCTGAGTTACCGCTTTCATTGTCTCCCGTTCGGGTTAAACCTGGCACCTCGCGTGTTCACGCGCCTTACACGGGTTGTGGTGGCTCGTTTGCGTCTCCTAGGTGTTCGGGTGTTGGCCTACCTCGACGACTGGCTGGTTTGGGCTCCCAGCCAGTCAGCTTGCTTGCTAGCCATGGATTTGGTTCTTTCCCAGCTCGCTGGGTTCGGGTTCTTGGTGAACTGGAGGAAGTCCCATCTGGTTCCCATCTCAGGTTCGGACTTGGCTGGGTCTCGTTTGGGACTCTCGAACCGCCTCCTTGTCTCTCCCTCCGGAGTCTCTCCTGCGGCTGCGGTCCCGCCTTCGTCTGTTTCTGGAGGGCCCTCGGGTCACCCGGCGGTTGCTCGAGGGGCTGTGCGGGAGCCTGAACTTCGCGATGGTGGTCTACCCGCCGGGTCGGGTTTGGCTTCGACGGCTGTTCTGGTTCCTTCGGGGTTCCCCCTTCCGCCTCTCGCGATGGCAGAGTTCGACCCCCGGAGGCCTTGCGTCGGTTGCTGCGTCACCGGCTTCCTCTTCGGGTTTTTCGGGGTTCAGTGCCTTGGCGCCTACCCGAGCCCTCGCTCGATGTGTACACGGATGCGTCGTCTATCGGCTGGGGTTTTGTGACCAGTGCTCACCAGGCCGGCCAGGGGCGTTGGGATCCGTCCTTCCGTCGAGCTTACAGCACAGTGCGGGAGTTCGCGGCAGTGTGGTTTGCTCTGGGGAGGATTCGGGTGGCCCGCGGATCGACGATTCGGCTCCATTCGGACTGTTCTCCGGTGGTTCATTGCCTGAACCGCGGGGGTTCGATGCGGTCCTTGTCTCTTTGGGGTTGGTCGCTTCGGGTGACTCGTCTGCTGAGTTCTCGGGGTTTGGCTTTCCTGGCGGTTCACGTATGGGGCGTGTCCAACGTCTTGGCCGACGCCCTGTCTCGCTTCGTTCCCCTCTCCACGGAGTGGATGGTCGACGACGGGTCCTTCCGTTGGCTTTGCCAGACATTCGGGCGCCCCGAAGTGGACCTCTTCGCGTCGGCGTGGTCGCGGCGTCTTCCCGTTTATGCGGCGCCCTTCCCCGATCGCGAGGCCGTCGGGGTCAATGCCTTTCGGCTAGACTGGTCGAGGTGGGGTTTCCTGTACCTCTTTCCCCCGGTTCGGCTGTTGCTCCAGGTCCTGACTTGTTTGTAGACTTACCAGGGGAGAGTTGTCCTTCTGGCCCCTTGGTGGCCGGCCCAGCCTTGGTTTCAGGCGCTGGTTGCTCGGTGTCCGAACCCGAGGGTTTTCCCGCGGCTCCGCCTCTTTCAGCAGATCGGGCCGGTACGTCACGTGGCTGGTTCAATCTTCTCCTCGAGTCTTCGCGTATGGTTTTTCTGACTCGAGTCTATCATCATCTCTATGGTGATCAGGTGGCCTCCTTGTTGGTGTCCCACCTGAGGGCTTCTTCTCGGCGGCAGTATGAAGTTTCCTGGCGGTCCTTCCGTTTCTTTTTGCGTCTTCGTCGTGTTAGTTCCTTGTCTGTTCGGGTGGTCTTGTCCTTCCTCTCGTGGTTGTTTCAGGACCGTCATCTTATGCCAAACACTGTCGCTTCGTATCGTGCGGCGCTGGCGGAGCCGCTTCAGCTTGCCTTCGGTATCGATGTTACGTCTGCGCCGTTTCGCCAGCTGTCTCGTGCATTGTTTCACCTCCGGCCTGCTCATGCGTCGCCTGAGCCGTCCTGGTCTTTGGACAGAGTGCTCGCTTTCCTTTCATCTCCTCGTTTCGTTGTGGCCCCTTCGGTCCAGGATTGTTTTTCCAAGGCACTTTTCTTGTTGGCTTTGGCCTCTGGGGGTCGGGTAGGGGAGCTTCATGCTCTCCTCCGGCGCAGGGGTTTCTGCTCTTTTGGTCGTGGTGATTGTTTTGTTCGTTTGCAGCCGTCTCCTTCTTTTCTGGCGAAGAATGAGACTGCTGCGTTCCGGAGGGGTCCATGGGTGGTTGATGCTTGGTTGGTCAGGCCGGGGGTGCATCATGTTTTGTGTCCGGTTGCGGCGCTTCACCGTTATTTGCGTGCCACAGCTTCTGTGTCCGGGGACGCGCTGTGGGTTAATCCGGTTTCCCTTCTTCCCTGTTCGTGGGTTCGGGACTCTCAGATCGTCCGCAGGGTTATTAAGTCCAGCCAGCCTGCGGTCTATCCCCGTGCCCATGACGTTCGTAAGTTCGCGGCTCTTGCTGCCGTCTTTGGGAATATGTCTTGATCTGATATTCGGGCGCAGGGATTTTGGCGGTCGAACAGGGTCCTGGCTGCTTGTTACCTTGTGAATGTCCCTGGGCCCCGTTGGGCCTGTGTTGCTTTGGGTCGGCGGTTGCAGCCAGTTGTCTCGGCCTCGAGTTGAGGGGTGAGCGACGACCGCCTCCCAGGTAAGTCCCTCTTTTTCTGTCTGTGGGTAGTTAGCTCCGGGGAGCCGACGGGGCTCCCCCCAGAAAACCAGCGTTGAATGTAATGAAACGCCATTTTCTGGGTGAGTCCCGGAGGCTCCCCGGCATCCCTCCCTCCCTCCGGTCGGCGTTTTTTCGCGTTTTTGACATCCAGCCTCAAGAACTGAGGTGTGGGTAGCCGGCGCGGGGGGTCTGAGGCTCCCCCTTCCCCCTCCCGGGGAGGGGGGCGCTGCGCAGACAGCGGCGCGGCGGTGTGTGACGTCACACTAGTTTGCTTGTTTTCGGTTGGGGAGTTCTATCCACTAGTTCGGTTTTTGGTAGCAATTTTAACCAGAATAGGGGTTTGTTTTGAGGCGCTTACCTTTCTGGGTGCCTGTTCCGATCGATGGCAGACATAGAATGCTTCCAACCACACGGGGGCTTCTATAGGCCATTGCTCCCCTTGCCTCTCTGAGGGGGGCCGTGGTCCCCGGTAGGCCTAAGAACTCCATACACATGACTGATGCCAAAGTCTGACATTAGCATATCAGCCTGGGATAGCTCCGGGGAGCCTCCGGGACTCACCCAGAAAATGGCGTTTCATTACATTCAACGCTGGTTTTTTGCTGTAATATTATTCAATAGTCTGTAGTGTGATGTATTTATATAATGAAATGAGTAAATCATCCCTGTACTAAAAAATATGGTGTGCATATTGTGGATTCAATTATTATGTTCATCAAACGGTGATCAAATACTTGGTTGGTTATTACACTATATACACAGGTTATATATAAGTATCTGCATGTTTTGTGTATCTGCAAGGTTGGCAAATTTTGGTCAATAAGACAAGACCTATCCAAGGAAGACAGAGAAAAGCTGAAAATGAACTTGATTGAGGCAAAACGTCTAAATGGGGATAGAAATGAAGAAGACAGAAATTCTTTTTTTTACAAAGTGACAGGGACTGGAAAGCTTGTGAAATGGTACATAAAAACAAAGCAACAAGATCAGTAGTGGAAGGGGGAGTAAAGAGCAAAGGAAAAGGGAACATGTTTCTGAAAATTGTATATACCAACATAGATGGAGTGAGGTCAAAAACTTTGGAGTTGCAAGATATAATCCAGCTTAGGGTCCCAGATATTGTTGCATTATCAGAAACGAAACTTGAAGGAAATATAATAAATGAAGTCATATTCCCAAGAGGCTACTCAGTTTGGAGACGTGACAGGAAAACTAGGAAGGGAGGAGGAGTGGCTGTACTGGTGAAAAAACACCTGAAGGTAAAAGAGTTAATATTTGAAAACCCTCAAGATATTGACATAATGGCATTGCAGGTCTGGAATCAGGATGATAAGCTGATAATTGTAAATGCCTACAGCCCACCAGCAAGCAACACGTGGACAAAGGAAGAACTGGATGACAAACGAGAGGGCCTCATAATGGTCATGAGAGATATTATTGTACAAGCAGATAAAGATAAATCACGACTGTTGATACTGGGGGACTTCAACTTTAGAGCAATAGACTGGGAGGCCTATGAAGCAAGAACGGAGGACTTTTGGACATGCAGATTTGTGAACCTCATTCTGGAGACATTCTTGTATCAACACATAAAGCAAGCCACAAGAATGAGGGAAGGAGATATACCGTCAGTACTGGATCTAGTATTCACCAGGAAAGAAGCAGAGATTTTTGACATCCAGTACCTTCCTCCCTTGGGAAAGAGTGATCACGTCCTGTTAGACATTAAATATGCTTTAAGATATCATCTAGAAGAAAATGGGGACATTGAAACAGTTGATAAACTCGATTTAAAGAGAGGCAACTATGGGGAACTTCGAAATTTTTTTAATGAGTGTAATTGGGCAGAATTGTTGCTAGGCAGGGAAGTAAATGAAATGTATGCCAAATTTTTAAACCTATACGAGGAAGGCACACAAACATTCATACCAAAACAGAGATGCAGGACCAGAAAACAGGATTGGTTCGACAGAAATTGTGAGAGGGCAAGAGACCAAAAGACACAAAAATGGAATCAGTATAGGAAGAGGCCAAACCCCCAAACATACCAGCGATACAAAGATGCGAGAAACAATTATACAGCAGTAAGGAGAGAGGCAGAAAGAAATTTTGAAAAAGGGATAGCAGATAAATGTAAAACAGAACCGGGCCTATTCTACAAATTCATAAACAACAAATTGCAGGTAAAGGATAATATCCAGAGGTTGAAAATGGGAAACAGATTCACGGAAAATGAAAAGGAAATGTGTGAAACATTAAATGAAAAGTTCCAAAGTGTGTTTGTACAAAATGAAATCTTCAGAGAACCAGACACAATAAGAATTCCAGAGAACAACATAGAGCGGATAGAGGTGTCTAGAGTTGAAGTGGAAAATATGCTAAAGGAGCTCGGGAGGAACAAAGCAGCTGGCCCAGATGGCGTTTCACCATGGGTTCTGAGAGAATGTGCATCTGAGCTCAGCATTGCACTTCACCTGATCTTTCAGGCATCCCTGTTCTGTCTTGTGTTGATACTTTTAATACCCTATTAATATCCCCTCCTGTTCTGTCTTGTGTTATGCCACATCACCCTTCCCACCTCACTCAAATGTAGATATAATATCAGAGAGACGTAAGTTCTAATCAGTTGTGTATTTGTGAAGTCTTTGAAAATGTAATAAGTTTTACGAAACGCGCCCGTGTCGCGTCAGACTAGAAATAAAAATGAATTTTGGAGAAGTGATTTTTGATTTACCTCCAACAGTGAAGCGTAATGTACGAAAGATTGAGAAAATTCGTGTTAGAATTATTAATCTTACTTTTTCGGTCATATTTAATAATATATATATATATATATATATATATATATATATATATATATATATATATATAATATCGTACCTAGTAGCCAGAATACACTTCTCAGCCTACTATGCAAGGCCCTATTTGCCTAATAAGCCAAGTTTTCATGAATTAATTATTTTTCGACTACCTAACCTAACCTAACTTTTTAGGCTACCTAACCTAACCTAACCTATGAAGATAGGTTAGGTTAGGTAGGGTTGGTTAGGTTCGGTCATATATCTACGTTAATTTTAACTCCAATAAAAAAAATTGACCTCATACATAATGAAATGGGTAGCTTTATCATTTCATAAGAAAAAAATGAGAAAATATATTAATTCAGGAAAACTTGGCTTATTAGGCAAATTGGGCCTTGCATAGTAGGCTGAGAAGTGCGTTCTGGCTACTAGGTACGACATATAAATATACAGTAGAACCTCTATTAACGAGTTTAATCCGTTCTGGCACCGAGCTCGTTACCTGGAAAACTCGTCTTTGGAAACAAATTTCCCCATTTAAAATAAAGGAAATAAATTTAATCCGTTCCACTCCCAAAAACATCCATACTTGTATGACTTTTTTTATGTAAATATAATACTGCACATGTAAATATAAATGTTTTGTTGTAGTGTTTTATTATTTACTTTACCTTATGAAGAGTAGTTGCTGGCTTGAGGGAGACGATGGAGAGGTGGGAAGGAGGAGAGGGGTTATGGTGTGGAAGGAGAATCCACCTCTGAGTCAGGCGAACTCTCTCTTCTTGGGAATTTCACTCAAATTTCATTTCAAATGTCACACAACGATGCGTTAGACCAGCACCAAATAAAAAACTACGTTGATTACACTCGTTGTGTCAACAATATAATAGTCTTACCACGAAGATACAATACAATGCCGTTTTCTCAAATAGGCAATGTGGTTATTAAAGAAAACGGAAATTTCATGGCAAACATGTATACAATCCCCAAGTCGATCGGATAAGAATTGGATTTTATAGAAATATTTGCTCTAATGATGCTTGAGCACGGTGTTTGGGTGCATTCAAGAGAAAAAAAGTGTGTTACGTTCAAGCGACATATACCTGCGAAAGTGATAACACTTTCATAAAGTGTTATCACAAAGTGATAAATTAATTAAACATTTTCACACACTGGGTTGTCACTGCTTTATCAGGGCAGCTTTTCCAAGAATGCGTTCACCTTTTCAAACATTCCAAACACTTCCCTGATCTCAGTGGAAGAGGCAGCATCCTCCCTTACCTCCTCATTCCCTTACTAATGGTGTAAATTGTTGATGAGGACCTGCCATACTTCCTTGTGAGATCAATCACACAGACACCACACTCATGCTTTGCTATAATTTCCTTCTTGAAATCCATAATAATTGTGTCTTTCTTCCTCTTGAAAACACTATCTTTAGCAAGCAGTTTCTTTGGAGACATCGTGTGTTACAAATTGTAGTCGCAAAACCACTAAAAACCCAAAGAAAAGCTCAAATAAATCAAGAGGGATGCTTGTCGTGTGAGATACAACAACACTGGCGTCGGAGGCGTCCGAGAATTTGCGAGAACCCGCGAGACGCTAGGAAGCGCCATGTGGTTTCACTCGTTAATAGAGGCGAGCTCGTCAATAGAGACAAATTTGCTGCGAGTGGCTTGCTCGTTACTGGAAAAACTCGTTAATAGAGCCACTCGTTAATAGAGGTTCCACTGTATATATATATATATATATATATATATATATATATTAGTATATTTTGGTAGCAGTCTTTCCTGTAGACATATATTATTAAATGTGACCGAAAAAGTAAGATTAATAATTCTAACACGAATTTTCTCAATCTTTCGTACATTTCTTTTCACTGTTGGAGGTAAATCAAAAATCAATTCTCCAAAATTCATTTTTATTTCTAGTCTGACGCGACACGAGCGCGTTTCGTAAAACTTATTACATTTTCAAAGACTTCACAAATACACAACTGAATAGAACTTACGCATCTCCGATTTTATATCTACATTTGAGTGAGGTGGAAGGGGTGATGTGGCATTAACACAAGACAGAACAAGATGTGGCATTAATAGGGTATTAATTTCATCAACACAAGACAGAACAAGAAGTGGTATTAATAGGGTATTAATTTCATCAACACAAGACAGAACACGAAACAATGGATATTGAATAGAAGTGTTTGTAGAAAGCCTATTGGTCCATATTTCTTGATGCTTCTATATTGGAGCGGAGTCTTGAGGTGGGTAGAATATAGTTGTGCAATAATTGGCTGTTGATTGCTGGTGTTGACTTCTTGATGTGTAGTGCCTCGCAAACGTCAAGCCGCCTGCTATCGCTGTATCTATCGATGATTTCTGTGTTGTTTACTAGGATTTCTCTGGCGATGGTTTGGTTGTGGGAAGAGATTATATGTTCTTTAACCCTTGCACTGCTCACCAATTTTCGGCAAAAACGTCTTGGTGCAATTGTCAAGGACATATTGAAGTTATTTTTACAAATGTTCAGGTAAATTTAATGTCAAAATGTTTCCAAAGTCAACTATTTCCATTTCAAAACACAAATAGTAATGAAAACATTAAAAAACATTAAAATATAGCCAAATTAAAAAACAAAAAGCACAACTCTCTGAGCGCCTAAAGGCGCTTTGCGCAGTGCAGTGGTTAATGGAGCCCTGTTGCTTATGCATCGTTAAACGCCTAGAAAGAGACGTTGTTGTCTTGCCTATATACTGGGTTTTTTGGAGCTTACAGTCCCCAAGAGGGCATTTGAAGGCATAGACGACGTTAGTCTCTTTTAAAGCGTTCTGTTTTGTGTCTGGAGAGTTTCTCATGAGTAGGCTGGCCGTTTTTCTGGTTTTATAGTAAATCGTCAGTTGTATCCTCTGATTTTTGTCTGTAGGGATAACGTTTCTATTAACAATATCTTTCAGGACCCTTTCCTCCGTTTTATGAGCTGTGGAAAAGAAGTTCCTGTAAAATAGTCTAATAGGGGGTATAGGTGTTGTGTTAGTTGTCTCTTCAGAGGTTGCATGGCTTTTCACTTTCCTTCTTATGATGTCTTCGACGAAACCATTGGAGAAGCCGTTATTGACTAGGACCTGCCTTACCCTACAGAGTTCTTCGTCGACTTGCTTCCATTCTGAGCTGTGGCTGAGAGCACGGTCGACATATGCGTTAACAACACTCCTCTTGTACCTGTCTGGGCAGTTGCTGTTGGCATTTAGGCACATTCCTATGTTTGTTTCCTTAGTGTAGACTGCAGTGTGGAAACCTCCGCCCTTTTCCATGACTGTTACATCTAGAAAGGGCAGCTTCCCATCCTTTTCCATCTCGTAAGTGAAACGCAGCACGGAACTCTGCTCAAATGCCTCCTTCAGCTCCTGCAGATGTCTGACATCAGGCACCTGTGTAAAAATGTCGTCAACATACCTGCAGTATATGGCCGGTTTCAAGTTCATGTCGACTAAGACTTTTTGCTCGATGGTACCCATGTAGAAGTTTGCAAACAGGACACCTAGGGGAGAACCCATGGCGACCCCATCTACTTGCTTATACATGTGCCCATCCGGGCTCAAGAAGGGTGCCTCTTTAGTACAAGCTTGGAGTAGTTTCCTCAGAATATTTTCTGGTATGTCAAGAGGAGTACAGGCTGGATCACGATACACTCTGTCGGCTATCATTCCGATTGTCTCGTCCACAGGTACATTGGTAAACAGCGATTCTACGTCCAACGAGGCTCTTATCCCTGTGGCCCGTGTGCCCCGCAGTAAGTCAACAAATTCCTTTGGAGACTTCAGGCTGAAGGCGCAAGGAACATAAGGAGTCAGCAGGCCGTTGAGTTGCTTCGCCAGTCTGTACGTGGGTGTGGGTATCTGGCTAATGATTGGCCGAAGTGGGTTTCCAGGCTTGTGTGTCTTGACATTTCCATATGCATATCCAGGTTTATATTCCCCAATGATCTTTGGCAGGTGGAGTCCGGATTTCTTGGCGTTCACAGTTTCGATCAGTTTGTTTCCAAACTGAAGTCTCCAAAGGAATTTGTTGACTTACTGCGGGGCACACGGGCCACAGGGATAAGAGCCTCGTTGGACGTAGAATCGCTGTTTACCAACGTACCTGTGGACGAGACAATCGGAATGAT